>NW_027269262.1:1895000-2230000 GCF_023055355.1 Agelaius tricolor | reverse complement strand
AACAAGTACACCCAATATATCCAGCAGTGGCTCTTCTGCCCTGCCTGAATCAGGTGTACCTTCCTCCTCAAACGCGATTACGTCCATAACTCCCGTTTCTGTGTCAAATGCTCTTAACAGTGCTTCGCAGCCCCAGAACGCTTCGACTCCACCTTCAATAGGACATGGAAGCCTCACCTCAGTATCCAGCCTGCCAAACCCACTTCTACCTCAGACTTCATCAAATAGTGTGATCTTCCCCAATCCGCTGGTTAGCATCGCCGCAACTGCTAACGCGCTCGATCCTTTGTCTGCCCTTATGAAGCACCGCAAAGGAAAGCCACCAAATGTGTCAGTGTTTGAACCCAAGTCAAGCTCCGAGGATCCCTTTTTCAAACATAAATGCCGATTTTGTGCCAAGGTCTTTGGAAGTGACAGTGCTTTACAGATTCACCTCCGCTCGCATACAGGCGAAAGACCTTTTAAGTGTAACATATGTGGAAACCGCTTTTCCACAAAGGGCAACCTGAAAGTTCATTTTCAGAGGCATAAAGAGAAATACCCTCATATTCAGATGAATCCTTATCCTGTTCCAGAATACCTCGATAATGTGCCCACCTGCTCTGGAATCCCATATGGGATGTCACTGCCCCCTGAGAAGCCGGTCACAACGTGGTTAGACAGTAAACCTGTTTTACCAACCGTCCCGACTTCCATCGGGCTCCAGCTTCCCCCCACTATTCCTGGTGTGAACAGTTACGGAGACTCTCCAAGCATCACTCCTATGAGCAGGTCACCCCAGAGGCCTTCTCCCGCCTCCAGTGAATGCACTTCTCTATCCCCGAGCCTCAACACTTCTGAGTCCGGCGTTCCAGCAGCTGCTGAATCCCCGCAGCCCGTTCAGAGTGGCTCATCTCTGACCAAGGCAGAACCTGCCACTCTGCCTCCCACGAGCACGCGGCTCGGTGACCTTTCTGCAGGTGGGCAAGTTTCTGCAGCTGCCACATCTTCAATTCCCACAGTGGTTACAGACAGCAGTGTTGCAACAAGCCTCCCAAACCCTGTGCTTCCAGCAGTGTCTGACCAGTTTAAGGCAAAGTTTCCATTTGGTGGTCTGCTAGACTCTATGCAAACATCAGAAACCTCAAAACTACAACAGCTAGTGGAGAACATTGATAAGAAGATGACAGATCCAAATCAATGTGTCATTTGTCACCGTGTGCTTAGTTGTCAGAGCGCTCTCAAGATGCATTACAGAACACATACAGGAGAAAGACCATTTAAATGCAAAATTTGTGGACGTGCCTTTACTACAAAAGGCAATCTAAAAACACATTTTGGAGTTCATCGAGCAAAGCCACCACTTAGAGTACAGCACTCGTGTCCCATTTGTCAGAAGAAATTTACAAACGCAGTCGTTCTTCAGCAGCACATTCGAATGCATATGGGTGGACAAATTCCAAACACGCCGCTACCAGAGGGTTTCCAGGACGCCATGGACTCAGAGCTTTCCTATGACGAGAAGAATGTTGACACACTGAGCAACTTCGATGATGACATTGATGAAAATTCTATGGAAGAGGACCCAGAACTAAAGGACACAGCAAGTGATTCATCCAAACCCCTTATCTCATACTCTGGGTCATGTCCTTCTTCACCACCTTCTGTGATCTCCAGTATTGCTGCTTTGGAGAATCAAATGAAAATGATAGATTCTGTCATGAACTGTCAGCAGCTGACCAGTTTAAAATCCATAGAAAATGGATCAGGGGAAAGTGACCATTTGAGCAATGACTCCTCATCAGCTGTTGGTGATCTTGAAAGCCAGAGTGCAGGCAGCCCTGCAATGTCAGAGTCTTCTTCCTCCATGCAAGCTTTGTCTCCTGTGAATAGCAATAGTGAAAGTTTCAGATCAAAGTCCCCCGGTCTCAGTAACCAGGAAGAGCCACAAGAAATACAATTAAAGACAGAAAAACCAGACAGTCCACCACCCACAAATGAAAATGGAGGCGCATTAGACCTGACATCCACCAACCCGGGAAGACCAGTCATCAAAGAGGAGGCTCCTTTTAGTCTGCTGTTCCTGAACAGAGAACGTGGTAAGTTTAAAAGTACTGTTTGTAATATCTGTGGCAAGCCTTTTGCTTGTAAGAGTGCATTGGAAATTCACTACCGCAGCCATACTAAAGAACGTCCATTTGTTTGTACAGTCTGCAGTCGTGGGTGTTCCACTATGGGTAATTTAAAACAGCACTTACTGACGCACAAATTAAAAGAGCTGCCTTCTCAGTTATTTGAACCCAACTTTACTCTAGGTCCCAGCCAAAGTACTCCTAGCCTGGTCACCAGTACAGCACCTACCATGATCAAAATGGAAGTGAATGGTCACAGCAAGCCGATCTCTTTGGGTGAGGTTCCCTCGCTTCCAGCTGGAATCCAGGTTCCTGCTGCACCACAGACAGTGATGAGTCCGGGGATCACCCCTATGCTGGCACCCCCCCCTCGCCGGACTCCCAAGCAGCACAACTGTCAGTCGTGCGGGAAGACCTTCTCCTCAGCAAGTGCACTGCAGATACACGAGCGCACCCATACTGGTGAAAAACCGTTTGGTTGCACAATCTGTGGTAGAGCTTTTACCACAAAGGGGAATCTTAAGGTAAGAGGCCACATGAAATTGTAAAGGCTGGGGGAGGGGGGGGTTAAAGAGCACTGCTCTTGAAGTCAGCATGTTTTAGGGGTAAGTGTTTGTCCCAAAGACAGGTGAGAAGGGAGCTTCAAGGAAATGCTTGCTGTATGGAGGTGGTCGTTATGCTTTCACTGTGTAGAAGATAAGGACTGCAAAGTGGCTGTGCAATTATGCGAACTTTAAAACTGGTCCCAACTGTACATGCAGGCATGTTGTAGTTCTGACTGATGTGAAGGCACACCCAGTCAGCTGGTGGACATGTTCTGAGAGTTCTTATGGACCATCAAAGCAAAATAACCTTCTAAAAACCAGGAATACAGGGCTTGTTCAGCTCCTTGGGTGCGTCCCCAATTTCTATTTTCTATTCCACTTGCACTTCCACTGCAGCCGTTGCAGAGCAGAAGGCTGTTTCTCACAGATTTACAATGGGTTACTACAGGACTGGTCGCTTGTATTCCTGCCATTTGGTTAACCATCAGCACTCAGCCTGGGGAAGACATTTTAAATGCTCTTTTTAAAAATACTAAATTTAGCAAATTAATCAGTGCTTCTATGATGAGATAAAACATGAAAACAGACAGGATGAAAAAAGGAAAAGGGAAAAACCACCCATCTCCTAGTATGAGTAATGCCCTTGGTAATCTTCAGCATGTGAGGACTTCCAGTTTGCATGTGACATTGTCTAACCCAAGAGAGTATGTACCCTTAAATCTTGCAGCGCTGTTTGTTTTCACTGAGAAGAAGCAAATGCACATTGAAAAACTACCATGGATCTGGGTTTTCTTTGTGTGGGCTGACTGGAACTTAGAACTGTGTCCTTACTGAAGTTATTTTTTTTTTTTTCAATGTGAATTAAAGGGCATTTTGTTATAAAAACAAGTACTACTCTAACAGCATTTCAGGCTAGACACCTCACCAGAATGTGCTAACTTGGGGGTGCTTCTCTTCCCTGTTCGCTCTGCAGGTTCACATGGGGACTCACATGTGGAATAACGCCCCTGCACGCCGTGGCCGACGCCTCTCCGTGGAAAACCCCATGGCTTTGCTTGGTGGAGACGCTCTCAAGTTCTCCGAGATGTTCCAGAAGGATTTGGCAGCTCGGGCCATGAATGTTGACCCCAATTTTTGGAACCAATATGCTGCAGCTATCACTAACGGACTTGCTATGAAGAACAATGAGATTTCTGTCATACAGAACGGAGGCATTCCTCAGCTCCCAGTAAGTCTAGGCGGAGGCGCCATCCCGCCTCTAAGTAACCTTACCAGTGGCATGGACAAAGCTCGCACGGGCAGCAGCCCTCCCATTGTCAGTCTGGACAAAGCAAGTTCTGAGACGGGAGCCAGTCGTCCATTCACCAGATTTATTGAGGATAATAAAGAGATTGGCATAAATTAAAAGCATTCATTCTGAATAACTGTTGGACCTCTACTCGACACAACACTTGTCCTGTTCCATGTACAGCTTTTGAAGCTAAGCATTAGTTTCCTGACCTAAATGCATAGGTTCCCTTTAAAATTTTACCCATAGCAGAAATACATAACTTTTTGTGGCTGCTGAAAAGTTGTCTTGCAAGATCTGCATGGTACTTCTTTCAACAGTGAGTTTGACTGTTACTGAGAACTTTGAAACCTTTTAATTTAACAGAAAACAAACAAACAAACCAGTTATGGGATAACTTCATTAGAAACAGAAAGCGGCTAGTCTACATTCACTTTGCTTCTTACACAACTTACTATCACCTGAGAAAGGGGGGCTTCATTACGGTATTCTGTCACACTTATTTGCTGGTTTTTGTTCAAATTAGTTAGCAACTTGGACTATGTTTTTAGGAATCTTAATCTTAAATAAGTGATTTAGTACTCCAATGCTGTGTATTATTACAGTATCCTTGTCTGTAGTATTTATAATGTTAAGATTATGCGGGTAACAGACAATATACTAGCCCCAAACCTAAATGAAGCTTTTGTACTGCAAAATACATCTGGCTATGTGATTTTTCTTTTTCCTTTTTCCTTTTTTTTTTTTTTTTTTTTTCAAGCAAGTTTTGTTTTACTATGAATAAGTGTTTTCTTTCAATGCAGGCAAAATTGTGAAGTTTTATTGGGAAAGATAGCATGCTTTTCATGTGCAAGTACCTGTCAGTAACAAACCTTTTTTTATTTAAATATTTGTAGCTGCTATGTGGACAGTTGTTCTATTAAATGAAAAAAAAATGTAGTGTGGATTTTAGCTCAATGATTGGAAAACAAGTTACAGACAAACCTTAGCACCATAAATTATTCACAACATTATAAACAGTTGTGAGTAAATACTCCGTGTTATCAAAGCTGCACAATAAAAAGGTAATGTTTGTATAATGTGGTTGCAAACTCTTAATTTATACTATTGCACTTTTAGTATTTTGTATTAGGGAGGTTTGTCTATAATTTGAAACTGAACTAAGATGTTAACTATTTTATAAATAGTACTTTGACTTAAGGCATAAGGAGGAGGACCCCGTTGCAGTTTCTCGTTTTGTTTTAAGCTCAAACAATGAGAGATCTCTATCAACTAAGCAGAAAATTGCAGAGAACTGTCAGATCCTTAGGAAATATGGGGACTGCCTTTTCTTAAACGGAAATGATTCATTTAACTTTTCTGTAACACCCACTTAAAAGCGTGACCACCCATGACAGAATTCTGATACATTTATCTTAGGAGTGTGATATTAGTACAAGTCTAGGATAGAGGAAGGAGAACATTATGTAGGTTTAATTTTCCTGTAATCTGTTCTGTCTCTTTCACACATAACCATAAGAAAAATGCTGACTGCCTAATAATAGTGGGAACAAAAGAAGAACTTTTGGGCAGCGTGAGCAGTAGTAACACACAAATGCTCTGTATTTTTTTCCAACTGTCTGATTATCTTTTCAGATTGCTCCAAAGCACAATGTACTCTGATTAATCAAATATAATTTTACGTTGATTGCATTGTTGGAATTACACTGAGTAAACAAAGGGATTGGTTCCACTCATAAGTTAAGCGGGGAATGCTGAGGAGACTGGGGCTTAATCAAAACTTGAACAGAAAATGTTTTGTGTACTACCTCATTTTTGTGCATTACAAGCATGGTGGAGTTGACACCCTGAACTTCCGTCCAGCAGAATTGCTTAAGGGACATTATGGGTCGCTGGGTAACAGCGCAAGGAGTTTCATGCCCCTGAAGAATGAATCAGACAGTGAGGTCTTCTCAGTTAAGATTGAAAAATAGGACAATCTTTCTTATAAAACAGAAACCATTACTGTAAGAGGATGGACTATTTCTGCCATCACGTAATGGAGTGAAAAGAGCTTCAAAGACTTATTAGCTGTTTGTTTCTATTAGAAATGAACAATGAACTCTACTCCATTTTCTACAACGATGAGATAGAGATATATAGATATAAATATATATCTATATCTGAGCAAAATTCTATATCTGTAACACCTCTACAATATAACATAATTTTTTGCCACAGTGTGTGGGTGGTTAGGGGTGTTTCCAAGCATTAAAGAAAAAGAAAACTGAGGTGGCTTAATGTTGCTGTATTTCAGCAATTGAATGTTTTTATTTATCTGTGTAATTTTTGGTGTGACTTTTTTTTTTTGTTAGTATTTGGTACCATGTAGTGTTATCTCTATTCCCTAAAGGATGTGTATAATTTAAAAAAAAAAAAAATAAAAAAGAAGGAAAACTAGAGAAGAAAAAATGAAAAAGGAAAAAGAGAAAAAGTATGTATAGTGTTGTAAATAAGATGGTTGATGATGGTACAGTAAGACTGACCCCATTTTGTATTCAGGGTTAGGCCATTCCTCTCTGCATGGTGAAGAGAGACACTATTTTTATACTGTGATACCATGTAGGGCTAGGAGCCTCCCTGAAACAGCTGGGAATTGTTACCTAGATCCAATATTTTTTATTATTAAATCTTGTTGGCTTGACACATCTACTGATTGAAATGGATGTCTTAGTCTAGGTTACTATTTTTGTCATATGGAATTGAATAAAATGCAGGATGTAATATTATTTCTGAATTGCGTTCCTTGATTACTCTAATAACAGAACAAGATGTGAGACTAAGGTCACTTGTGGTAGATTGGTGTCAATGGCTTCTAATCATTGCATCTGGAAATCAGAGTAAGGTCGACACCGTATATTCAAATGTTTTTCTAATTTATATTAACAGTGCAAAAGGATAGAATTATTAAAATATCTTTTCCAATGAAAATAAATTTTAAGAGCATTTATCCCAAGGCAGTAGAACTAAAAAAGACACCAAAAAGAAAATTTTGGAGGGGGGAAAACAGGTTTTGGAATGACTACTGTTTCAAACTGACTGCTTTCTGAACATTTATCCTGTACTGTCTAATGAAAAAGCCTCCTTTTCAGGTTGTTTAAACATCTGCCTAATATTCATAATACACCGCATGATAAAATTTGTGGACAAATTTATCAGGAGCAGTTCAAATTCTAAAATACAAAAAGGAAAAAAATTGACAGCTCGCATCCATTCATTCCAAATGACATAACCTATACGTTTAAACCCATGGCTTTGTTTTGTCTTTTTTTCCAATATCCTCAATTATCAAAGCATGTCTAACTTTAACCAAATTATTTTTTCACATTGATTTAAATAAAAGTATTTACATTCTTAAGGTTAGGCATGTGGTTACGTATCTCCTGCAAAAAAGCTGTATGTTTGAGTAAACTCCAAGCTGTTATATTTCGATGGTGAATGCCTGCTGCATTTAAAACCGACAAAAGATAAATAAAAGAGAAAAATCTGTATTAATCATTTTTCAGTGGCCTTGTTATGCAGATACTGTGTTTTATAAGACAAACCCAAAGAAGGTATGAGTTTCCTCAGGTGACTCAACAACAATGATAGATTTGTGCTTTTCTTCCTCCATGCACGTCCCTGAGTCTTGCTGAGAGAAAACATGATATGCAAAAGAGAAGAAAAGCAAAGGAGAGCTGATAGCTATGGTTCTGTTGAAAACACAAGAGGAAAATTACCTGCTTTCCCCTCTTCCCCCCCTCAAAAAAGGATGAAAGCAGAATGGTATCTATTTTTAAATATGTATGGGTTATTTTTTTTATCATACAAAGACATTAAATAATAAAATGTGCTACACAGATTAAAATGGCCAAAGTCTGTTAAATTACAGATGTTTAAAAGGATAGCCATGTAGGAACTCTATATAGGATCAGAAAAACTGCCTGTTATGATTTTTAAAGGGGAGTGTTCCAGAAAGGCTTTCAAAGTTTTCACTTCCATTTTTCCCATGAGTTATTAGACAGCATTTATTAAATGATTGAAATAACTTAATTTTTATCTAATTCTTTTTTTTTCATTTTCTATCTATTAGCCGTCAATATATTACCTGTTCCTTTACCTGTTTTTTCCTTTCTCTTTTGGAAAAAGCTTTGTTTTTCTAAAGCTACATTTGTGCTGTTTTTCTGTTGCCTTTAATTTACTTCTCTGCATGTACTCTGTCATTTGGAAGATACTGTGTTTTATTTTTTTCCTTTTTCTCTAATTCTGCAGAGGTCAAAAGAGCTGCCTGTTTTTTACGTCTATGTGTAACAC
Source organism: Agelaius tricolor (assembly GCF_023055355.1). Lineage (NCBI taxonomy): Eukaryota > Metazoa > Chordata > Aves > Passeriformes > Icteridae > Agelaius > Agelaius tricolor. The sequence continues at coordinate 2,221,724 of NW_027269262.1, read as the reverse complement.
TAGCATAATGAGTGATGAAGTCTTCAGTGATGTGATCAGGTATGTGCATAGCTCACAGGATTTGCTGGCAAACATGCCACTCACACTCCCTCCTGCAGATGAAGGCATGAAGCTTGTTAGTGCTGCTGGTAGAGGGCAGCCACAGACGGGCAGGAGGATGGAAGTCCTGATCCTGACTCCACTCTGCCTGCTTTTACACCCTGAAGATCCACAGCCTTTAGTGGAAATACTCCAGGTTTACTCTGGTGCAAGAGGGATTGCTTCCACATTCAGATGTCTTGCTTTTCTTTGCACATCTTCAAAACAATGGCTAGCTATACAGTATTTTAAAGTATGTCTAAGCAAAAGCATTCCGGACTTTATTTTTAAAAAATAGGGAAAAGAGAATACATATATTTTAGTACATTCCACAGGATTATCCCAGTTTTAAAGGAGGTCCTGAAAGCTGAATCTTAAAATATATGGCTGTGCCCCTTAATATGTAACTTGATGCCATCATACGACCATTTACATAAATGAGTATTCACATAAATGAGTAAAAAAACCTGTAATTTTTATGCATATAAGTAAAAGAATGGGAGACTCTTGCTACAGCTCGGCTACACGAGGTATGCACTCACGGGTAAATGCCTTCCCTTTGCAGATATGAAAGGTACCAGCAGACTTACGAAAAGAAAAATGCTTGTTTGTGCATGTCACAGGACCAATGCACAGAACCTTATTTTTTCAAAGGGAGAATGTCTCAATCAATTGACAAAGTGACAAATTTGAAAGCCAACAGCGTTGGGCTGTGCCACTGACGTTTTTAAGGATGTGGGCAAGTTCTTTATTAGACTAATATTTTGCTTAAGAACAACATACTTCACATACTTCTGGGGACTCTGGGAATCAGGAACTCAGGCCTCTGGGAATCCCCTTGCAGCATCAGCTAGCACCTTGTAGTATTGGGATGAGTTGCCCCATCAGTAAGACGGGGTAACACTTTTGTACCTACCTCACAGGGGTGTTGTGAGGAATAGTTTTATGTTTGTATAGTGTTTCAAAGATGGAAAATGCTTGGTATTATCACTGAGTTTAGAGACTTTATAGTACATACACTATTATTTATTATTTGTACTCCAGTAGTACCTATGAGCTCCAGTCAGGACTGAGAGGCCTTATCCTAAATGTTGTACACTTATCCAGTTGGGACTGATAAAAAATTTTACTCAGTAACGTTTTTCAATGGAGATATTTCATTATCAAATGCCTATTTGATTACTATAGGGTTTAATTCAATTATTTAGGTATTTAAATTGATTATCAGTTTGAGGCCACAGCAGAAAATTATCTGGTGTCACATTTTGTTTTGAGCTTATATTGATTTTCAGAAAAAGTGCACCAATTTTCTATGGATACTCTACAATCAAATCTTGCCATCAGTGGAATTCTACTGTACTTTTTGCTATTAAAGATAAACATTAAAATATGTGTGTGAGTATACATTATTATACACCAATATAATAGATATACCTTAAAAAATGTATGTTTTAAATTTCTTTAGCTACCTAGATTAATTTCAAACTGTATGTGGCATATTTTGCTCAAGAATTGCCCATTTCAGATGCAACTTAAACATCGTTTAATGGTGTTGGCTCTCAACAAAAGACATATTGTTGCTATCATATTTATGAAGGCTTGTAAGGAAAGTGTCTAAGTCTCAAATGTACTAAAAAACCTTCGGTAAGTCATAGAAGTCTACTTAGATTATGTTGAAATAAACTACTACATCAGAATAAGATCATTGTATATAAGTATGTAAAAATGAATAAATAATTCCAAAGGTAATGCTTGTTATCATTTGGATGTTGAACAGAAAGTAATTTGTTTCCCAGACTGGAAAACTATAGTTAATATGTTTTGACAGGTATCTGATATACAAGACTGTGTTAAGCAGCCTCTTTAGCATCTGTTCATGTGCTAAATATATTGGCTCAATTAATTCTATTGATAGTCTTGGCTTTTTTATTGCATTTTAAGGAAAGTTTTTGGTTCAGTTTTGATTGAATTGTCATCAGTGATGTTAATCTCACTGATTTCACTCAGGCACATCATGGAGTAAACATGAGCAAGAGTGGGTGAATCTAGTCTAAAGAATGTCTCTTTCTTTTCCTTCTGGGTATTACTGACATGTCTCCATCACCCCATTCCATGCTGGTCACCAGCAAACACACCGTAGGTTGTCTTCCTTGTGTATTTATTAGCACTCGTGGCTCGCCAATTTTGTTGGACATTTGGCACTTGTTCTGCTACAATGCACACTTCATATGGGACCCATAGATACACTAATATAAATATCATATTTAAGACAGACTGCTGGTGGAGTAGGTGAACACCTCTGCTGGAAGTTGCATGTCATTACCTGTTGTGTGTGGCAAATAAAATGGACACATAAAAGGATGTCGTCATCAGGAGGTTTCTGTCACTTTATACTCTCAATAATGTGCTTGATATTGGTTTGGGTTTTGCTTTTTTAAACAATTGTTGTAAGAGCAGTTATGAAAAGATACCTTAAAAAGGTGAATATACATTTTCAGGTAGGAGTTTTGCAGGCAGAATTTGATTGGGACCTTCCTTTTTGCTGCCCATTTTCTATTAAATGACTCTTCCCAACACAATCTTCTAGATAACTTCACAGTCAGAATTTAGTCCTTCACCTAGGTTTTAGTGCCACTATCCCATTCCAAACAGGCTTACTAAAACCAAAGGGCTTTATACTAAGACATTAACTAATGCATCTAATGGGTAATAGAATCCATTTCCCTGTGCACTTTTGAAATTTTCTAAAAAGAAAATTCAGTTAAATCTTCAAAGAGTTTTTCATGTATCTTGTGTCATTGAATGTGATATCTATTCCAATATTTGGCAACACTCTGGGCCACTCTGCAGTACTTTCCCTTAGACTGGGTTGCCCAGTTCTCCACAGTTTGCCCTAAGTAATGCAATGACACGTGCCAACCAGTATTAGTCATTAAATGGATTTTTTTCAATGTGTTATCATTGAAAGTAAGTTATTACAGTGGCTGCAATTCCAGCTTCACAGAAGGCAGAGTAAATGAGCCTGGTAGTCTCTGCAGCCTACATAATCCCTCTTCTCCAAGCCCTACTATCTTTATGAAGTAGTTTGCCATTGTTTCCTCTGTGATAACGTGTCCTCTGATTCTTTTCAGCAAAGTAGTGCTATATTCATTTCTTTGGTCTCATTGTTTTTCTGTACATGACCATGTTCTTCACATGTTTTCTTTTAAGGTAGTGTTGTATTTGCCCAGTACACACATCTGTCCTTTTATCATGTTGAGATTAACTTCTTTTTTGATTTTGGGACCAGGCTTGTTGCCACTTGTATCTCCATATTGTCCCCACTTGTATCTCCACCTAATCTCCATCTCATCCTCTTACAATTAATTGCTTTCACTAGGACTATGAGTAGAAGATACTGCATAATGAAGCAAAATTCAGCACTCTGAAACTTTGAAGAATATTTAAATGTTTGTCCAGCTAGGATTACTGCACACCCACATGTTGAACACTTGAGTTTATCAACTTCAGCTCTTGGGCCTGTTATACATACAACTAGTTCCACTCTTAGTTCCTTTGTGTCTGGAAACTCTTTCAGGCTGACCCTAATTTTACATACTTTTTAAAATAGCAGTATATTACTTTTCCCAAAAACCTGTATCAAAAACCCAGTCATTTAGTGGCTAACGTTTTCTATGCAACAAATTGTAACAAGGAGTAATCAAATTTTGCTATTATTTCAATGGAACAACTCACATATAATGCTGAGATGGAAGTAAAGCTCAGATAAAGGCTCAGTAAAGGCTACAATAAGTAGCCTTTACTTCACAAGTGTCTTTATAAGTAGCTTTACCTGTATATCCCTACTGCTAAATTGAAGAAAAAGAGATCACAGACAGCATGATTAGCAAACATCATGGCAACAGCAGTGTTAAGCACAAACACAGGCACAGTACCAGAATGAAACACAATAAAAAACACAAGAATTTAAGATACTAGCTTTTAAAAATATACTTCATAAGGAAACAAAACCACACATCTATGCAATTAACAATCATGAGCTTTATTTTTCTACAAGGATTGACTTACCTGAAGTCAAGAACATCTGAGGGAAGCCAAACAGCATGTGCCTGGATTCAGCTTCTTGTTAGACTCAGGAAACACTTTTTCAAGTTCAGTTGTTAACCAGAAATGTCCTCTAGTCCATGTTAGTGTGTATGAATGTTGCAAGCAGATTTTCAGCTTACCCCTACTCCACAGTCTTAGAAAAAAAAACGGAATATATTGTTACTTATAAAGCTTACCATAGGGCTCCAAAAGAGGAATGAAAATGACCCTTAGCACATCCTGATAAGTGAAGCTATAAAAGGACTCATCTTTCTTCTGGGCATAGATATTCTAATTTCAACAGAATCACTCCTGATTTGCCCACTGGTATGGGCAAAATCAAAAGGCTGTAGTGGCTGTGTCATCCCTTTTCCATCAAAGCAAGACACTTCTCTCTTTTCTTAAACCAAAAATTTTTCAGTGCAATTTTGTGGTATAAATCACAGTATACTCTGGAACAAGCCTGGTATAATCAAAGTATATCTATACTTCTGTTCCTGCCCTAGAGGCCACCTGTCCTAGGAGAAGCTGCATCCATATAATTTCAAACTCTTTCACTCTCTTTGAAGAGGACAGTTACATCCAAAGGGAATATTGAGATTGGCCCTTGCCCCCCAGACCCCTCTCAGATGTTGAACGGGAGTCTATCTGCCAGCCTGTGTCAAAGCTTCCTGTGAATATGTTGCAGTCTGGTAGGGTAATTCCTGGCTGCCTGCCCTGGTTCTGGTCAGCTCAAGGAGATCCTTAAAGCCTATGAGGACAAACATTTCTTTCCTGAGAAGCAAAACGTGCTTTTAGGTGGAGTCATCTTCTATTCTACTTTTATTAGCTGTACTTTTGAAGTAACTGGAATGGCCTCTATCAAACCACTCTGTTCAGCATCTTTCTCTCTTGCCCTGAGGGATTTGACTCATGGTGTGTGATTTCATAGGTCACATCTCATGCTTCTGGGAAGCTGGGCTTCTTCCACCAGCTCTAATGTGCAAAAAGTGAATTGCTCCTTGTAGGTTTTCCAATTCAGTGAAGCTGCCAGAGCATCTTTTAGCACCTGTTTATTCATAATTTTATCTAGGCATATTATCTAGCCCACTCTTATTCCAGCATAAGAATGTTATTCATGGTTATTCAGGAATAATATTTCCTGAATACTTGTGTAGACAGAGTAGTCCCTTAAGTAATGAGTTCAATTAGGCTAAGATACACTATGCAGCAATTCAATAACAAAAGTCCTGGGAGGTAGACGGAGGAGAGGCTTGCCAATTGCTTACACGCAGTATGCTGGATGACAACTAAAGACTCCGTGCTGTGGCATATTTGGCACATGCTGGCCTTCAGTTATGCCTAGCAACTCCCAAGGATGGAGCAGTTCTTTACTAAGGTTTTAATCAAGGAAAAAAGTAGCATGGTGTGCAAATTAGTAAGACAACAGGCTCCATTTGAAATCTCTTTGGGGATGTTCATTCTTACAGAATACCAGCATCCAAGAAAATCAATTTATCTTCCACTTTTTCCTAAAAAAATGTCAATAGACAGTTTAATTTAGCAATTCACTACCCTGAGCACAGAGTATTGGATTCAGAACTGTAACTTTAAAAAAACACTCTCAAAACTCGAAATGCACAAGATTTGACAGATTTGAATTAGGAATTACAATGGATTCAGTGTTTGGTCAGCATTTCTCATTTCCATTATTAAAACATTTAAATATTTATTCTAAAAAGATCAGTTAGCTGCATTTTAAATGGGCTAAACATTCTACCATGTACTTGAGAAAACATACCTTCACTATATATTCTTTTGAGAGAATAACACATTGCAAAACTGCCTAATCTTTCTTGGCTCTGCTTGTAGTCTAGTGAGATTACTCTTCCCAGTTTCCATTTCAAGTTCCTTTTGAGGAGCCTGCCCTGTGAAATGTTGCTCATTTTTTGAGAAAATTCCTGCAAGATTTAAAACCTACTTCAAGTCATTATAATGAATATTCAAATGGAAACAACACCCAGAACCTAGCAACACTACATGAAAATAATATAGAATTAAAGGATTCTTATGCCAATACCTCTGAGTCATGCTTTTCAAGCTCCTGGTTTTGTGATAGCAATGGGATTCTGCCTGCCAGAGCATTAAGCATTCTTCTCCAGCTTCTGAGGAGGTGATTGCCAGTCAAATCTCTTGACTGCTGCTGGGGTTAAATGTTCAGAGGCTTGAAATATTGATAGAGATTTCTTAGCACTGATTTTTATGGATAATGTTAAAATGTAAAATTTCACTCAAATGTTTCAAACGAAAAACATTATTACAGTAGTCAAGCCACAGAACACAGAAGCAAAGGAAAACTTTGGGTAATTAAATAAGAGCCACAAGCAGATTTCAGCTGCTGAAGTCATGCCACAGCTTTAGAATCTGTGCTGATGGGCCATTCATGGTCTACAAAGGTTAGAACTTGCCCACTGGGTTAGGATTTTTGAGCCATACCTGATTGCTCATTGACCCAGTAAAAGCAAGACCCTAACAGGGTATTGGAAAACAGAAAAAAAAACCCTGTTTCTCCACTGCAAGACAGAGATTTGACTGTTCTCCTGAGCACTTAAAGTTGATGTACTATAGTTTACATGATTAGAGCATTACAGTAGAGCTGAAACTCTGCCAGGGATTTCAATATGGATTTTTTTGTGCTTTGTTTTTAACTCATCTATATGCCAGTTCATTAACTTGAGGTAAGCTTTTCTCAGCTTGTATTTGACTTCTACTGTCATTATTCTTATAATTGGCTTCTGTCCATGCTATTTTGTACACTGGCAAGTTGTACTGTTCTGTTCACAGGATGTATTACTCAATAACTAGTTGTAATGTAACTGAAAGCATTCAGAGAAATCACAAATACCCATCACATTGCTGCTTTTATTTATTAAGATGTCAGATACTGTACTCCTTTAAATTCTTACTTTTGGCTGAAAAGGGTAGATTTGTCTCCATTTTTTTCTTTCCATGTACACCTATAAGAAGGGCACAGCCACTAAAATGACCATGTACTTGGTAGCTGATTCTCTGTTCTAAAACCAAACTCTCACTAGCTTGTGACTGAAGTCCGTATTTCTCCCAGAGTGGTATAACCACATTACATAGTCTTCCATCAGTTATTTTGTGGTTTATATGTAGGAACTGGAACAACAGATTTTTTCTTCTCAGAAAGATTCAGAGATTTTAGTCACTTATTAAAATGTTGCTACCAAAATGACCAGAAATGGTTGGTTTGAGCTTCAGCAAAAACTGGAGGCAATAACTGGCATAAAGTGATGCAGGCAGCCTTACTACAGCACAGAAATAACTAAGCAGGAGACAAGAAATTTGCTTGGGGGAAGGAAGGGAGGAAGGGAGGGAGGAAGGGAGGGAGAAAGGGAGGGAGGAAGGGAGGGAGGAAGGAAGGAAGGAAGGAAGGAAGGAAGGAAGGAAGGAAGGAAGGAAGGAAGGAAGGAAGGAAGGAAGGAAGGAAGGAAGGAAGGAAGGAAGGAAGGAAGGAGAAGAGTGACAGAGCTAATTGAACTGTTGTGTGTTTAGGAAAAAATCTCTGTGTACAATGTCTTCAAAGAATACAAGACAAAGGTAATAAACAGTGGATATGTATTTTGTGCAGACTGCAGGCTTTTCATTAACTGTTTGATTTTGCTTATATGCTTTCAGATAAACCTTATCTATAATTTATTCCTTGTCTTCAGTATTTCACACTCTGAAAATTAGTAATTTTTAATTATCAGCTCTGGTTTTGCTTCAACATCAAACTTTAAAGCTCTAATGGCTCCATCAACTGCTATAAATGTTGTCCTATTGCAAGTTACAGTAGTACAGTAACAAATTCCACAGGCCCATTCTGAATATAGAAAATGTTTCTCAGCTAAATAAAGCTCTTATCTAGGATCATCACCAGCACGTCAGGACTCATTGCCTGTGTTCTGATACCATAAAATTGGCTTTTCAGCCCTACTGGAGGCTCAACTGTTGCTATTTATGGATGTGCTGTAATTTGGGTTTATTTTCTTTGAAGAAGCTGGGTTGATTTACTGAACAAAATTCTTGAAACACTGTTGAACAGATTCAGGGAGAGGATGGGCAGACTACTGGAGTCCAGCAGAGCCATTGCAGATCTGCTCAGTTTGTATCTTTCAGAGACCAAAAGGCTGAATGAAAGGCTTGGAAGCAGATAGCCATGCCTGAAGGATGATGGAAAAAATATCATAGGGGTATGGGAAACTCAGCAAATTTTCTTCTTCTCAATTAGTGAACTGGGATGATGGTCACACCTGAAATGCTGCTGTAGGCAGGGAATTGAATGTAACACAGATGATTTTGCCCTATCTAGCTCCTCTAATGGTATTTTTCTACTTAAAATTTGTCATTAAAATAAAAGCTTTTATTCAAATAAAAATTAGCTTTCCTGAGCTGGGGTGAGGAAGAGGAGGAAGCAGGTCTGCACCAAAGCTGCAGTTGAAACTGAGCCTCATGGCATTTTTCTTATGTTCAATGTGGCAGCTTCCTTAGGACACCACCAACTCTAATAAATGTTCTCTTCCTTCATCCATTCAGCCAGCATACAAACACAGCCAGAACTTTCTTCTGAACTGTTTTGAGTTTCTGCATTTCCAAGTGTCTGCACATGTAGGGTAAGAAGATGATGGGGAAGGCTTGCGTCTGTCCTGGAGAGTAGGGTGGTAAAGGAGATCTGGGTAGTGAAACAAATGGTAAGGAATATCTATCCCCATTAGCTGGCATGGCCTGTGCCTGGACAGGAGGTGAAGGCATTTCTTCCAACACACGGCTCATTGCAGTTAACTGCCTCCAGGCTGATTTCTGACTTTCTGAAATTGTTTGAAACTAATCAGGAACTATCACTGATGGAGAGCAAGGCTTTTCACTCCTATAGATCTTTTCCCCACACAGAATGGACTGTAACTGAGCTCGTAGTTGCATTTGCTTTTATATGGCAGCAAACACAATTTAAAATAGTGATCACATACATAGCTGAGAAGGGGGAAGCAGGATGTTGGGAGAAGCTCATATATGTCACCTCGAAGTCTCCCTGGGTCTGTATTAGTTTCTTTGGAGGCATGATTCACATTGCTGTTACTCCCTGCTGGATGAAGTAGTGGGAATTTTAAAAAGTTTGCAATTGGATTAAATGAAAATATTTGTTCTGGACAAAAGGAATGGATTTACTTATGGCTATTGGTCAACCCTGTTCTTGCACATGTGCAATCATATTTTGTACCTGTATTCAAATCACAATGATAGAATTTTGAAAATATATTTAAAGAAAGAGCAAATAAATGTTTAACTACCCCATTTCTGAAGCACCTCTATTCTCTACAATGATGGCCTGTGTTTTCCTATGCCACTAACATTTGAATTCACCTGTCTGGGTTTTGCTTTCTTCTGTATCCCTTGCTTATGCCACTTTCAGGATCTGCTATCTAATGCTACCAAGCTCCTGAGTATGTGCACATTTTCAACTCTCTTCCCCCATGCTTTTTTCCCCCTTTAGTTACTTCCACGGCTTGTGAGCCATTATTACTCCACTTCTGCTGGTTTAATTAAATTTACCTATGGAAAACAAAGACATGAGATCTGGCAGTCAGGGAGCTCAGGGACACAAGGTGGTCTGTTACTGAATAAAGTGATGCTTGAGAGGTGCTATTCTTTATGCATCATCATGATCATCAGATAAGGAAGAATCATATGACACATTGCAAGAATGCTTTGAGGAAAGTGAAATTCTAATCCTTTCCCAACATAATCATAGTGATGTAAATGTATCTCTTTATGTGATATAAAATTGATTTTTCCTTCCTGTCAACAGCTGTACAATTTCTGTTCTGCACACATTTTTCTTCAAAACTGCCTGGTTCCCTCTGAGTACATTGTTGTTCTTTCCCTCATCCCTTCCTTAAACTCATTCATTTTTTATTTATTTTATTTGCCGTCCTGACCCTTGGTAAGGTTAAAATGATTATTCAGCAGTTGTGCGCTGTTGAATTACCTGTCTTTTGTTCCATGGTCTATTTTGTTGTTAGTGTATTCCATAGACGCCTTTGACTCAATTATCGCTGATATTGTTAATCTCTGGGCTACTCAAGATGAATTCCCAAACTGTATAAAGATGACATTGGCCTATTCTATTCTTAAAAGACTAATTCTTTTGACAGAAATCCAGGAAACTTCAATCTGTGAATGAATAAGGTAAAAAGGACAGAGCAATGATGTGATACTTTTTATCACACTGACATTGTAACTTGATTCTATTATAACTTCTCTTAGGAATCCGATATCCTAGTCCAATAAAAAGTATGGCAGCCTTTATTTTATGTAACAAAAATCTAGCTTGTTCATGTACACTGCTGGACCTTAGCTGTCAGAAGGTGGTCAAAGGAGTGCAAAAGGCTGTTCTCTGTTCTCAGAAATAACTTGTGTGCTTAGAAACATAAGGAGTCCCAGAGATGTCCCACGATATGAGGAAATTTTACTGATTTACTATCTTGATAGAGGAGGGGGCAAACTATTGTGCTGCTGAGTTCTCACGGGAAGGCAGGAGTGCTTAAATAGGTGTCTCACAAAGTCACTGGACGTTTGCAGCTCTTGAACTGCAGTAAAGCCTAAGGTTTGCTTTAGAGGCACAGTGAAAGGCCTCGACATACATTTGGACATGTGTGCTTCGATCCAAAATGCCAAGAGCAGCACCCATCAGGACCTCAGAGGAGGTGATCACCCATAAGTACCACCTGCTTAAAGCACTGAATGCACTCTAATAATTTAACACTATCCAGCTAAAGCACATAAAAATTAGGTAAAAGAAGGATTTTCCCATTTAGTCTCCAATCTCATTGTGGATTTAATACCATAATTTTAATGCTAATGAGAATGTTAATAGTTTAAGACCACCTCTCACTTCTCTCCTGCTTTTCTGGCATTCCACTCCTCAACCTCCCCAGTAGATTCTTGCCTATTCTATGTTTACCTGCCACATCTCTCCCTAATCCCTGTCAGCCAACTCACATCCCCCTAAGCTCTGACATTATATTCAAACTTCACACCTGCTTTTATTCTGGAATATCTCATTCCCTTGGCTCCACTCACACTGGTTCAGGAGAAGTCAGTTCCTTAGACCAAGATCCATTCCAGTTGCAGAGCTTCCCACTGGATCTTCTGAGTTAACTAGTTATGCCTTTAGCCTGATTAGGTGGCTCGGATAGGACTTAGATACATGGCATGGAGGAGATTATTCAAAAAGGAGGATTAGACAGATAATAGCTAAATTGGCAGGGAAGCTAATCCTGTGCATGTGCAAGAGGGACAACTAGCTGTCAAGGGACTTTTCCCTTTCTCATCTGGGTGGCTGGGATAGGATAGGTGGAGAGGTGGAAGCAAGGCAAGGTGGGTATGTGGAAACAAATGGAGTTTAGGTGTAGCTCCAACTCTTCTGAGTCCCACTGTGGGCCTTCACAGCACTCCTAAATGGGAGTGAGCCTAACCACTAAGAGAAGGATACAGATCCTGGGCTAAGAGCCATCAGACAACTTTCAGGATTCAAAAAAGAGATTGGTATGTAACATAGATATGTGTCCATATGACCTTACAAGATACTTTATGTCTGTACAGCTGCTCATCTGTCTGAAACAATTTTACTGGGCTACTATAAAATAGCTATTTCCAAAGCAAGCACAAAACCAACCAGGGAATGTTCTTTCTCTTCTCTTCTCTTCTCTTCTCTTCTCTTCTCTTCTCTTCTCTTCTCTTCTCTTCTCTTCTCTTCTCTTCTCTTCTCTCTTTGGCAGCACTAGAGGTGGTAATGATATCATTAACATAGAAAAATTTCATGTTTGGTCATAGCTACCTTAGTCAATGACTTTCAGTTGGGCTAGAACATTGAGACTTCATAGTCTTCCTGGTTTTGGTTTTGGTTTTGGTTTTGGTTTGGTTTTTGGTTTGGTTTTTGGTTTGGTTTTGTTTTGTTGTTTGTTTGTTTGTTTGTTTTAAAGACTTTTCACCTCTCTGTCTTTGACCATAGCCTCTATTTATTTAGTGTGCTTCTTTACCAGCTGTTCTGGCAGAGTACTGATCAGTGCAGATTTTATTTGTCTAGTACTCTTCATTTGTAGTTTTAGGAATTAACATGATTTGGTTCTCATCATTCCATATTAGTCCTCTTTTTCTCATCTTATTTTTTCTCTTCAAAGGATGAAGTGTCTTTTGTTTTACAATATTCTCTGCATTATTCAATCCTACTTACCTTCAAATATTCTTAAACTACCACACAATTTTTTTTTTTTTTTTTTTTATCTTTGGCTATTAACTAACTTGCAAGTGCAGATGTCTCAGGTATCAGCTCTGGTATTTTCTTTTTATTGGCAATTCTTTTTGCTTTTCATATAGCTGACCATTTTACATAAGCAGAGAAGAGCTAAGAAACCTGAGATTTAACTCTAAATTTTTAGTTTATTCTAACTGAAACAATATGTGCTGTTTTAATTTACACACTTCCATATAAGAAGATTTCAGAGATCCAGAAAAAATAATGTTTTAATAATATCTTTATATTTTTTATTATCATTCATTTCAGGGAAACTGATCTAATTCAGAGTATTTTAACATTTCAGCTGGCTTGAAATAAAGTTTCTCTTTCCAATTCATTCCCCTCATCAAAACTTCACCTTTAACTTGCAAGGCCTTGCACAGTTTGACTACATGCAGATTTGGTGAGATAACCAGTGGCACTGTGAATGCAATAATAAAGTGAGATAAGTCTATGCACTGTTTACAGCACTAAATGGTGCTATTTGCAGTTAAACTGGGGTTTTGAATTTTTAATACCTGGAAAAAGACCAAAACCAAGATCTTCAGAGAGAGACAGAGATTCATGATCCAGACACATGCTCATAAGTTGGTACTGAACTGCCTCAGCCAAAAGATGCATGACTAAAGTCCACTAGAGTAACAACACTATTTTCCATGCATTTGAGCTTAAAGATATAATTGCATCCAAAAGTATAATTGAGCTCACTTACAAGAAAGCCAGCAAGGAGTAGGACCCTACATTAAGCTAGATTGTCACCTCAGAACTCTGGGCTGCTTGGTTTACACTATGGAAAATGGCTCAGTATCTCTCTTTCCACTTACTTATAGCCTTACTTTTGTGTTGTCTTCAAGGGAAGTCACCAACTTGATAAATCATCAGAACTTTTCTTATATCACCTTTTCTTGTGTCCTAATCAGGTTGGATTCTCTTTAAATTGTGACAGAACTGCAAACTAGAGTGAGATCCTTGCATAGAGATAGTTTTTAAAATGTAAACATGATGGTTTCAAATTTAAAATATGTGCCAAATGAAGCACATTAGGTTGCACTCCATATGAGTCTCATTTACTTCTTTGCCATTTTTTCTAAATTACAAGGTCTTTGCTCATTCAAGAAATAAATACATCTAATTATTGTGATGTGGAGAAAAGAGCTTCCATTTTTGAAGTTATCCTGACTGACAATAAAACAGCAGTTCTGCTCAGAGAAAATAGCCAAAAGCATTGTAATTATTCTGCTATTACATTTTCTATGTGCTTGGTTTTGAACTGTAATTATTTACTTCGTTTTTAGACTTGCCTATATTTACCCATGGTCAGACTTTTCTGCTTTTGTTTGAGTCACATTACATCTAAACATTACTGAAAGTATAAACACAACTGTGCTTCAATTACTATTTTCCTTCTTCCCTAATCAGGCTTTTTTCTTCCTTATTTTTGTGGCTATTATTGGCTCCCCTTTACCTACTCTAGCCTGTTTCAGTATTTCCTCTTTGTCTCCATGCAGCCCTGTCTCACTCTTTTTTTTGCTGTGTCCACTTCCACATAACTGTGGGCTGCCAAACATTCTTCTTTCACTTCCTCCTACTTTTGTCTTAGAGCCACTGAGCTGGCAAAATCACAGGAGCCTACTCATTGACTGCAGAGAGAAGCAGGTCAGCTCTCTCCACTCTCCATGCTTTGATCCTGTATGAGAGGAAAGAAGGGAAAAAAGCTCCAATGAGTTCTTTCTTTGTGTGTCTTCTGTGTCCTGGGTCCTCTGTCTGCCTCAGTTTTGCAGCCTCCTTCAAGTATAGATTTGTTTGGGTCATTGAGAGAGGAAGATGTATTTTAATGTATTCATACATTTCAGTGAGACCATTAGTCTTGGGGTGGGATGTTTTGGGATTTTTCCCGACTGTTTCTAAACCAGTATTTATGTAATACAGTATGAGGGAAGTTAGAGATTTTATTACTAATCAGAAATCTTAAGGCATTCCCATCCACATGCAAAACCATGAAACTTGCAGTTCTTCTATCAAAAGCCAGAGATGCATCTATGCTGCTTCTGAACAAGTCAGCCCAAGGGAGGAAAAGATTAATCAATAAATTGTTCAAAACTGACTGAACTCCACAGGGTACAGGATTGAAATTAAAAATATTTTCTGACCTCCATACTCACTATACAGGAGATAAAGCAAGAAGGAAGAGCAGTTATAAAAGATAATAAAGCTTTTTGGGGAAAAAATGAATGAACTAATATACTTAAGACACACATGAAGTGTTGGGGTAGTTGGTATGCCTGAAAATGCTTAGGGCATAGCTGAGGGTTTAGACCCAGAAGGATTTTTTACAAGCTGGCTGAAAGAGTTATTGAAACAAGCCAATTTAGCTGCCCCAGTTGTGCTGGCATCTGTCAGGAGCCTTCTTGCTAAATAAACTTCTCCCTTCCTGTGTACAGTGCTGGTGGGTTGTGTTATTGTTTTTGTAATAAAGAAGCTCCTTAAAACATCAAGAATTGCTTCTAATCTGAATTACCAAAGTTCTACTCTGGGAATATATATCCAGATTACACTATGTTACTTTTGAAGAGGAGACAGATGTTCATGGCTGTGAAACAGATCTTTCGATATATTGGTTTTCTCCTTGTGCAGTTCACTACTCAGCCAGACTTTGGGTACAAGGCAAGAGACATATGGACAGATTTTAACTCCTGATGAAGCAAGTATGTTTACACAGGATCATGGAAAGTGAGATTTCTGTATTTTCAGGAATGCAGAAATTAATAAATAAAAAAGATCCTCTTAGAAAACTTCATGATAGAGCAGCAAAATGTGGAGTTAAAACACAGTGTACAATCCTGTAACACAGTGATTATATTTCTTTATGTGATACCTTTATTTAATTCCTAAAGTAAGGTTCAGAGGAAAAATGCATACCATCATTCAAGGATGAAAAGAAGGAAAAAAATACATTCTCTACAAATCACTTCTCACATCATCATGTCATGGCTGAATTTTAGTTACCTAAGACAGACTTCAGCAAGCAAATTAAGAAGCAAGACCTCTTTAACCATATATTCTAATAATAATTGCTCTGTGCAGCCTTTTTTTTTCTTTTTTTTTTTTTTTTTAATTGGATATGCTTATGTGCACATGGAAATATATATGTAGTGACTACAGGCTTGACTACACAATTGACTAGAGGCTTTTTACACATGAATATGATATTTATATTAGGGATATGGAAACCTTCTGAGGTACCTGCCAAAGGAATTAGCACAGGGACAAGGCCAGTCATCTTAACTCTTTTTATTTCGTAGAGTGTCTCCTCCATCTTGTATTGCAGTTTAGTAATGAGGAGTAACTGACTGCTAAGATTTACACTATAATGATATTACGATAATTGTATCATGTCACCTCTTATTCATCTGCCTCATAAACAGACCTAATCTCTTCCCATGTGGAATTATTTCTGATCTGATCACTTCCCTGTAAGTCCTTCAAGTTTATTGTATTTTTGCCCTGTTTTGTGAGAAGTGCTGACAGACAGTAAGCGGAATCAAAACTGAAGGGCTGCTATTAATTTGTAGGATGATATGATAAATGCCTTCTAGAAAGTATCTTCTATTCCATCTCTTAATACTTCCTAAAACAATGTGGTTTTGTTTGTGGTGGTTTGATGTTCATTTTTAACTTACGGCTGCATATTGAGCAGATGGCTTCATTTGAGCCCCACACAAGGATGTCAAGGTCTTTTTCCTGAATGTTTATAGTTAATTTAGAAAAGCCCAAAACTCCCACTGAAGTCAATGGGGAAAATCAACAAAAACTGCTGAGGAAGGCTCAGAGGCTGTCAGGATCTTACAATCTAACAATCTGCAGTATAATTTGGAAAAAAAAAAAAAAGGCAGATTTTTTTCTGAGATACAAACTTACTAAAATGATAGTGTTAATGGCTTTCTTTTAGTAAAACTGAATGTATGTGATATAGTTAGCCATTTCTTGTAAGAGGGATGACGTAGTTAGAGAATTAAGCATTATTAAATAGATCACAAAATTGTTTCCTCATTCCACAGACCAGAATGATGTAGGACAAAACTTCCACAGCTGGATGTTTCAGCATTCTTCTGGAGGCACATGGAGCCATTGGTGTTTAGCGTAACTGAGAATCACACTTTATTTCAGTGAGTCTGCATGGAATCAGGATCCATTTTAGTTATTCAGATTTTGAGATGAATAACTTTTTGTTTTCCCCTGGGTGTAATGGTAATTCTGCTGGGGGTAATGACTCTTTCACACAAACCAAGGAAAAGTGACAGAGGGCAGCCTAGCAGTAGGAGCAGGACCATGAATTGGGCTCTTCCCATTACTTGTCTCCTTCTCCAGAAAACCACACATGGAAGATGTACAGCAGCACAGGACATATTTCATATTTTAAATCTAGAAGTACAGGGTGTAAACAGCTATATGCTAGCTCAGCTTCAGTGGTGGGAAACAGGTACTGATTGGGTGCAAAGGCTGATGTTTGGTACCTCTGTGGTCTTGGCTTAACTAGATGAACAAAGGCATCTACAATAGGGGACTTTACAATCCTGCCCTGAGTTAATAAATGACCAACAGTGTGTGAGGAGCTCTAGATATATGCATGTCCTTGGCATTTCTGACCACATAGGCAGCTGAAATTCCTGTAAGATGTCAGTAATACTTCAGTAGCTCATGCAGTTCTTATGGAAACTCCCTTTAGCATTTTAATAGTTCTCTATCAAACTCTATTTTTATTCTTGTATCCTGGTGTTTGGTCCCTACATTTCTTTACATTTCTCAAGAACTATTTCTTTCTGTAATGCTTTTCCATGGCAATATAAATCTATTCAAAGTGGTAAGTGGAATCTACATGAACCTAAATTTTTGTGAAATTATTATTATCTATGCAGTTAAAATATTACTTTAATGGATTATTGCAGTTTTTGTTGTGCAGGTACAAACTGAAGTTGTTTGTTGGAAATAATTTGGCATTGCAAAAAAGTCCTTTCTTTAGCTACTTTAGAAGTAATTTATGCAGATTGCTTAAATAACAACTACTTACATGCATTATATGCTAAAACAGATCTTTTCTTTAAAGTCCATTAGGGAATTAGAGAAAACTATTTCAGTTACCGATTCTGTTCTATGAGTTGAATAATTTGATGGTTTTCTTCTTGCAAGCTTATATGTTCATAGATAATCATTCATCTCTAGTGTGGGTACTTTTCCTGGGTACTTTCAAAATGTTGATAGATAACCATTCATCTCTAGTGTGGGTACTTTCAAAATGTTTCTTTTGCAATGGGAATTTACTTAGGGAAAAATGGGGAATTCCATGTCCAGCTATCATAGGTTAGTAAACGCTTAAAGAAAAGAAAACATTTATGTGAGGCTTTTAGTTTCTTATATTGACACAGCTAGATTGGGAGAAATCCTTTAAAATCTTATTAGGGGTAAGAAAAAACCCCAATATGTCAACTTTTCAGACCAAAGAAATTCCATCAATAATTAAAACGTATGTGAACCAACAGTAGCTCAGTTCCATGATGTGGATCATGTGCATGATACAGCTCAGTTCCAAATGACCAGGAGGATCCTGGAAAATATTTTGTCAAGTTCCTGTGGTCATCTCTTGAGTAAGAGTCTCACTCTTAGTAGTCTGTCCAGTCCCTTACACATAGTAGTGCTGTCGAAACTAAGAACAAGAAGCATCAAGAAATGTTAAATAATGGATTGAAGTCATGATAACTTTTTTTTGAATGTTGGCACCTAAAGAAACCAGATGGAAAAATCTGATCTGGCTCTGGTCAGTCCAAGAGATAGTGAACATGCTTGTTTTGATTCATATTTCTGGCCAAGATGACAAGAAGTGGCATTTTACTGGGACATAAGAGGCTTGATCCTGTCTCCTGTACATATGTATTAGTGCCACCTGAGAATCCCTCAGGTATCCCACCTGATGACCCTGGCCCACCACTGCAGCAAGGTTAAGACCTCTTCTAGTCCTATATCACATTTGCTGGGCCCATGCAGAGGTCTTAGGCACCACTTTGCTGGTTTTAGGAAAGTGAACTGTACACAAGGTGATGGCTGGAGCATCTCTTTCCTCATCCAGTACTACATATAGATAAACTATGTGCAGATTTTGGTGTGGGTGCATTTTGCAGCATGTTTTATGCAAAGGACTGAAGGTGAGATGTAGCTGAGGAAAGTGCTGGGTGACAATAAGCTAAACCAGCACAGCTGGTGAAGAATTCAGAGCTTCTTTTGCTGCTTAGGAAGGTGAAAGTGGTGGGAGTTTTCATGGGTTTTTTTAAATTATTTTAAAATCTATTAGATAGCAACAGCTTAGACCATTACACAATAACCATGCTGCTACACACAAACATTGTTTTTAACAAGGGGTCAAGGTATTAATTTTTAATTAGGGAAGACAAAGGTTAACAGTTTACAATACTCCTATGTGTTCTTCATTTGGCTAGCCTCTTAGTTAATTATAAATCTAGGGAAAAACAATATCCCCTCACACAAAGACCATACCATTATCACTAATTATTCACATATTTTATAATATCTACATTCAGGAGGAAATAGAGGACCAAACTGAAACATGGATTCAGTACAAACAAATATTAGCTTTATTTAAAGAGACAATATTGTCCAATGGCTAGACTCAATCCTATTGACTGCTTCCTGTGTTTCAGTCAAAACTCTCATGTCTCCCATGAATCTCAAGCTTTAATTTCTAGTCAAGGTATGAATTAAGCCAGCTTGACTTCAAATGTCTATTGAATACAAATTTCATCTGCCTCATGTAATGGCTTTGAAAGGACTGGTCCTGTGATCCTCTATCTTCATCAGTTCTTTGGATCTATGACCTGTTCAGAAAAGTGTACAAAACTTAGAAGGCACCAGTGGATGCTTGTGTAATGGTGTTGACTGGTGTCCCATTTGTCAGGACTCTGCTTCCTGACAGCTCCTCCAGCACAGGTGCTTCCTGATCTATGCTGCTGATGGTCAGACTGGGCAGGTGATTGCTGCTTGGCATTTTTGAACTCCTAATTCTGGGTATTCTTTTTTCTTTTTTCTTTTTTCTTTTTTCTTTTTTTTTTTTTTTTTTGCCTCCAACAATCTTGCTCTGTATCCAAATGTTTGCTATCTAATCATCTGATTTTTGGCCAGGACTTCAATGGTTCCTTGCTGACAATTTCCAAGGCTGCAGAAAACTGCCAAGAGGATCATTAGCACAAATCCATAAACATCTGCTGTAAGAGAGAGTTTTTGCCAAAGATAGTAAAATTGGGAAGGAAGTAAAGCTGCCCCAAAGAAGTCAAGGGAAGCAGCACTTCATCTGTAAATGAAATCAAGCTCTTTTGGGAACAAGGACTTTTCCTTCTGTGTTCAGATTGATGGTTTGTCAGTCGGGTGCCTGAGCAATCCCCTGGAAACTGGAGCTGAAGTAGGAGGTATGTGCTTCTGGAAGAAGAAAGATGGGAACTTAATATCCCTTCAGCAAGATGTTGAAGGAAGTACAAGGGCATACATACATGCATACATACATGCTTACATACTGATTAGGGTGCATACATGTTGAGGTTTATACAGCTCACCTGCCCATTGCATGCTGCCAAATGTCAGGTGATGATAGCATGTGAATACTCTGGTAGAGTGAATTTGATATCCTTCCTTTTACTCTTTCTCTCCTACCTGATAAATCTGTGTGTGTTAAATGTACACAGTTGCTTGTTTCTAATCCATGAACTATGTGCTAGGGAAGAAAAGGATCAGACTGATTTCTAAGTGACTGGGATGTCATGCAACTGAGTACCAGATCAGTGCTCAAGTCAACTCCCCCAGGTGAAAGACAGAACTTTTTATGCTACCCATGTAGCACCCAGTGACTTACTGGGAAAGGAAGTGAATTTGAAGAAAATTCTCTGCAGGTTAAGTATATTCTGTTATAGATGAAGCACAAAACTAAAGATCATGGGCACCTGAACATGTCTGATGCCCCTCAGATCAGCCTTCTAACTGCACAAGACATCCTACTCACTGCCAGAAACACAAAGATCACAGAGGACATGAGAGAGGATGAGATAAAAACATCTATGATGGACTGCTTTGTAGGCACATTGAACAATGGCCTCATTCAGTACATGTCAATGTAACTTCAAGCACAAACTAATGAGCAATTAAGTGATGTGATGTAGGGGAAAGTTAGCTGGCAAATAATTTTTTAAAAAAAACTTTTTTCAGAAAAGAGCATACTAAAATATTTACCTTTATGGATTACCATTGCTGCTGTTTCCTTTCTGTGTAAATAAGGATGATAGGAAACCTAGAAAACAGCATCACGTATTTAAAGATATTTCCAGTACTTACAGCTGGCATTCCCCATGCAAGATCACTACACTGAAATGGAGGATGGCCCGAATCAAGCTTTCCACTCACCTCCAAGAGACATATCAAATAAGTCTTTTGGACTCTTGTGTTATTTTTTGCCAAAGATTGTATAGAATTATCTATGGATAATTCTATTATCTATAGGATATAATTTTATAAGCAAAAATATTTTGATTCTATAATTATATACAATACAGAATAATAAATAAGAATAATTGGTCCCTAAGAAATTATGAGAATATTACGGAATTCTTTTAGCTAGTCTCTAGTGAGGGATGGTCTCACTCTGTGGTGTAAAGATACTACTATCAGTTGTGCACAATTTTCCTGAACTTTTAATCAAAGGTTGACACCATGGAGAATTGTGAGGAGGTAGGATTTTTTTTTGTTTTCTCACTGAAAAATATTTCTGTTGTTTCTAAAAATGAGTTTAAGGAAAACACATCACTTTGCCCATATTAACTGTGAGTAGGATTCTTTCACTAAGACGTCCCTATGCTCTCATGGCTGGGGACAGAGATTTGAGGCTTGATCTGGCATTGCAACATTTTCTTTCAGTTTCTTTTGTCGTTATTGCACATTAACTGCCCAGATAAGGCCCCATTACATGTCTTTAGAAAATGTCTGTCTTCATACGCTCTCCACAGCGTTGTCAGGCTGGCTGCTGCCTTTGTGAAAGGGCATGTTTACAGTGAATGTGCTCTAGTTTTTTTTACAGCTGTTCTGCCTGGGTCCTTTGGTACCAAAAATGAGATCAGGCACATCCCCTCTTGCCCTTTCATGCCCTTCTCATGTACAAAGGAAAGAAATGCCTGAGTGGAATAAAAGGGAGAACGAACAAGTCATAGACTAGAAGGGTAAAGATGAAATAGGGTAAGGATCTAAAAGGTTGGATTGTCAGGCCTTGGGGAAGACTGACTGAGAGAGTAGGAGAGTCTGGCATTAAGACTGAGGGAAGAAAGGATGCCCGAGACTCAGTAATGAATTCAGAGGCAGGACAGAGGAGGGCATTCCCCCCACATAACCTGGGAGACTAAAATTTGCACGTCAGAGATGAAGGTTAGCATGGGAAGAAGAGGTGTGGAGGATCAAATAGAGTTGCCTGACATTAGCTAAGCCAGGAGTTTTAAGAAAAAAAATAGTTTGTGTTCAGTGTAACTAAATGGCCTCATAAAGTCTATAGAGCTGCATTGAGACTGTGGGAATTTGGAGGTCAAACGATGATGCCATTTTTGTCTTGCTTTATTAGACTAATAGAGAAAGGCTGAGATTTTGGTTGGTTTGTTTGGTTTTTCCTTTGTGCAACTTTGAAAGTGAATTAATCCTTTTTTTTTTTCTCTGACAAGCATAAAAAGAATTCTGTTCCTCAAAGTGCAAGCATTTGTAAGGACTCAGTGAAAGCAAGAGCCTAAAAAGCATAGGAACACTTACAGTGCTTGCCTTGGAGCATGTGTTACACCCTGCATGACACCAACCACCTAGAGGACTGGTGTACCACAGCACACGCAGTGATACCCTGCAGTGTGGTCGCTTCTGATATTTATACAGCCTAGAAAACACAGAGACTTAAGGGAGAAATGACCCCACAACAGAAATACTTTCTGGTAGAATAAGGAGCAATGGCCTGAAACTAAGAGAGGAAACATTTAGACTTGCTATTAGAAAAATGTCCTTAATGGTGAGAGCGATTGGGCAGAAGAACAGATTACAATGAGAAGAGATCAAGGAACTGCTGCTATTTTAGATTACATTAGGCTGAGAATAATACCAAAAGCCAACAGTACCTGTGGAAGTTCACTTTAAGTGTTTCATA
Source organism: Agelaius tricolor (assembly GCF_023055355.1). NCBI lineage: Eukaryota > Metazoa > Chordata > Aves > Passeriformes > Icteridae > Agelaius > Agelaius tricolor. Next base: position 2,198,997 of record NW_027269262.1, on the reverse strand, counting down.
CATATAAAAGATAGAACTTTTAAATAACAATATATAGTTCTTATGGATTCTTTTTCTTCTGATTGTTTTTCAAAGCAGTGGATACAATACATAATGATTGCAACCAAAGAAAATGGATTAGGAGAAAACCACAGGAAACTGAAAAAATGCCTGATGGGATTTTGAAATTTCTTCACCAGAATGAAGATACACTCATGGTATTTCTTGGTTACCACTTCACCACTTCTGGAAAACTTAGAACAATGCTGAGTACCATGAACTGAACTACCTGTGAGAGCAAAGCCAGTTACTGACAGAAGGGATGTGTTCAGCTGTAGCCAAATCACAGGCAGCCTCACTTTTCCACTAGGGTGAAGCCTTGCAGCTCTGATACCTGACTGATCTGTCATGGTGGATTGCCTGGAGGAGAGGTCATAAGGGGGGAAAAAATGACTACATGTGTTGTAGCACCCAAGAATGTGTTCAACAACTTTGCCATTTGAAGAAGGTAGACCTCAAAAACCTTTGCAATGCTAATAGGTTTTCTTCTGTTTGTGTGCAGTTTATTGCCTCTTGTAAATGCCTTTGTGTTGAGTCAGAATCTCAGTCATGCACTAACTCTAACTTATGACAGTAGTAATAATAAAAAAACTACATTTTTATTACAGTTTTGGCTTAGTACGTGATCTAAGAGAACCAATTACATTATTTGAAAAAAAGAGAGGCAAGCATAATAGCCAGTGCAAGATGTTGCAGAAATAAAATAATAATCTCATAATGTTGTTTTGTTTCTGATTTTTAATAGCAGGCAACATCTGGAATAAGTAAATGTTATCTAGTTTCATGAAGAATCGGAAAGGCTACATACCAAACCCTTTTATAATTGAAAATAATGAATGCCTGTGGAAATATTTTTGTGTTATGACAGAAAGGAAATTTTTATTGTTCTTAGCTACTCATTTGCACCATTGATATTAGAACTGAAACCATCTCAGCACAAAGTCTCTGAACCAGAATTAAATAATCACTGACTAGTGAGATACCTGATTGAATGTAACACCTGATAATGGTATTGAGATGCTTCAAAGCCCCAGCAGATATTATAGCTCAAAGAGGATGTTCATAAAAATATGAATCTATATATCCTTTTTCAAAGTATTTGTCTCTTTAGGCCGTAACTTAAATCAATTAATATCAATTAATATTCTCTACAAGAATTATGAGGGGAAAGTAACTACAGAAGCTAATAAGCTGCAAAGGTACTCCTTGAGCTCAGAATGTATTTTTCAAGACTAATGTTTCACTGCAGATGTGATGATCCATAGTGTCTCATCTTTTTGTTACATGAAATATATGATGGCACAGGTACTTCAACTGTTTGTCACACCAAGCACAGGAGACTTTCATTGAACATTCACTATCCATTGATTACCTGCCATACATTCAGTGGCCTGAGCTGACCTATTTGTTTTTATAGTTTAAAAATATACTTAGGACACACATTTTAAAAAATATTTTGTTATTGTTAAGACTTTATGCTTAACTATGCAAACACAAATGATATAAAAAACCCAGTGAGGAATTCAGCATCACCACGCAAAAATAAACCTACTTGTGTCATGTAGTCTTAGAAGACCAATTGATAAAGAGGCAAAATTAGTTTATTCTTATCTAGGCTGTCCATATTTTTATTTTGAAGAGCAGGGGGTTTTTCAATGCCATTTAAAAGATCTGCTCCATTTCACTGTGGCTTTGCAATAAAAACTCAGTGTGGGACAGAGGAACAGCTGTGCTATCTCAGAAGCATCTTAGTGAACCTAAAGTTGCCTCACACAATTTTTTTCCCTTTGTCAGAAACTTGGATAATGTGGCTGAAGTTAGTTTGAGTTTTCTTTTATTTTTTAAAGCTCTTAGAAAAATACATCTCCTTTTATCTGTGGGATAAACTTTTCAAAATATGTATTTACGTATCCAATTTTCCATCAAAACAGTTTTATCTGTATGTTTTTGATAAACCTAGCTAAGAACCATAAACCATCATATTTTCCATGATCCAGAAGGGGACTAAGGTAGTTTTTCCATTTGCAGGGGCAGAACTCTGCTAACAAGGAGCCAAACCTTTCTTTCAGCTTCTCCCTTCTTACATTTTCTTTGTAACTAGGAATCTGTATGCAACACTGGTCTGTAAAAGAAGTAAAATACTTTGGTTTGTGGCCTTGCAAATAAAGCATATGGAGAAAATGGTCAATCAGCACCTTGTCTTTTGATTCCTTCTTCATAAAGAAGCACCTTTACCCTTCAAAGACAACACCACAAATGTAGATAAAAGATGGATGAGAGCTCTCTCTGGCTCATTTACTGGAGCCAAATGCAGTTCTCAGAAGAGGCTGGTAAGGACCATATTTTCAAAGTAAATAGGTCCACAGAATGTGCCAAAGCACAGGGCAGGTTTTGGGGATAAATAAGAGGGAAGAGACTAGGTAATATCTGCCTTAACTCTTGAATGTGAGTAACAGCAGTATTTGAATTACTGCCAATGGTCCATCAGTTACATGCACTGAATCCTATTGGCTCTGCTTAACCTACAAAATTCAAGGAGGGGTGTCTTGGCTACACATCTGAGAAGGGTGGAAGGGTGTAACCTTGTGCTATACAGAGTTGTGTACAGCATAAAATTGAATTATGATAACATAAACCATAAGAACAAACAGTTCTATCAAAATACTGAGTGTCTTCAGGATGGCAGGACTGCAACTGCAACAAGATGGGTACAGTCCACAGTGGTTTGTGAATGTCACATGGACTTCATCTAGAACAAGATATTTTTTAAATCTTTCCTCATATAATGGATATGTAGTTTTAAACAAGTTCATTCACAGGGAAAATTTAAGAGTAATATAAGCAAACGTCTGCTTATGTTATTATATTACTACATTATTAATATTATCTATTAAAATTCAAGAATAATATAAGCAAATGTCTGTACACTGAAACTCTAAAAATAATAATAGTACAAAATTCAGCACTGTAAAGCTCTTTCTTGCCTCCTGGGATCCAGACACTGGAGAACCACTGATTGCCAGATCTGTGCAGAACATGATGAGACTGGCGCTTTGGGGCTACATCTCCTTGCTGAACTGCATTAAAAAGAGCAAGGGGGTTATTTTGGTCTTTTAGAGCAATTATTATTTTTGTCATGTGGCTTTATAAGATCAAGATTAACACTTACAGAGAATATATGTGTGTTCATTATTACCATAATAACAAAAGTGTTTCTGAAATATGCAGTTGAAAACCCCCTTTTTTGATTATTTGTGGTATTTTTACGTTACTTTGGAAAAAACAATTCTTAGGAAAATAAAAACTTAGTTTACAAAAGAAGATGTTTGCACATCATGGAAGATATCTGCTTTGAACATCCTCTATCATTTTGTTGGTGACAAGGAGAAGCCATATTCTTTGAACAAATGAAATGCAGGACGTGATGGCTGCTCAGAGAAGCCTAAATTTGCAAGAACAACAATCTTTGTCTTTAGTTTCTTAAATCCTTGAGGAAGACCTCAGTACTGTCCAGAAAAAGACAAGAATGCAATATGATTGGGTTCTTTCTACTTTTTGTTATTTATTTAAAACAAAATCATCAGTTCATGGGAACCTGTTGTTAAGAGATGGGATTTTACGAATAAAAGGCTAGAATCCTTGGGCCCTCTCTTCCTTCTCAAGAGGGTGCAGCCCCGCAGGCTTTGAATCTATGGATGGCGTCCCATTTGCCTGGAATGCACAGCCCACTTGTTCCAGAGCATGGTTTCAAGACTCCATGTCTTTTGGGCAAACAGTAGTGGAGCATTTCTAGTCTTGTGGCTGACTGGACAGGACAAATCATTTGAGTTTATCTCAGCCTTAACTATTTGTTGAGAGAAGGAACTATGGATAATTTTCCCTGTTTGCTACTTCTTCAATGCAGTACAGAATGGGCATTACTTATGCTAATGTGCTCCATGAATCTGAGGCAGGAAAGAAATGAAAATACCATAATCACCCTTTTGGAAATGCAGGAAGATTTAGACAGAATAATTATTGAAGCTGGAATTTAGTCAGAATGCTGAGTCTGAACACATTTTCTGTTCCAAATACTACTGTGAATCCTTTCCTGGCCGCATGTGGCCAGAATCTGATTTTTTGCATGTGTTATAGCAAGCTGCCATCTCCTTTCATCCTCATCCCAAATTAAGAATGACATATTACATCCAAATCATAGACCTGCATTATCAACACCTCATAGAACAGTCTTCAACATAATCAGTGTAAGTAATTTACCAGATAAAAGAATGTTAATAGCAAGTACAGTATAATTTATGTGGACACAAATTGTACCTATCTTTCAGAAGAAGAAAGGCACTGCTGTGTACAAAGAGTGGATCAAGAGCAAGGTCAAGTGTAAGCACTTCTGTTTAACATGCACAGCCTGAAAACAGCAGGAAGAGCTTTCAAAGACAGATGGAAATGATACCAAATAAAGTTATTATAAATAATTGCTGTTTTTATGCTCCTAGTGGGTTTGATATGAGAGGCAGTTATAAATGGAAGACCTATTGTTTAGAAGGCACTTGATGAAGACCTCATTTCATTGAAAGGGTTGAAAGTTTACAACTTGTAATACTAGAGGGAAATGGTCATTTTAGTTAGCTAAGTTTCTTAGCTAGTGTGTGTAGATATATATGAAGCACTGGTACAGGAGATTTTGTTCACAGTTCTTGCATCTCAGTTATACATGTCTTAAAAGCAAACACAGGTGAACTTTTTCCTTTGGATTTATGGATCATCTTTTCTTTCTGAAATTACCAGTGCCTAAAACATACTAGGAATGGACTAGACTGTGAAAATTAAGTATTTTCTTGATGTGTACTGAGGCTTGGGATTTGTTAGCTGCACAAAAGATCCCATTTTGCATATATTTTTTTTCTCTCCCCTTTATAACTCTGTTTAATAAGATTAAAGGAAAACATTCAGAACTGTCATGCTGTATCTTCATAGTATCTAATAACAAAGCTTCCACTTCTCAGGGAACCTGCTCTTTGCATCATGAGGGGTTTCCCAAATCTACTCCTTCAGCAAAGGAAGAAACCTCAGGCTCTTCCCTCTTGTGGTAGAACATGGACTTTCTGAAGCACAGGAGAAAAAGCCACTTTACTAACTGGCTTTCAGAAGGTTGTTTAGGTGAGACACAGTTTGTAATTGATGCTATATGAGGAATGGTTATTAAGAGTTGAAATTGCACTCTGTATGGCATGGAGATCACCCCAAAAATGTGTTGGCTACCATTCTGAAAACCTTCCTGCTTCAGAGATCAGCTATGCAATCTGGTGGACGGGAGCAGATTTCTGTCTAATGAAGCTCCAAATTTTTCAGCTAGGTAATTAACCTGGAATAAGCTGGCAGACAGATGACTTTCTGGACAAGATACTAGACTAGGACTGAAGTAAAAGTGAATTTTTCACTGGATCTTCCATATCCTTTTTTATTTCATTACTGTTCAGTTCTGGTCCTATGTTTTTATGCTGTGAAAAAAAATTCCATCTCCATCCCCAAATTTACTTGGGAAAAGTAGGGAATAAATGAGGCCAGACATGCCACACTGATAGTACCTTGTCAGCACATATCAGCACATTTGCTTCTGGGTATCTGCTAATTTTCACCCCATTTTCTTCACCTTCCTGAGTCAGCCCTTTGTCCAAAGGCCTGTGTCTCAGGCTTATGCTTTGGGAGCTTTGCACAGCTGGTAACATAACTCATCTGGTCAGTTCTCCTAAGTCTATTCAGATTTTTAGTCATGCTCTGACCAACAGTGAGGGCAAAGTGATTTTAACTGGTAGGTGAACAATGAGAGATGTCAGCACTCAGCAGCATTTCTGATCCCAGAAACAATGCTGGTGATACAGGGACATTTTAGCTGATGTCTTTCTCTTGAATTGCCTGCCATGGAGGATAACAAGGCAGACTTTCTAAACTTCACAGACAGAAGAGGAATCTCAGTCACAGTCTATGTCCATATGTCTATGGATATACACACACATTTACACACACTCACATCTATACTGAACAAAGGTAACTGAAGGAAAGTCAGATATCCACAAAGTTCCCTTGTACTTAGATCATGTTTTCCACTGTCCTCAGTTGTGTTCTTGCCTGAGCTCACTGCTAGAAACCTCTCATGCTGTACCCACTGCAAGGAAGCAAGAAGACAGCAGAAAGGCTCCTTGCTGTAAAGACACAAGAAGGTAACTGAGGAGAAATTGAATTTCAAATACTCATGCGCACCCCATTCACCTCACAATGATTCTATGGCTCTATGAAGCCTAAGGTTACAGGCCTATTCTAAACTCCACCTTTTATATACCACTGCACCCACATTGTTCAAGTTTAGAAAGGGCACAAGGATACATTTCTCCTCTCTATCAGTGATGCTTCCATCTCAGAAAAGTCTTCAAATAAGAATCCTGTAATGAAATCCATTCTTTCTTTATAGAGACCATGTTGCACATTATTAGTACAAAGGGATACGCAGTGTAAAACATTAATTTCTATTTTCCAGAAGAAACATCTTTGATCTTAAAATAAAGTTACATTTAGTTTCTTGAAAATATCATACAATATTTGCGGGGTACCCTCTCTCTTTTTTTTTTTTTTAAATACTGATCAACTTGCCTCTTTCCAGAAAGAAAACTGGATGCAACTTGAGACTACAGATGCATCCTAGAAGATCAATATTTAATATTAATGTGTATAATAATCCATACATTTCATATTTCATATTCATAGAGAAAAAGGAATAGGCTTATGATCTTGGCATACCATACATAGGATGGTATGACGCAGTCCTAATCCCAACTGAATCTGTTTGTGAGCAAATAGTTTTATTCTGTATCGCCATACTGCACCAGAGGTCTGTTAAATAATTTTCAAGCACCTCTCTCATTGCTTTCAAACTGATCACTTAGACCTTTCCTTGTTTTAAATGAAAAAAAATAAAGCCACAAAAAAACCCCAATAGGATAGGGATAAAAGAGCATATAATCCCTCCCAAAAAGTCTATTATAAGCAACAAGAGAAAATATCCCGTCTTGTGACATTGATGGAATTCATGGAAGAGAGTATGGCTTTTCTTCTTTTTTAAACAGGAAATGTATGGGAGAAGAACAATTCCCTAGGATTCCCACTTTTCTGAAGAGCTTCTTTCTTGACTCTTACCCTGCTTTCCTCTTGCCAACAGCCTTCTAACTCAAAGGTGCAATGCACATCTCTCTCTCCCTCTTTCATTTCTTTTTAGCCTTCAAAAATTAATTAATTCAATTTCCCTGAAGTCTACATAAGACGTGGACTCCTTTAGATTCCTTTCACAGAAAATTTACTAAGGGGTTAGAAAAATCTTTCTTTGTACCAGAAGACTGAAAAATGACAAGCCATAGCTGACTGTCCTGGCATCCTGACAGTTGTATATACAATCTGCAAAAGAATTTCATGCTGCTCCTTCCCTAGCTGCTTGTTTCAATCAGGTTTTGTCTGTTGGGTTGTTGCACCTATACTTTTTGTTATATAATTATTTTCACTAACATCATGGATTATGACTCCACGCCTCTGTAATCCAAGAAATTAAATCCTGGCAACTTCAATCTAAGTGTATTTCAGACCTCAGGTATTATTTTTAAACAATGGACTAAGAATTTATATAGTCACAGTCAATTTTTGTGGATAACCTATTTACTCTGCTATATGAAGTATATATTTCTTTTCAGTTTAAAGTCTCTTCACAACAATGTTATCTACTTTCAAAAACCACTGTGTTTGGCTACTAGTTCTTCCAGATTTAGTTAAGTTAGAATCAGATAAGGATATTGGAAGTTGCAGGTAACTAACATTTGTAGAGTCTTTATCCTAGTACTTTGGAGACAAAATTGATTTTCTTTATTCAGTATTATTGAGGGCAACCCTGGTTTCAGTTTGCTTTGTAGAAGGAAGCTGACCCTTCTTAGTTCTGAAAAGAAGCAATGAGGGTTTTTTTTTTTTTATTTATGGGAGATTCCCCGGGGAATGGGAGAAAATGTTTGCAAATTATAGTAGACAAAACCCACTGGGATTATTTGATGATTATAATGGGAAGCAATCTCTCAGTGACAAATAAGGAGTTGAGTGGGAACAGATTGCTGCTCAGGGCAGTACTGGGGAAGAAGGCAGAGGAAGGACATGGCGGGGCCACACCTCAAATCCTGTGTCCAGTTCTGGGCCTCTCACTGCAAGAAGGACATTGAAGTGCTGGAGTGTGTCCAGAGAAGGGCAATGGAGCTGGGAAAGGGTTTGGAGCACATCCTATAAGGAGTGGCTAGGGAAGCTGGAAGTGCTAAGCCTGGAGAAAAGGAGGCTCAGGGGAGACCTTCTCACTCTCTACAACTGCCTGGAAGGAGGCTGTAGTGAAGTGGGGCTTGGCCTCTTCTGCCATGTCTCAGGTGAAAGGACAAGAGGAAATGGCCCTCAGTTGTGCCAGGGGAAGTTCAGATTAGATATCAGAAAAAAAATGTTTCACTGAAAGTGTGGTTAGGTTCTGGAATAATCTGCCCAGGGAGGTGGTGGAGTCACCGTCTCTGGAAGTGTTCAAGAGCTGTCTGGATGCAGCACCTGGGAATATGAATTAGGAGTGACTACGGTAGTGTTGGGCTGACAGTCAGACTAGATGATCTTGAAGGTCTCTTCCAACCTTGATGACTCTGTGATTCTGTGAAAATAATGTTTCCTATATGAATAAGAGATACAAGAAAAATCTGTAAGGTTCAATTTGCTGCTTGGAGTGAAATCAGTATAGAAAGAGAAGATGTTTAGGTTTTAGCAGAAAACAGATCTGACTGGCTAAAATATCTGAGTAAAAACTGGTTTCAGTAGCTGGTCTGAGGCAAATAAAATTTCTTTTTTTACTATTAGCCCGAGCTGCTGGCTGGGACAGACATAGGGAGATATCAGAGAAAGAGGAGATTTCAAGTAATTTCAGATTTTGAAGGATACGCTTTACAAGACACTAAGTATTTTTTCACTTAGCATCTGGGAACTTTTTCTTCATCTAATTCTGTATAGCTCCCAGAACAAAGACTCCTAACCCCATGTGAAGCTTTTGGTCACTATTGTATCAGAAACTGCAAAAGGAAATCAGATCCAAGCAAGTCTGATACTAGCAACCACAACTGGATACTTGAGTTTACACTTGGGCCTTGTTTGTCCTTCCATGACCTTTTCAGAAGCTCTGAAACAACACAAAATTTGTAATTAATCCATGGGTATATTTTCTTTCAGTTTCAAGAAGTAGTTAAAACAGCTGTATTTATTCATTTGAAATATCAACAGCATGGAATTTGAAGAAATATACGTACTGAGAAAACTCAAAAAGAAAAAAGGGTCCTTTGAAAGTACTGGTGGGCTTTGCTGTTAATTTTGCACAGCAGATTCATGGGAATATTTTATCAGATTTTCTCTCATTTTAAGAGAAGATCAGGAGTTGGTAATACAGCTCAAGAGCTTTGAGTTCATAGGGCTTTTTATTCTCCAATTAGAAATAGAAATCCAGCACTGAACTTACATACAATAAGAGCATTAGAAAGAATACCTCAGAAGCTAACTAGAAATTCAAAGGCATGGTATTTTGAAATGTATATTAAAGTAATGTTTAAGTTAGAGGTTAACTGGAGAGATACTGTGCAAAATTACTAGATGGTTGTCAGTGAAGGGTCATTGTGAAAATGCAGTAAAATAATGAACATTGTATTATAAGTTTTTCCTTTTGTTTATTCACAATCAACACTTAACATCTTAAGTGAAAGCATGAGTGATATTTATATCAGAAGTCACCAAAGTTTATCTGATTTTAAACCAATTTTATTTCTAGGATTTGCACTTTTTCTGCCTCAAGTGTTGCCAAGCAAATTGGAGAAAATGCCCTATCAGCCAGGCTTGTTACTGCCTAGAAGACATAGGTCTAGTAAAATCCAAAATATAGCATATACCTTATTTTTCTTATGTAATTGGAGAAGATATTGCTTGCATTTTATTCTGAATGTCTGACTTGGTGGAATACAGGTGAGGGTGACACAGGACTGAAGCCAATGCTGAGGGATGCATAGTTTGGTAAGGATGGACTACAAAAGGCGGAATAGAGATTTGGCAGTCCATAAATCCTGCAGGGCTGCAGAGAGTTGGCATTTACCTAAGAAAATACCTTGAAAGAAGGTGTGAAAGAAATGTAACAGCCGGGAGTGCAATTAATGGACAAACACTGAATGTTGTGAATATTAAAAATAAAATGTGTAGAAATAGAATTTTCTTCTAGCTATGTAGACAATAATATTTTTTAATATGTGAGTAGCATTTTGTTTTCAGAATTTTTATAGTATAGTAATATTTTAAATTATTATTTTTACTTCTTTTTTCTGTTTTTAAACTCATTTACTTTGGCATATAAGTGAATTGTATGAGGCTTCATTGTCTGAAGAGGTCTTTTAAAATCTTTCAGAGAAAGCAGTCTCCCCTCTTGTTCTCTCCCAGAGTAAGATAATGTTTTGTTACATCCTACAGTAACATATTGAAGATGAAAAGGCACAGCTATTAGCATTATTAAAACTGATAACTGCAGCTGGTTTAGCTCCTTCTATTTAATATTTGGGTTGCTCCCTTTCTCTGACAGTGTAAGAATTTATTTGATGTAGCATTGCCCTTTGCTCTTCCTATAAACAAGACCATATTCTTTCTGTGTTGGTGTGCTTAGGTCTTGCTAGTGATTTTTTTTTAAGCCACCAGGTGTTTTGGACCAATTTACACTTTGATGAAAATTTGAGGACAGATACCAGGCTGGTTTACCACTGATGAAAAAAGTTACACAATCTAAAGAGAAATGCATGGAGGTTTGAAGGATAAGGTGACAAAATACCTAGTATATAAGTAATGTAAATTTTGTACCTGTAACATTACATGAGGCTAACTGAAATTTTTTCTTTTGTTTTATATCCAATGATTTTTGTATCATTTCCATAGATTTACTCCAGTATAAATGATTTTATAATTTGGCCTTGAGAAGGATAGCAAAGAATGAATTAGCTTCAAACTGCCTTTCATTTCCCCTGTTACCCTAGCCCAGACTGGATACATAATCAGGGTTAGAAGGGAGGGAGCAGTTAACCTTGAACATTTACAGCAGAAGTAGAATGGCAACAGAAGTATAAATTATTATTAAATGCCCTCTGGGGATATCAGGCAGAACTTGTTACAGATAGGTTCTGCACCTGTAGCAGATACATGCAACAAATGCAAAACAGTTTCCATGCCAGCTCATTCCTAGTCAAACCGAGAGTTCACAAGATCCATAAATCATAGGTTCTGGATCTCTGCCACTTATTAGAAATGCAAAGGTTATGCAAAAAAGAAGTACAGAAAGGATGATACAGAAAGTTTATTTCTGAGTGGTGCTATATTTACTTATTATCACAAATGTATGATATCATGATATTTTAGTGACAAACATTACTTAGGCAAGTATTGAAATAAATATTATAATATTATTATTGAAATTAATTCCTAAAATGAATTTTTTTTTATTAAAAAAAATAACATCTGCCTGAAACACCTGAATACCGAAATCTGGATCAAAAGCAAGTTTATTCTATGATCTTTCAGTATTGTTAAATAAGAAAGGAAACATATTATCAAAATGCAGGGACATTTTCTAAAGGCAACTTGAAAAGTTATCACATATCGTATGCCAAATTGTCAATTCTGCATGGTGAAAACTTTTATATAAATGTTTAGAATTTTCTTTAAAAAACAAAAGACAAGATCACATCATAATCTAGAGGCAAAACTGAATGATAATACATGCCAAAAAATCAAAGATCCTGCACTTAAGAGCTTCTACCATTTTATGAAAATAGTGATGCAAACAGGCAATTAGAGTGATCAAGAAGGTGAAATCATGATAGATTTCCAGCAACTGACCTAACAAGCTTGTTGCCGCTGCTTGGGGCGTGGCGTCCCGGGTCGAGGATGGTTCTGTGGCGGCGCCTCTGCTACAGGGGCCAAGCACATGCATACACCAATGTGGTGGACAGTAATTGGCCTTTATTAACGCTTAGACAGGGTCTTTTATAACAGGGGGTAACGGTCAGTTAACAGTAAAAGGGGAGGGGTTCTACATGACCTCGCGATATCTCGAGACCTCGTGATATTTCCCCACACAAGCTTGTTGCAGTGTGATGCCCCTCAGGTGTGCCAACCTTTCCCCTCCCCCTTTGCCCTCCTGCTGAGAGCTGTCCATCAATCTTAACATTCCAGCAAGGGTGTCGTGTGGTTGGCAGAAGTTCAGAAGATGCCCCTCAGGTCCGGGCTCATTGGCCTGTCCAAGTGTCTTTATCCCTTGAGCCTTCCCCTCCTCCCACCTGGTTGGTGCCTCACCTGTCCCTTCCCCTCCCCCTGCCCCCGGGCTTAAAAGGAGACGGGACCATGCGGTCGGGATTCTATTGGGAGCCGTTTCAGAGGTATACCACCCTGCAATGAAACTCTGGATTAAGACTCTATGATAGAATCCTTTCCTTTCCCTTCACCATCGCCTGAACCTTTTCCACCAGAGGTAAACTGAGTTCCTACTTTGCCTGGATTTGTTCCGAGTGCCTAGCTGCAGCATCCAGCTGGCCAAAGGTATCTCTGGGGTGAAACACCACAGCTGCCACCTTTGGCCCAGCAGCAAGGGTCAGACGCAGCTAGGCACGTCCCATGCGGAAATATTGGGATTAATATTCCATACAAGCTTTAAACATATATTTGAAGTAATCAAAATGGCATGTGTTTAAAATTATTTTGTCACTCTCTTGGCCATTGGCACACTAAAAAACTAATTTTTCTCTTCTTAGAAGGCTTTCTGGTCAAACTCTTCTCTGTACACAGGCAATAGAGAAGTATTTCTTTCTTGAAACCTTAAAGTAATAATAAATAAAATAATGCTTTATGGACTACATGAGACTCAGTAAGAAATGAAGACTCTGAAGGTATTTATGATTCCTAGTGATTGTCTCATGCTGGGGCCTTTACAGGTCTGACAATAATTAACCTTTCCTTACACATCCTCGATCACTTATTTGTCTATTCACATGGAATTTACAAACACATGCACATAATTGTGCACATGACTAACATTAGAGGTAGTTACAGGCCAAACAACCCACTAAATATCCAGAAATATAACCAAATAACCAGAACCAAAGTTCTGCACAGACAAGAAGATTAATCTTAGGCCACTAACTTGTGAATGAAGTGCTTTCTGCTCAGTTCAAAAATTGTTCTGTCATGGGCTAGAATCAATTAATAAACTGGAAGCAATAGCTTAAATTCACTTGGCCTCAGTGATCTGCAGTAACTTACTTAGCCACGTGAGAATTCTGAATATATAGTTATTAATATTAATGTTTAACATTTTAAAGCTGTGAAATGTGTAGAATTGCAGTAACAACATGAAAGCACCTAGGACTAGCATAATTGTTACCCTGAAAGTTTTCCAGGCTGTGTTTGCTTATTCCAGCATGTACATCATGGCAGAGCAGGCAGGAGACAGGCAGTACCACACACACCCCATAAACATAAAACACATAGACAAAAAAAACATAAAAAGTGGATGCAACAGCAATGTATCCTTGAGCAGAGTCACCCAGCCTGGGTGGAATTACCACCCAGTTAGTAATAGAGCATTACTAACTGTGCAGCCAGCACCTACAAGAGGGAAGTGACCTTTCTCTTCTGTCTGGTACTTGTAGGACCTTATCTGGGTTACCATGTCCAGTTTTGGTCTTCTCATTACAGAAGCTCATTGTCATTCTGAAGTGAGTCTATGAAAAGGTGACTAAGATGGCCAAGGGGCAGGAGAACATGATGTATAAGGAGAGGTTGAAAGCTCAGCCTGTACAGCTTAAAGTTGAAAAAGTTAAGAAGAAACTTTGTGGCTGAATAAGACTACTTAATGGCACAATACCAAGAAGATGGTGGCCAGACTTTTCTCAGAGATGGATGGTTTTGGCTGATCCTGTGTTTCCCAAGTTGGAACACGGGAAGTTTTGAGTACTTATTAGCAATTTGTTTATCACAAGATAAAGACTGCGACAGGTAGCCCAGAGAAGTTATGGAAACACTGTGCTGTCCTTGGAGGTGTTCAATACTCCACTGCACATGGCCATGAACAGCCTGATATTAAATGTAAGGTCTTGGTCTAGCTGATGTCTAGATATCTCTTTCAATACAAATTACAATTCTGTGATTCTACTGGTGAACTGATTCTGATTCCAATACCAAGAACATTTTAAGGATTAACAGAGTTAAAAAGCTAAATAAATATCTTTCCCCTTTCTGGCATTTCCATGCATGACCCTTTGACTACTCAGCAAAGTACTGTCACATGCCCAGCATATTTTTCCCTTCTATTCCTATAGAAGCCTTGTGCTTTCTGTGTAACTGTTGTTCCCATCTCCTGGTTCAACTTCAAGAGTTCTGTATCTGAGTTCAAAATCCAGACAGTACACCTAAAGTCAAAATTCTGCTCAGAAATTTGCACTTGGAAATGCTGCCAGCGCTCCATAACCTTCACTCCAGCAGATAGGAGCATCCTTCATTGTAAGCTGTGTGTTGTGGTGCCTCCACAATGACCATCTTCCCTTGGGTGAAGGTACAGCTCAGGGAACAGCAACACTTCAGTCCAAAGTGCCTGGGTCATAAAAACAAACTTCATTTAGCAACAGACATTGAGGAAAAAAAAGAAAATAACTTTCTTTCTCCTGCTGTAGAAAGTCTTCTGTATTGGTAATGGTGTTAGGCCTTTTGCTCCCCCAGAGCATCTGATTTCAGAGGAATACCAACAGATAACATTCTACAGTAGGTCTATAAACACATACATCTTTCAAAACAGCTTTTGCTGGTGGTGACTTGTATATCAACCCTGTGAGGTAACACAGACTGGTTCATTATCCCTGACATACAGAATGTCCACTTCCAGGTGGCAATACCTATCTCTGTTTAATGGCAGGAAACCATCACTGGCAGGCATGGAACCTCAGAAGCTGAATAATTACGGAATCACAGAACAGCTCAGGTTGGAAGGGACCACAGGATCCAACCTCCCAGTCCAAGCAGGGCCGCCCAGGGCACAGCACTGCGCCCAGACGACGCTTCAGTATCTCCATCACGGGAGACTCCACAGCCTTTCTGAGCAACCGCACAGGAAAGTTCTTCCTTGTGTTCAGGTAGAACTTCCTGTGCACCAGCTCCTGTCCTACAGCCTGGCAGCAGGGAGAAGAGGGCAGATCCCGCCCGCCGTTCCCGCACTGCGGCTCCCCAAGGGCTCAGCGCACCCTGAGGGCGCCGCCCGCGCACCGCCCGCCCCGTGTTTACCTCGAGCCCCCGCCCCGCCCCTCATACGCACCGGCGTGGCCGTGACGTCAGGAGGGCCCGGGCGGCGCCCGGCTGGGCGGCGGGGGGGCGCCCCCAAGATGGCGGACCAGATCCCGCTGCGCCCGGTGCCGCGCAGCGCCCAGCGCAGGGCGGCCTATTATAGCAGCGCCGCCGCGGCGCAGCGGCACAGCAGGTACGGGCGGGGCCGGCGCGGCGGCCGCTGCCCCCCTCCTTCCCCTTTCCTTCCCCTGTCCCCAGCCGCGGGCGGGGCGGCGTGCGCCCCTCGCCCAGTCCCGCTGCCCTGCGGGATCCAGGACCGCCCGCCGGCTCCGCGGGGAGGGCGGGAATGGGCGGCGGCCCCGCCGTGGATGGCGGAGGGGGATGTTGGCAGTCGTTGGCTCCCGCAGGCCTCTACGGCCGTGGCCGCCTCTCCCAGGCCGCTGCTCCCGTGTCCCGGCGGCGGAGCCGGGGCCGGGACGAGCTGCGGTGGCGGCGGGAGGATGCTCAGGGCGCCCTCGGCCCGGCTGCTCCCGGCGCCAGCCCCGCGCCCGCGGGTGCGGCCTTCGCTCTCCCGGCCCCGCCGCCCGCAACTCCGCGCAACTCGGGTCCCTTGGCAGGAGTTCACTGAGGAGAGGGATGCTCGCGGCGGGGAGCTTGTTTGGGCGTCCTTAGTAAATATGTTGCGAGCTAGTTGTTGGGGCTAGCACGGACACCATTCCTGAGTGTGGCCATTAAAATAGTTTCAAATTCCCTCAAAGATACACTATTGGGCTTAAACAATTTGGAGAAGACGGTTTAAAGATCTGCCATCAAATTGTTTCCAGGCAAAAATTGAACGTTGCTTTGCTTCCCATTATTCTGAATAATTTCTAGGGATGCTATTGTTGTGAGCATCGAAAAACTCTACTCCATAATTTTGATATCTCCATTGGATAGCCCTCTTACAGTGGATTATGTGATTGTACTTATTAATTACAGGTTTCCTTCCTCTTTTGGTTCTTGTAGAGCATTGTCTGTGGGTAGAAGGACTGGTGGGAGCAGTTCTAGGAGCTGAAGCAAATGGACTTGCTAAGAACAGTTAGTGTCGGTGCTCTTTTTCTAGTTCAAATACAGTGATAAATCTGTTTCATAATGAATTAAATGTATTTACTTCTTTGGATGTGATAACCAACAAAAAAGGTAGTTTAAAGCTGTGCAAAATAGGTTAGGCTTACATTATGTTTTCTTGATTCTTAAACCAGATAAAGGGGTTTTTTATGAACATTCACAAGTTTGTAGGACAGTCTGCCATAGTGTTAGCCTTCCCCATCTCACTAATACTTGAATGTCTGACAACTTGTTGTAGGTTTGTCCTCTGTCTTGAGGTAGGACAATGTCATCGTCATTACCCCTATTCCTTAGAGAATTGAATCAGAGAATGTTCTCACTGAAATTTGCTTCTCAGTAGGTATTGGGCTTGGGAATAAAGAGGAGGATTTGGTAGGCAAAAATTTAGTCCAGACTATCAAAGATACTGGGAGTTCTGTTGTAGGTTAGCCAGGAGTGTTCTGGTGATGCTGTAGATGGGATGGCTTGAGTCTATAAGTCAGATGGTTACACAGGTTAATTGAAGGTGTGTGTGCAGGTGTCATTGTGGTTCTTTAGACAAACTGTTTAATTGTGTCTTTATAAGCAGATTTGGCAAACTGTAGGAGCTAGCAAGGAAGTACCAACTTGTTACAGATTTGCTTCTTGCCCTCTGTCTTTGATCAACATTGCCCTCCAAAGATTGTGAATTACATTCCTTCCAGTTTAGATGACATCTTTCAGAGTTAGGGTCTTTTATAATCTGTGTATTTAACATATTGATCCTCCATAAAAGTGATTATCTATGTTTTTAGTTACTTTTGTGCAGCTTCTTGTAGGTATATAAAAGTTTTAAAAATTGACAGGCTCATTTATTGTGTTTCTTCGTTTTTGATCACTTGATTAATGAATTGCTTATCTGAGCTCTGAGAATCAGAATACTTACACCAGTCTCTTCACTCACTTTACTGGTTTTATTTTTCTAAATGTGAGTTGAGTAAGTTGGTCATTCTCCTTCAAGAATACCTTACCTTGGATATGTGAGAGCACCTCTGGAAGGTGTCCTATGGACCTGCAATAAAAACATGGGAATCTTTGTGTGGAGTCTACCACAGCTGTCTTGTGTAGAGTCAAAGGGGAAATACAGCAGTGCAAATAGTGGAATTACAACTTGTAAGTCCTGTGGCTCTAAGCTTGTAATTGAACTACAGCTTCTATGTCTTTATGAATGATTCATCCTGCTTTTCTAATCTTTATCTTCAGCACAGACTCTGAAGAAGCCTTGTATTCCTGTGGAAACTGCAGCAAAGGTCCTGATGTCAGATACTTAGGAGAGTGTTGAAGTGAGGTCTCTGATATGCAGAAACCCATCATGTGCATGTATGCTTGAGGATTTTGCCTAAAAGGGTGTAATACATATCTTTGAAGATGTTTAGAAACAAACACCTATAAAAACATACTGGAGTTGGCATGTTGGGTTTAATCCAGTGCTGTTGTTTCTGGACCTTCAAGACTTTTTGACTTGGTGTGATTTATTTTTTCAGTGAAGAATTTACAGTATCTTGGAAGTCTCATACACACATCCTTAACTTTAGTGTAGTAGTGTTTTTAACTCCAGTTAATTTTCCTGCTGCTGTGCAATGTCAGTTAATACAACTAATCAGTTGCTAACCTTTATTGGCCTCGCACCTAATTTGTAGAATGACTTCTTTTGCTTGAGCTAAGCAGTCTGTAGGAGTCTTTGCCAGTGTTGCTCTAGCTCACTTTACAGTGAGGACAAAGATTATCATACTCATTGTTTGTCACACTCACTGTTTGTCTGTAGTGCACGTTGTGCTTTTGAGATTCATTTAGACAGACTGATAGTGCATATTTTAAAGCTGGAATATGGTTTCCCATACATACCTAAAGAAACTTCAATAATATGCAGACTTCTGTATGAAATTGTCGCCCATTAAGAATCATTAAATGTCCTGTGATGTACTTTATGTATAAATAAACATGAGAAGATTATGTATTTTTATATATTCTTACTGTATGTGTTAAGGCCTGTTAAAAATATATTAAAATATATATTAAATATTACCTGTGGTTCAGTGAACACATGCATCCTGTTCTGCTTTTATTTCTGATATTTAAGCATAACTTATTACTTTTGCAGGAGAAATTCAGTTTTTATATTTTCTCTCATCTTTCCCTACCTCTGATGGACAGAGAACTGTTCACGTGTTGCTGTTAACAATTAGGGAAATCTATCTCGGAGGAAAAAGTTGTTCACCTTAAAATGAATTTGAAATCCTTGCTATTGTTTAGTATATTCAACTTGCATAGTTGTAAAAATGCTTGGGGAAAAACTGATTGGTTCAGCACTTGTTTCAGCACCTTGTCCTTCAGCTTGAAGGTTGTTATCTACAGGAAAATAATTGCTGCTTTTTGTTTACATGGTGAGGGAGAGAGAGGACCAGAGAACATTCAGGTTGGCCTTAAATGTGCAGTGAGGCTTATTCTCATCTGTTTGACTTGTGTTTGTCATCATCAACCACAGAGTAATCAACTGCTGACCACAGGAAGGAAGTTGACTGTGCTGTCATGTGAGGTTGGTGGCAGGAAAACAAGAAGTGTGGTGGAATTTTGAAGCTGATAAGGAACTAAACGGTAGTCAACTATCATTTATCCATAAACAAAATACCTGGTTTATTTAGGTGTTCTATGCTTGCTGCTGTCAGTGCATAATTGTATTTGACCTAGTAGGGCTGAGGCAAGAAGTGTTGGGACTCCTGGGCTGGTACCAGAAAATCACATCTTTCCAGCTCTCCCTTATGTGACATAAATTCACTTGCACTCCAGATATCCATAAAGGTGTCATGAAAGATACCCAGTCACTGGAAGGAAATACCTTGTGTCCTCTTTCATGGTGTGGGCCACAGTAGTGTATTTATGAATGGCACGACTGGATATATTAAGTGGTGCCATTATGTGACATAAATTCACTTGCACTCCAGATATCCATAAAGGTGTCATGAAAGATACCCAGTCACTGGAAGGAAATACCTTGTGTCCTCTTTCATGGTGTGGGCCACAGTAGTGTATTTATGAATGGCACGACTGGATATATTAAGTGGTTGTTGTAGGGCAACTTATGGAACAGATCAACTGCTGTTGCTTGTCTCTGCAGTTTGCCACTGATGGGGCAACTGACAATACTGTTATTTTGGAATTCTTTTATGTCATTAGCGAATAAGAAACTTGCAGAAGAAGGAAAAATGAACCAAGTAATAGGATAATGTGTCTTTTGTGCAGGTAAATGTAGAATACTTGTTGCTTAACAATTTGTGAACTGTAGCTTATTTAATGTGAAGTATATATAATAGAAAAAAAATGAAATCTGTTCCAGATAAATGGGAATGGAAGTCTGCAGAACTTGAAGTTCAATGAAAATTCACATGGTTCCCTGATACTTACAAATCTCAAACCAGTTTTTGTAGTACACAAAAAATAAGATTATTTAATGTAGTAATACTGTTCTAGTGCTTTTGATTGGAATGAAAGCTGTTCCCAGCAATCTTGTAGTCCTTATGGTTATGATTTCTCAGAGTGTTTGGCTAGGTTCCACATTGAACCACCAAAAAAGAGATAAAAATGTCAATAGATAATAGTCAAGGCATGTACTGTAATGCTGTGGGATTTTTCATTTCTGACATAGTCTAATGTGAGCTTTGTTAAAATACCTTTATTTTCCTGCTGCCTTTCAGTTGTTTGTTAGAATTGTGTCCTAATTCTAAATGACAACATGATTTTCGCAGTCTAGATGTTATTCGTTGTATTCTAGTAGGTTTTGATATTTCATGTGTAATTACTAAGAATAATGTCTCCAAATAACAAAAAATATTATTTGGTAAGACCATGTAACAATCAGAGCTTTTAGGACCTAACATCTCCTGTAGAATGCTGTTCACAGAAAGTTCATGACTTATATTGCTATAAGTGCAGGTCTGGAAATCCTTTCAAAATGTCCATAATTGTTCAAACCCCCAAATATTAATACATATTAGTGGAGTTTACTCATTGAATGGGCTATATGCAGTGATATTTGGTACTTTGTACAGTTTTGTGAAATGCTGCTAGTTTTTATGAATCTCCTTCCCTGGGTATTTCTGAATGTTTAGAACAAAAGTTCTTACAGTATCTGGGCAGAGTTATACAGGTTTCAGTTTCATCTTCTTCCCAAAACACGTGTTAATTGAATGGCTCTACATATTTCATCCTGAAAATGAGCTTGAAAATGATGGATGAGGCTGAATGACTGACAATATTGGCATTAATTTGAATTTTAATATAGTTTCTGTGATAAAAAGTTCCAAAGATGGAACTGAATTTACTTTTGAACATCTGTGTTTTAAAACTGCTTTTGCAAAGTGACAGTAACTTCTTCCAACATCTGTTGTTTGACCAGAAGCAATAACTTGTTAAGTCCAGAAACTATAAGTATCCATGGTTTTGTTGTTGGTTTTGTTTGTTTGTTTTTTGGTTGTTTGTTTGGTTTTTTTTTGTTGTTGTTGTTTTTTTGGGTTTTTTTGTAGAAATAGCATTGTTAATGCTATTCATTCTGCTACTCTGGACATGAAGACAGAAACTCCTGGAAGTTAAGCAGCTGTGGGAGTGTGTGGGAGTGGGTACTGCTTATTAATTCTCCATATGTGTACTGGCACACCTGCACTTCCTTGTGGATAAAACTAATGTCATCCTGGTTCCTGTAGTGCTTCCTTTACTCTGTGACAAGCAAACAGAAATGGCAGCAAAATGGATGCACCATTACAGATGAGTCTTCTGCCTCTGTAGGACAGAAATCTTTGCTGGAGGTAGCGACTCAAAGTGAGATGTATCAGTAGTTACTGTGATGCCAAAAGCTGCAAATGTTACAGGTTCCTTTGATACTTGCTAGAAATGTCATGAACTCTGAACAACTAAATATGTTATTCCTGGGAAGTGTTTCAGGCTACAGGTGCTGATATATAGATGTTATAGTGTATTGGGAATGAGAACACATTAAATTACACAGCTGTATTTTATGCTGATGTATTTGAATATATATTCATTACAACACACCTCTGTCTCTTGTTTCAGCATAAGGAGGAAAGGATCAAGCGCTGTATAAAGAAATCTCTCTAGAATAGTCCTTAGGAGAGTTGTCTGTACTTTCATGCCATTCTTGTGAAGTGGATCAATCATGTATGTCCTTTGTTCTTTTCCAGGAGAACTCTCACCCCTCCCTTCTTTATAGACTTGACCTGAAATTCAAAGTGTTTGTCTCTTTTTCATTAAAAAAAATTCTGACATTGATGTCACTGTCTTGCAAGACATACTGCCCTTTGTTTATTAGCCTTTCCTGGATTGTGGTTTTGGACAGAGATTCATCCCTGTCATTTGGAACATTGTCACTCAGTGACTTTTAGGCTTAGTGTTAGATCCCATCTCTGAATTCTGTTCCTTCCAACAAGGTTGTTTGTGTGGCAGCTTTGTACTTGGGATGCTGTATTTGTGTAACAGTGGTTGAGTCGGGTCTGTTTTCAAGATCTCAAGTTATGGAGAAACTAGTTCTCTAGTTTTTAGAAAAAGGAGTAGTTCATGTATTCCCATTCCTGGACTTTCTGGGGTTTGTTTTTTTGGGTTTTTTTGGTTGGTTGGTTGGTTGGTTGGTTATTTGGTGGGTTTTTTTTCTCTTCTAAAGACTGTATTTATAGGTTAATCCTGCTGGTTGGGACTGACACCTTATTTAGGATAGATGCAGATTCTGAAACTTCTGCCTGGAACAAAGGTCCAAGGAGTTTGATGTATAAGTCTTGAAAAATAGTCTTGTCATAGGTGAATATTTTCAGACCTTTTATGCAGTGTGTATTGTCATTGTTAGGTTCTGGGGCTTTTACTTTTCAGAGCAAAGTTTAATGATTTAATGATGCAGGTAACCATATGGCATGCATATGAAGTTGTTCACATTAGCAATTGTAAAATAATTTTACAAACAATAAGATTTCCATTGGTGCCATACCTGAGAAGCAGTTTGTCGTATTTTATCTACAGACACAAATTTAGATGACATACAAACCTTAGGTGATTTTGGTAAAAAAGTGATTTTTAATTGCAGTTCTTTAATTTGACATTATGTAAATTGTGCATTTGGAAAATGTTGTCTTTATGTTTTTCTGTTCACTAGCAATGGTCTTTCATACCAAGACAGGTTTACAGAAAGGAATAATTTTTGGCATAGTTATTCTTACAGTAACTATCCTGATCTGAAGTGTTTTAATCATTGGGCAGAAAAAAAGTTTGAGAACTTCAAATAACTATTGCAGGTGTTACTATTGTTTGCATAAGCACAAGTGACTGCATGTTTAAGCTATTATTTTTGCATGCCTTCCTGGTTTGTACCTGTAGTATCTAAATGCAGTGATTTGTATTGCTTGGGCAGGCATTTGGATTGCTAAGAAGAGGGAGAGAAAACAATTGATTGGGCTACAATGTCAATAACAATACCCAGTGACAGTGATAAAATGGCCCTGTTGTTCTGATCAATGACATACCCTACTAATTAAAAAAGGGTTCTGCTGAATGTAGATGATGTTTCCTGAGGTCTTACTGTGTACTTAGGTATTTCTGGTATCTATTTGTTAAATACAGAGACTCACTCATCTTGTCATGGGTTGAAAAAGATCTTGTGTTAAGGTATACACAGTGCTTTGTAAGGTGAGCAAGGGGTAATAAGGATGGGTGCCTTTTATCATGGAGGCTCCATTACATGTCTTCCAATTTGCTTCTTCTGTATGTTGTTCTAGTAAGAAAGTGTGATGTAGGAGAAAGAGAAGGCAAATAGCATTCAGAATATTTGATTTTTCTCTGGAGGAACCTGTTTTAGTATCTCTTTTAAGCAATTTTTTAAAAGCTACTGATGAAAGGGAGCTGCTGTGGTAATAAGTTTCTATTATGCTTGTAGACCTTTATCTGAACAGATGTAAGGGGTTTTCCCTTAGTTCTGCAAGGCTGAAGATACCAGCTTTTTGTTTGTTTGGGGTTTTTTGTTTGTTTAGTTTGGTTTTTTGTTTGTTTGGCTTTGTGGTGGAGTTTTTTGTTGTTGTTTCTTGGTCGGTTGGTTGGTTGGTTGGTGTTGTTTAATTTTTTTGTAGTAGTAGTTCAACAATACTGCCTTGTGGTTTTCCGTATTATCTCTCTGTATCATTTGGGGCAGGGAGGCAATGATTTATTTGGTCTTATTGCAGAGTTTGGTCTTACTCATCTCAGTAACACAGTAACAAACTTGCCTGCATTCAGTAGAAGTACTTTTTCCTTATATTTTGTTGTTCAGTGGATAAACATGCTCTATGGCAAGAATTTTGTACTGCTTTTAGAAGATCCTGGATGTAAATGTTCTGCTCTACAAATATCCAGCATCCTTAAAAGCTGTTAGTATTAACTCCATAGTGGTTACTCCATAAAAAATTGTAATAGCAGTATTTGTGTGAGCGTCTGATTTTTTTTTTTTTTTTTTTTTGTTCAGGTCAGGACCTGTGTTCAGAGACTTCCCAAGAAACACTGATTAGGGTGTTATACTTGCATTAGAGACACAGCTGAAGCTGAATACGAACGTAGAGCAGCAAGTTCTCATCAATTTAAAAAACTTTAGAAATACCTTTTCTGTGTTTTTTGGGAAGAGGTTGAAGAAAATTCTTTAAATTTCATGCATTTAGCTGTAGAAGATTTTTCCATTTTCAACTTCTCTTGTAATCTAGGAGCAGCATGATTGCTTTGTAGTTTAACAGAATTTACTGCTGTGTGAAGCATAGAGGTGTTTGAAATTAGAGGAAAAATGTAATTTTTAATTCTTAGAAATGCAGGGTAATATTAGAGGAAAATAATTATTTGTAACTTGATTTTTTTTGGGTAACTTTCTAGCAAAGCAATTTGTTTTGTGGATACACTGGTTATTTGTTTAAGAAGAAGGGTTACATGAAACTACATGGTTTAGTTATAAACATGGTTATGAATGAATGTGCCTTGCTAAATAAAATCTATGCAGCTGCAGTTTCCTGGGAATTTTTTCTTCATTAGAGGATGTGATCTGGACAGTTTTGTCTGTGATACAGGTAGTCTACAGCAGTTGTTGATTTGGTGGTTCATCCTTTGGGAAATCATTTTTGCTCTTCATATGGAAATGCCTGTCACTTTCTTCCTTTTTTTCTACTGATGATGCTTCTCTACAATTTGGCAGATTCCTCCTTTATCTTCAGACTGGGAAAGTGTTCACATAGGTTGGAGGTAGAGCAGGATAGGGTATGAGTGGGAAAGATTGTCACTCTGTCCTGTGCCCATGATGGGAAGCAGAGGGAGTCCTGTGGCAGCCACTCAGCCAAATCACCAGCTCTCAGCAGGATGGAACGTGGTCACAGCATTGGGTGACAGTAGCTCAGCTAGTCTTTCTCAGCTTTTTTACTCAAGACTTTCTGCTGCAGCCTCTCTTCCATGCTACTCTGCATCCCACAGCAATCTCATGGGTCCAATTCATGCCTAGACTCATGACCATGCATTCCTTTTTCCTCCTCACTAGGTTTGAGAAATACTGCTTTAAAACATCGGCTTTGTTTTCCATCTTGTGAATGATCATCTATGGCAAAACTGATAGGTGATGAGGAACAAATATTTATGCAGGATCTGACACAGTGCTTATATTCCTACCTGGGTCTTTTGATCAAGTAGATAAAATAACCCTCTTCATAAATACTGCTTCTACATTTGTTGAGTGAGTAAAACCAGAAAAGTATGCAGTCACAATTGCCCCGTGTCTTGCACCTTCCTGCTGCACCCTTGGATATTGCTCCTTTAGAGTAATGGAAAGCTGGCAGAAAACATAGAAATTATTATCGACCTAAATAGGTGGCCAAGTTAGATTTAAATAATTTAAAATGTCTTCCATTACCTGTTATGGTACCTGTGAAACTCTGCATCTGCATCTACTCTGGCAAAGAGCCATCAAAGTGGAATGACATAGGTACATGTGACTTGAGACATCATTTTCACAGCAGATATTTATATCAAAATTTCACTTAAAAGTATTTATTGTACATGACTTTCTTTCAGTTAAATCTGTTCAATGAGTTTCCTAATAGTAGTCAGATTTTGTGGAAAGTTGTTCAATATTAATGTTCCTTTTTTTCTTAGGAAACCATATTTTGTCAAGATAGTTTTCTTCATACCTGATTTAGTAGCAGTCGTGCTGAGAGTTTTGATGTCTCCATTCTGGCTTCTTTATTCATGTTGCTTTCAGTGCTTCCCTGTTTTAATACAAGTTTCTAGGATTATACTTAATTGATTTGTCACTCAAGGAAAATCAGCACTTCAAGCAATTAAGTGCAGCAAAATACTAGGTAACAAAGACACAACGATTTTTGTTCTCATCCTAGTTATGAAAAATCCATTATTCATTACCTTACTGTTTTTAAATACTGAAGTACAATTTTCCAACACAATAGCAAAATTGCTTTTGAAACAGAATAAATTGCTTGCCAGTTCACAGGCTGTATTTTGAAGTCAGGCTTACCAAATACAATGATGCTTATGCTCATTATCTTCACTACGTGGTGAAGCTCCATATTTGAAAGTGCAAACGTAGATACCAATTGTAGGAAGAAAAACCCCTTGTCTTTAATATAATGGTAAATAAATCTTAAAGAAATTATGATTAGAAGATCAATACCTTCTGCAAATATTACCACATTTACAAAATAGATTTTAACATTAAGCATCTGTGAATTTTTCTCCATCAAATCTCTCCCGTGATTCTCTTGCATTAATGTATTTCTTCATGAAAGATTTTACCCTGTTTACTGTGTTACTGTTGTTTATAAGAGATACTATTTTCCAAATCAGACTCTTGTTAACTTTGTAGGGAAGTAAAAGGGATGTGTTACTTTGTGATATCTTGTACTCTCAATTTTAGCTGTCAGACTGTGATCTCACTGGGTGGTGTTAAAATACATCATTAATTAGATGTCCAAGAGCAAAACACAATGCAACATAAAGCTCTCTATTAAAACCATGATAATATAATTTACAAATTTAATTAGAAAAGATTGTAAAAGCATTGGACAGGAGTATGTTTAGACACAGGCCTGTCTTATTGGAAGTATAAGAATAAATATCTTGAGTTTTTACTACACAGTGGTTTTATTACCTAGTGTTGATCTAATCTGAGAGAAATCGATGTAATTTGGTATAATATGGATCTTAACCTGTAATAACTGCTGTGTTTTGTGAAGAGAATTTTTTGTATAGCGTTTTTTCTTAATTTCCATTAATAATAATAATAAGAGAAAATATATTTCTAGATTGTCATATTAAACTAAACAACAGATACAGCTTTTTGCAAACATCATTGTGAAGACCAAGTTTTCTCATGTTTGTTTTAAACTTTTTTTTTTAAGTGCATGCTCTTAGCAATAATTTGGAAAGCATTTTCCATGCCATATTCTCACATAACTTTCTGGAAACTCCTAACTCTTAATATTAGCGTAGTTTATTTTATTGTGAAACTTTGGTTGTGTTTTCTGCAGTGTGGCAGTGCTTTTACACCGTTTGAAACATTGATGAAGATTTATTGTCACAAAGCCTAATGTACTAAAGGCTCCAATACTCAGTTGACTTACAATGGGGTACAGGAGATGTTTGTTTATTATTACTCCTAGTTATCTAATGTGGTCTGAACACATCCCTTAATGGTGTTCCATGCCGAGCGATTCCAAGGCAGTGCAGAAATCTGGGCATCACCTGCTGAAGAAAAGAGAGAGTATCTAACTCAAGATTTGTTACACAGTAGTGGGTTTAGGGCTTGTTATTCCCTTTCCCTATTAGAGTTTACTTCTTAACTGTGTTGATACCAATTTATTATATAGCCAGTGTAAAGTATGCGGTGTACCTTTCCAATAGAAGTCTAATATTCAGTCTCTTGCTTCCCTCCCTCCCTTTCCTGGCATCCAAAAAAGTTAGTAACTGCTTTAATATATATTCTTGTATACAATAAGGCTCAACATAGAAAATCTAGGGGGAAGAGAAATGGTTTCAGGTTTTGGTATTAAATATATAGTGAGTTGAAAAAATGCAAGCCTTTTAATGCTTACCCCTTGTGTTTGTAATATTGCTTTTTTTAAAAAAAATACTGTATTTGACTGAATACTGTTCAGGGTGTTGCTCTGTCAGCAGAACTCCCTCCTGCTCAAGCATGGCCACCTACAGCTACTTGCTCAGGATCATGTCCAGACAGGTTTTAAATGTCTCAAAGGATGGAGATGCCACAATCTCCCTGGACAGCTCATGCCTGTGCTCAGTCATCCTCAAGTTAAAAGTGTTTCCTGATGTTGAGGTGGCACCTTCTGTATTTCAGTTTGAGCCCATTGCCTCTAGTCAGTCCTGTGACTGGGCACCACTGAAGACAGCCTGGCTCATTCATCTTTGCAACCTCCCTTCAGGTTCATAGACATTAATAAGATCCTGCTTGTGCCTTGTCTTCTCCAGGCTGAGCAGTCCCACCTCTCTCATTCTTTCCTTGTAGGAGAGATGCTTCAGTCCCTTCATCATCCTCATGGGCATTCACTGGACTATATTCAGCATGGCCGTGTCTCTCTTGCACTGGACACAGTGCTCCAGGTATGGCCACCCCAGTGCTGAGCTGAGGGGAAGAATCTCCTCCCTTGATGTGCTGGCAGCACTTTGCCGCATGCAGCCCAGTACCTGTCTTTACAGCGAGGGCACAGTGCTGCCATCCACCAGGATCCCCAAATTCTTTGCTGCCAGGCTCCTTCCCTGGAGTAGCCCCCAGCATGTAGTGATGAGTGGGGTTGTTCAGGTGAAGAACTTTGTAATTCTTCTTGCTGAGCTTCCTGAGGTTCTAATCAATCTGTTTCTCCAGCCTCTCAAATTTGCACTGGATAGTGGCATGTTCGTCTGGCCTGTTGTTTTTCTTTCCAGTTTTGTGTCATCTGCAAACTTGCTGAGGGTGTATTTTTCCCCATCTTCCATATCATCAATGAAGATGTTAAACAAGACTAAGCCAGTATGGATCTCTGGGGTACACTGACCTAGTGTACTGACCTCCAACTAGACTTTGTGCCACTGACCACCCTCTGGACCTGGCCACTATGACGAATTCAATTCATCTCGCTGTTTGCTCATCCAACTACTGCAGCAGCAGCTTGCCTACAAGAATTTTATAGGAGACAGTGTCTAAGACCTTACTGAAGTCCAAGCAGACACTATCCACTGCTCTTCCCTCATCTACCAGGTCAGCTATTCAATCTTAGGAGTTTATCAGGTTGGTCAAGTAGGACTTCCCTTTGGTGATGCCATGCTGACTACTCTTCATAATTTTCTTATCCTTTTTTGGAAAAGATTTCCAAAGATGAGCCACTCTTCCAGGGATTGTGATGAGACTGAAAGCTAAGGGCAGGTTCCCTGGGTCCTCCTTCTTGAAAAGCAGGAATGGCATTTGCTTTCCTCCAATCTTTAGTCACTTACCCAATTGCCATGATTTTTCCAAGATTATTGGAAGTGACTGTGCAATGACATCTGACAATGGTTCCTCAGCACTTGTGGGTGTATCCTATCAGGGCCCAAAAGCTTTTTTATATTGTTACATGCAAATATATATACATATAAATAAATACTACTAATATATATACATATTTTATTACATATTATAATTATTTTATTATATATGCAATATTACACTATATAAAAGAATATATATATATATATATAAATATATATACTATATATATATATACTATATATACTAATATATATATATTAGTATTTGGTTTGCTTAAGTGTTTCCTCATTCATCTTCCTTGCTTTAGGCTTTTTTCCTGTTCTCTGAGACCTGGGACTCCTGAAAGTCAGTGTTGCTAATCAAGACTGAAGCAAAGCCATCCAGTACCTCAGCCTTTTCCACGTCCTGTGTAACTATATCCCCTGTGTTATTCAATGAGACTCCATTTTCCCTAGTCTTCCTTAACTCACCTATATACTTAAAACTTCTTGTTTCTGACTTCCCTGGCTGGATTCAATTACATTTGGCTATAGCTGTCCTAGCTTTGTCCTTGGAAACTTGGACAATGTTTTTGTATTTCCCCAGGTAACCTGTCTTTTTTCTACCCTCTGTGCACTTCTGTTTTGTGCCTGGGTTTGAACAGCTCCTTGTTTGTCCAGTCAGAGCCATCCCATTGGATGGGAATCTCTTGAATTTGGAGTAGGTGATCCTTGAGTACTAGACAGCTTTTTTGGGTCCCTCTTCTCCCCAGGACCTTATTCCATGGGACTCTTTCAAGCACTTCTTGAAAAGGCTGAATCCATTCTGAATTCCAGGGTTATGAGCTGCTTGCTACCTTCCTCCCTGCTCTCAAGACCTTGAACTTCACCATCTTATGGTCACTGCAGTCAAGGCTGTGTTACCTTCCCATCCCCAGTGAGTCCCTCCTTGCTTGGTGAGTATGAGGTTCAGCAGAGTATCTTGTCTCATGGGCCTCCTCCAGAGTAATTAGAGGAGGAAGCTGTTGTCAAAGTGCTGCAAGTCCCTCCAGGATTGCCTATGTCCTTTTGTGTTGTTTCTCCAGCAGATACCAGGGTGGTAGAGGTTCACGATGAAGACCAGGGCTTGAGAATGTGAAGCTGCTCTTCTCTGTCTGTAAAGGGCCTCACCTGCATGCATTTCCTGTTCAGGTGGTCTCTAACAGACACCCACTAAAATGTTGCCTTTACCTGTTCTCTCTTTGTTCTTAATCCAGAAGCTCTCAGTTGCCTCCTCATCCATCCCTAGGCACCATGCACTCCATCTGTTCAGTCACATACAGGGAATGAATTTCTAGTTTTGTTAATTACTATTTTTAAATGGTTTGGGATTAGCTTGCTGGGGAGAAAATGAGACAGTCTCAGGATTCACCTTGTAAGAGATGACTTTAAATACAGTTTCATAAAAATTAAACATCCTAATTCTGAGTAACAGTGCATCTTCTTTCAATCATCCTCCCTAAGGTATAAAAATATGAAAGGAGTATGTTAGTCAATTTATGTGCACTTAGAGGAATTTTCTTATTGTCTTTTGTCTTAGCTTAAAAAGCATTCCACATGTGTAAAATTGAGATAATGGATTATAGTTTCTGGGGAGGAAAGGACCATTGTTAGTCCAATGTTTCCATGGGTCTGATGCCTTAAGTTTTACCTGCCATATGTTCCAGATTCTGTGCTGCCTTAGTATATAACTCTGAATTTCATATAAAGTGTTAGCAAGTTCTCTTCACAGTTTAGTTAGACAAAAGAATCCTTTTCCAGCCCAAGAACCAAGGATACCATTGCAGCTTCAGGCCCAACAAGTGTAAACAACAGCGAATTGAGGAGCATGGGAGGATGGGACTTCATAACCTGAAGCTGTAACTGGGCAATTAACCCCAATATGTAAATGGACCAAAACTTGTAAAAGTGTGAAAACATGTGACCTGTCATCAATATTGGGTGTAGCCTTGGCTAGGCTCTTGTACTGCCCAGGGTGTATCCTTTGAAGGCCTTTTTAATAAATACCTACTTTATTCCTTTAACACTGTCTAGCCTCTGTTCTAGGTAGCCTCTCAAGGCATCAGGTCCCACAGGCAAATCTTTGCTCACTGAATGTTTTTGCATAGAATTATAAGAATTAAACTATAATGTTTTCATAATAAAAAGCATTAATGGTAAGTGTGTAGAAAGTGAGGCTCAAAGGCCTGCACACACAAGAAAATACATCAGGAAAGCACATTAAAAAAGCACAGTGGAAATATAAAGTCTGTACTTCTGTGAAAACTCAGTCACTTGTGTCTGCTATAAGCTTTGCAAAGTAACTTCTACCTAACAAAATCTTACAAAGAATCCTTTGACAAGTAGGAAGTTGCAACTTTGTACACACATATTATATAAAAATTAAGAATTTCCCTAGAATTATTTATACCATGATTGACAATGATTGCAAGCTTTCTGCTGTATTACAGAATTTTAATTAAAATCTTGATAATGTGTTAACAAAAATGCATGAGATACTTAAATGAAAATATCTCCCTAATGAAATTCCATAAGGCAAAAACTCACTTGGTTAGTTTAGGAAATTCCCAGTAATAAAAAGTGATGTACTCAGTATTTATGTAGTGCTTTTATCTCATTTTGCCAGGTACCAAGCGGAAGATGAGTCCTCTCATTTGGATGAAATGCCACTAATGATGTCAGAAGAAGGCTTTGAAAATGATGAGAGTGATTACCATACTTTACCAAGAGCCAGAATTTCTCAGAGAAGAAGAGGCTTAGAGTGGTTTATCTGTGGCGGCTGGAAGTTCCTTTGCACTAGGTTTGTCACACACTGGTACTTCTAATTAAAGTTTTAAAAAAATTTAATAAATACTAACTTTGTATTGTGTGTTATGTGCAGAGTACAGAACACAGAATAACTTGCTTGTTGTGAATATTTTATTTATTTTAATTATTTGCCTGTATTTTCCTTACTAGGACACTGCCAGCTGTTAAAAGCAGTTCTGAAGAGCTGATACTGTTTGTTGCGCTTCTCCTGTCTGCCTTGCTGACTTGCAAGAGGGATCATGAGCTAAACTTGTATTAATCTGAGGTCCATAATTTAGCATGTAATCCTGGTTCTCACTTCACTCAAAGCTACATTAGGGTAGAGGGGTTAAATTTTTTACTTTTGTGGATATTAATGCATTAAGTTTACAATATATATAAATTTATTGATGTTGCTGTAAGGAAAAAGCAAATTCATCAACTAATGATTAGTCAACCCTTCAACTTTAATGGTTGAAATATAAATTTAGCTGGTGGTCTTGCAGTGAATTACAACTGGAATTAGCTCTTGTGATTTGGTTCTTTCTTAAAAACTTTCTATGCCAAACTCTGCTGTATGCAAATGCCTTGGAATATTAATTTTCCAACGAATTTTTAACAAAACTTCTAAGTAGTGAAACTGCTGTTAGGGTTATTGAGGATCTTCCTTTTTCTGTAATTTGGAGTGATAAAATCTGACAATGAATAAAGTGAAGTGAGTGAAGCATTTTTAGTGACTTTAAATGGCAAATGCTTTCTTTGGCAGATGTTTTTAGAACAGATTTAGATAGAAGTCTTCACAGCTGATTTTCATGGTGTATTAAGAGGCCTGTTGTTTTACTTAAGCAAAGCTGTGTTTGTACACCTTCAGTTTTTTAAAATAATTGTTAGAAAGCTTTAAAAAACATGATCTGTGTTGATTTCTGTTTTATATAATGATTTAACAAAACCTCATGGTTTATTAATTTTATTATAGGGGTTAAGTGTTTGGAAGGTAGAAAAGTTTACAGAAGTAGTGTTTGTATATGTTAATGGATTTTGGAAGCAGTGTTTCTGGTACAGACCTACATTTTAGCTGTTAAAAAACATTTATAAGTATTTAAAGAAGTTGTTAATCTTTTGGACATGTCTTAAAGTTTAGATACCTTTCAAACTATACTTTTATGTGAGTTCAGCTCTGTAAGTATTAGTGATTATTAGTTACTGTGGTTTTATTGCTGTAAGTTTGATGAAGACAGGCGAATCAGTAAAGACTGCACCCTGACATGGAATTTACAGTGTTTGGATAGAGACAGGCAATTACAAGGTGAGTTTATATTGGAATTAATCAAAAACTTTAAGAGAATGTCACAAGAAATGGTCATTCATGTTCCTGCCTGCTTTTTAAAATTGGGAGGTACATCTTAGCTTTCAAGCCTAAAATCTTTCAAACCTGTTCTTTAAATTACTTGAGTCATATTTATGATGGATTTTTGAGAAGGAAAAGAATAAGAAAATTGCACTATGGATTCTTTTTTTTTTTTTTTTTTTTTTTTTTTTTTTTTGCTACGGCCTATACATACTTTGCTGCTAATATAGGTGTGTGGACAGGAAAGTCTTCACTAAGAAAGAGGCTTTAGAGGAGTATGACTTCTGCTTTGCTGATTTCCTCAACTAAATTTGGACACAGTAAAGAGTCCATTTGGTCTTGCATTTAGACCTGCATTTATACTTGCATTCATACTCTTTAATTACATTAGTGTTCTCTAAAATAGAACATCATAGCAGATAATTTTCCTTTTTCATGGAAAAAATAATGAAAAAATGAGCATCAGATTCCAGCAGAAGCTTGACATTTCAGTTGGATATTAGGAGAGAGAGGATACTCCCATAGGAAAGCTGCAGATGCCTGCTTAGATGAAGTAGGGAAGGCAGGTGAATCCTATGGTATCTTATCTACTGGTCCAGTTAGGCTGGACAGAAGCCTCCTCTTGGGTGAAAATTTCTGAGTGTGTAAATACCTGTCATTGTAGTAGGAAGATTTCATCTCAGCTGAGAGCATTATTGAGACTTTGTAATTGATAAAAATCAGGGATGTGCAGTCGGTGTAAGTTACTCTTTTTGATGGTTTCTCATTATAATAACATTTCACAAATTTTTACTGGGGCCCACAAAATAGTTGAGTTTTTAAAATGCCAATTTGCAGTTGATAAAGTTATCTAGAATCATACAAAAAATCATGCAGGAAACTTGGAGGCTTCTATATTGTCGCACCTGCAGTATTTACTTTGTGTAGTAGAATTAGTTACAGTGTTTTTATGTGGTGTGAAGTATTGGTTTGAGATACAATTGTGTGTTGATGCCTTCACACTTGAAATGGAGAGGATCATGTTAGAAAACAATTTTTGTGTGTGTTAGTGTACTCATGTTAAAGGAACAAATGAAACTTTTTTCCCGAAGACAAACAGGGTTCTTTTAAGTGTAATGTAAGATTAAAGCAGTCTGAGACCTGTTCGGTTAAACAGAACTTAAATTTTCACCCTATATTTATGGAAATCAGTACCTCATACCTGCATCTGGGTGAGGGTGAAATCTCTGCTTCAACATCTAGAATTTCTTTTTGTGCTTTAAATGAAATGGTAAATTTCTCAAAGCTGTGACAGAAAGATGAACACAATAAAAGACTAGACATTATTCTGGAGCTAAGCTCAGGGGGCCCCTGATTTCTTTTGGATTCTCAGTGAGTCCTGTGTTTGTGTTCAAAATCACTTTACATGTTGCAAACAAACAAAAACCCCCCATACTCAGTAGGGGTTTTGGTCTGTCTTGCATTGTTAGGATTAATCTCATTTTTGTGAGAGGAAATTTTCCATCTCGTACTTTGCAGCTTTAGAATTTTATATTCTATAGATTTTTGCTGCTACATCACAAACTGTTACTCTTTAGTCTAAAAAGTTTCACCTGCTTTGCAGAAGCAAATATGGAAGGTTTGACAAAGTTCTGTGTACTTGAAAAATTATTTCATAAAAATCTTTTATACAGCTTTTAACTTCAGTTTAGACAATAGACTTGTTGATCAGATCTGAATGGTGTGAACTTTATTTGCAAATCTTCAGCTCTTTAAAGAGTTTTTCCATTTGCAAGAAAAACATCATAATTAAATCAAATGTTGTCTTTGATTTTGAACAAACTGAAGAATTAATTCAACCAATATAACTTTTAACTTCAGAAACTGCTTATTTCTTGCTTTCATAGCACAGTTAAAAGAAAAACTTTGTGATATAGCAGCTGTTTTGTGGTTGTAATCATTTCCCCTTTAACTTACAAATTCTCTTCAAGCTTGTGAAATTATAATGCACATAGATCAATACTCTGGAGTTCTTTGGGCTGGATTGATTTCTTTCTCATGAGATTTACATTCCACTTGTTATCAAAAAACACTTTGTCCCTATGAAAATGGTGCCATTGAATGGCATTTCCATATGAAGTGAAGGGGATATCAAATGCTCGGATTAATTTGGGCTCTAAGATGGCCTGTACGCTTTCAATTAATCTGCAACGCATTTGTTATGCAGAAGCATGGGAAAATGGTGATCTTTTGAGAATGACATGACCACTGTGTTGCTTTTGGCCTGATTACTGAAGCTACCTGTTGAGTACAATAATTACAGTATGTTTTCTTTGCAGAACTAGTTTCTGCTACTTAAAACCTAATAAGGAAAAGCTGACCCTTGCAGACAATATAGAGCTTTTATATTATCTTTCCATTCTGATGAAAATGCTGTTTTGTGAAAGATACTGGCAGTTAAGCTTGTAGGATAAAAGTAATGAAAAGAGAGAAAAAAAAAGCCTTTATTATTAGAGCTGCAGAGTCAGTTGAGACTTTTACTTTAGCTTTTGACTTGTAGAGATACGCTATATTTATGAAAAAGTTAAGGGTTCTTATTTAACAATTACTTCAGGTTTTGGTTTGTTGGTAGTGAGTTTTTTTGGTTGGTGGGTTTTTGTTGCCGTTTTTAGTTTTAATATGGTATTGGTTAATAATATGAAGACAGTGGTTGTTGTTCCTCCACATTAAAAAAATACATTAGAAAGCAGGTTAGTAAGATCCTATTTTATAGATATGTCTTGAAGTTCTTTTATAAATTTGGTTATTTTTCATACATGCAGTCTGTTATGTTGATACAGACAACACAGCTTGCAACTAGCTTAAGGAAAAGACTTTCTGTGCATCTGTTGAATTTTCTAGGCAAGGCCATTTGAAATACAGACTTAAATCTGTAAACAAAGGTGCACTTTATATTTTTTTATTGCTGAATCCCTAACATTATATGTGGTTTTACATAAGAATTCAGAAAAATCTGAAGTGCATATCAATCATGCTGCATGTTATGCTATGTTTCTAGGCTATTTGAAGCTCTGAGAATGCTACTCTCATTTATCATACAAATTTACTGGGTACAGAAAGCCCTTGAAAGGGTCTATACCCTTGCTCAAAAAACTGCTCTGTATTGGAGAATGTTAATTCAAGAACATATTAGAAATGTGTTGGATGGTGATAATCTGAGTTACAAAAATTTTGGGTAGACTTCATAGGTGTTAAATTTTTTAATTATAATATAATATAAATTGATTAGGATTTCTGAGGCCAGCATGTCCACCTTGTATTCTTTCTGTGATAAAGCAGTAATTGCTGCTGAGAGTGTAAATAGCAGAATCTAACTTATTGCTATTTCTATGGTTGTAAAGCTCATCTGAACCATGACAATATTGATTTAGTCATAACCTGTAATATTTTCATCGTCTGTGACTTCTCACATTTGAAAACTTGACTATTAGCTCTGTGTCACTCAAACCTTTTATCAAAGGTATTGCAGTTTTTTCCCAGTCAGACATGACTCTTGTGTTTGTATTTTTTGGCATTTGCTAAACTGATGGTCATGATGGTGTCTGTTGATCCGTAACAAAATAAGTAGTTTCAAGGAGGGGAGACTGTGGCAAGGAAGGCAGCATAATTATGTTACTTTAGGTGAATGTTTAATTTTAGCAGTAGAGAAGTCCTTAGTGTCTGAGGAAATGATTCTACAAAAGAGACTGTGCCTAATCAAATATTCCATCTGTTTGCAGTTCAAATTCAAAAACTGATTGAACAATGCTGGTTTTCAATTGTAGGCAGATCTGTCATGCTAGCTCACTTTCTTCAGGAAAAAGTTATTTTCCTTGAAACTTTTTTCCTACAGAGCTGTCCTCACACTTCTCACTATATAACTAATCTGTGTCTTCTATCTCCACATCCCTGCCTTCAAACTAACAAGTTTAAAGCTTTAATGCCATGAGCAGTTTTATCAATTTGGCACTGAGTGGAATCATTCTGCCTTCTGCTGCAAACATATCACCTGCATTGTTTCAACTATTTTAACAGTATTTTAGATTTTTAAAGGTTGGAGATGGATAAAACTGAAAAAAATCCCCTTTTATTCTGCATTAGTTTACAGCTGGATTGATTTGCAGGCCTAGTTTTCCCATGCAGTTGCATGAGTATTTGTGCCAGCACAAGAGAAGGAGCAAGAATCCACACCTTTGTTATGGGAGGAGGGAGGTACTGGACATTTCGGCAGCAGCAGGATCTGTTCACAGCCATTAAACTGATTGTGGAATCATGAAAAGGAAAGACTGCTTTTTATTTTGCTTTAAAGACAAGTTTAAGTAATAATATTTCTTGTTTGTACGTTACTAAATAACAGGGTTGAATTTTGAAAGTTGAATTAACACTGTTACAATTTTTGTGGTAGAATAATTCCTTGTCACTATTTTAAAGTGACTGGTAGAAGCTGATGAAAGGACATTTAATTTTTGTAGCAAAAATAAAATGCATGTTTACGTCTATCCCATAGTGAGAGTTTTGGGGAGAAAATCTTAAGAATCCAGGAGAAAATCTTAAGAGTCCAGCATTTAAAATTGAAGTATTTTAAAGGTCGGCTTGTGAGTATTGATGTAGTGGTATTTCCATAACAAAGTTATGGAAATACCGCTATGAATATGCCACATATGCTATGAATAACTTTGCTATTGGCATAACCTTTAATTTTCCTTAAAAAGAACCAACAACTTTGAATTCCATTCTTTGGCAAAATTAATTTGTAATAAACATGGGATTATGTAGACTACACACAAGAACACTTTAATAGGCATTGTGGCAATGTAAGCTAACTATCCGCCTTCCTTCCCTGCAGTATTTGTGTGTTTCATGATTCTGTAATTGTGAATAAACAGACTAGGAAAGGACCTTAAGAGGTTTCCAGCTGATTCCTTGCCTGTACAGAATGAATTATATCTATCACTGATGTCTGATCTAGCCACATCTTAGAGATCTGCAGAAATTCCATCCTCCTTAAGTGTCTCCTCCACCCCTCTCATTAAAAGAGTTTACTCAATATCTGTCCAAGTTGTGCCCACCCTGTTTATTGATTTGCTACAGTTGAAGGTCTGTCATTAGTTAATGATGGTGGACCTAGAGAATAATGGTCCCTTTCCTCTTTGCAACAGGTTCTTACATACTTGAAACCGTATTAGGTCCACACTCAGCTTTCTGTGAACAGCTCTGTTTATTTGGTGTATCTAGTAGTCAGCCTGCCATGCTTTCTAGACCTGTAATTGTTTTCTTGCTCTTGTGTGTGGTCTCTGTTTTCCCAGTAGGCCTGTTTGTTGAAATTTGGTATTCAGAATGGTCCTGTAAGCCAACTGAGATCATGCTAGCACTAACTGAGAGAAAGGAATACATTCATGACTTGCTACAAGCATTCTTGTCCACACTGAACAGATTTGCACGTGTATAGCATTCTCATGCAGTAACTGAGCTGACACCTGGTTTTGGAGCATTTCCTGGTTCTGTATTTGTGTAGTTGGTTATTTCTCTGTAAACTGTGTTGCACTTGTACCTGTTCAACTGCATTCTATTCTTCCAGATAGTTTTTTAGTTTTTCTAATCTGTCAAGACAGCCTTGAACTCGGATCTGCTCTTTGCATCTACCCCTCTCACTTCTAGTTTTGTTGTGGTCTGAGAAATGAAATATTCAACAGTCAATTACCCAGTAAGTTCTAAATAAAACTTTAGAAACCTTCACTGAAATTACTTTGGTTTTATGTAAGCTACTCTGCAATTATGATTTTTCCAACTGCATCAGTTCCAAGAATATGTTCCTTTACTTTTCTTACGCTAAATGTCTTGAGAATTAAATTTTATTAGAGACACAGAATCATAGACTGATATCGGTTGAAAGGAACCTTTAAAAATCAACTAATCCAGCCTCCCTGGCATGGGCATGGGCATGTCTTACTGGATAAGGGTGCTCAAAGCCCCAGGAGTCCATAGAGGACATGCACTCAAGCAGTAGTGCAATTGCTACTTAGAGTGAAATTAGTTCAATTTTAAAGATTGTTCTTGACATATCATTGTTGGTTGTGACTGGTGTTTCTTACAGGTGTGTACAAATACATATGAATGTAAGACTATAAGAATGAATCCAGTAAACAGTGCTGAGGTGATTGGATTTTAAATTTCTCTTTTGTTGTCAGCCAAATTCTTCCTGTTGGTGTGACTAAAATTTGTAAGAATTTCCTAACATTTGTTTTCTTTTTGCTGCATCAAAATATTGCCAGTATATTCAAAAAACATCACTAGAAATTGTTTCTCATGTCAACTTCATTACCTGATGTAGCTGAAATCTGCTGTTATCAGCTGCTATCAGCTCAGTCAACTGCAGTAGGTAAAGAGCACGGAAGGCCTGTCTGCTCAGTGTTCCTGATTCACTTGCCTAAAACAGACTCTCAACATGACTGAGGCACCTCCTTGCTGTATTAACAAATAAATACAGATAAATTCTTCTTTAATGTATGAGATTGTAAATCAAGAATATGCAATGTACAGCAAACCCACTTTTCTTTGCAAATGGTCTCTGGATAGTCTTTCTGCCTCGGTATATAGTACAAGCAAGTACTTAAGCTGATTACATTATGTGAGCTGTGTCACTTCCATGTTTGCTCCTTGTTTTACGACTGTTAGTAAATATTCTGCTGAGCCTCAGAGGCATCATTCCATTTGCCAGCTTTTCTTCCTCCTTGTTGTGACCCCTTCCCACCATTCCTGTATCCTTGTCCAAAATGCAATTGTTTAAATGTTTTTGTGAGCTCTTCTCTATCTCACTGCTCATGGTTTAAACTTCTTCAGTAGATTTCTACACTGGTTTCTACATTAGGCATGGATGTTGTTCCTTTCTTCTGTGAACTGAAGTTCCTCCATTGCAGATCATTGTGCAATCTGCGTTTATGTAGTAGGCTTGTTTTGAATGGTTTTCTGGTTTTGTTTGTTAGGTTTGGTTAGGGTTTTTTTGTTTGTTTTTTTTTAAATATTTGATAGGATGGCATTAGCAGTGGTATGGAGGAAACTGAAGATTTGCAAATTATGTGGTAATTGTATCCAAAGCTGCTGAAATATTTTGAATTGTATGAAACAGAAGCTTTATTTCCTGTTCAATCATTAGCATAATCTGAATGTTAGTAATCCAAGATAAAGAGTTTAGCCAAAGGACTAAAAGGCATTTTGCAGAATCTTATTAACTAGAATTTTTGGAACCTGTATCAGGGTATGGTGTAGTGAAACTTCTCATTAGTGTATTAGGATTTTCTGCAAAGAATGTGCAAGTGTTTATATATGCACATGCCTGGGTGAGTTCAGTACTCTGAATTGCCCTAAATATTAGAAGCTAACATCATGCTTGCTAATATAGATGTGGCAAACATTTTTTTAACCTGGTTTCTTTACGTATTTGCCTTCAAGAGCTCCAGGTTTGGAAATTGTGATCTTGTATAGTACATTTTTATTTTTAAAATAAACAATTGTCTCTCTTTTCAGTTGTTCTGATTGGCTCATAAACATTTGTCGAAGAAAGAAAGACCTGAAGGCTCGTACAGTGTGGCTTGGGTGTCCTGAAAAGTGTGAAGAAAAATACCCCAAAAATGCCATAAAAAATCAAAAATACAACATCTTTACCTTTATACCTGGGGTAAGGCCACTAAACATTTTCTGGTGTTGTGCTGACTGTATGTTCTGTAGTGTTTTTTGACTATTCCACAAAAAGATAATTTTATTTGCCCAGGTTCTTCTTTTTCTTTCTGTATTTGTCTCAATGATTTCAATGAAAGTTAACAGTTGAGAGCAAGATTGCATTTTTGTTAAATTATTTGGTTTTTGAAGGGATATGTACTTAATTACAGTTTCAGTGGTTGGAATTCAGTGAAACTTTTGAAATTTGAGATGAGCTTCTGTTCAGCATTAGAAATTTGTAATCCTTTTTAAAAAAGAAACAGTTCTGCTTGCAAAGGATTGACTTAAATTGAGAAGTAAATAGCTGAAAATTTCAATTTAGTCCCATGGATCTTTTCTCATACTCCTTGCCATTGAAAGTATAATAAATGATGAATTCCAAAACGGACAGCTTTTAAAGGACAAAAACAAATAACATCTTCAATTTGTATCACAAGTAGGGCTAATTTAATACTTTTCAGAGTTACATGTGTTATTGCAGTCTTTTTGCAGGTATTTTTGACTTTGAGTGCAGTTCTTCAGCAAATACTTTCGTTGTGGAATGAAAATTTTTTTTGCCACTTTTTTCCTACAAAGCCATATTGTGACTTAATACCAATTTTTTTGCTTGTACTATACACAATGTATATGAAGATAAAAGAGACATTACAGTTTTCTCTAGTTCATAGTTTTTAAAAAAATGTGTTGTTATAATGAAATTTAGCAACAGAGAAACAATTTTTGAAACTTAAGCAGTTACATCTAAAAATGTATCCTAGTGTGATATGATAAATTTTAGTATTACACTTTTAGTCATATTTTCACCAATACCATCCAAGAGTCCTGTGTCCCATAGCAAAAATTGAATATCTTGTACTTTTGAATACATTAAGTGTTTTTTCTTAAATTATTTATTTAAGTGATCATGCTGATTTATAAGAGTATTGATTCTATTCTTCTGGCCTCTTTAGTCCAAAGACTGGAAGGTGTTTGGTAATGCATTTCCTTATTGAAACAACAAAAAAAAATTAATGGCCTTGTAATTAAGACTGATCTCCTGTCAGGAAAATAAAATGTCACTTATCACATGTGGATAAAATATTCTGATCATTATTGGACAAAGTAAATGTTTTCTTCCATAGTTTAAATTATTAAATACACTGAAATTGGTTAAGCCACATATGCTTTCCTAAAGGTCACAAAATTCATTAAGCATATAGTAAGCCATGGATTATTGCAACTCGAAATCTGCAGTGTGGATTACAAATTGTGAACCAGATTCACATTCCTTATAGGGATCAGACCTAGTTTGCAATTCCCTATTATGAGAGAGAATGTTTCTTCTTTTCTTTTAAAAATCTTGGTTTTATCCAATAGGTCAAGTCAGATTTTTCATTTGGTGCTAGTATTTGAAAACAATAGTTACTTCAAAATGAAGTGAGATCCTAAATGTAAGACCCAATAGTTGGTGAAAATGAAATGTTTTCAAATTTTAATTTTAGATATAAAGTAAGACTTTTCATTTATTAAAATACTGTGTAGCTGTCTTTTTTATGCTGCTTTACTGGAAGTAATTTGTAGGGGACATCACTGTATTGGTTCCAAACCCATAAATGTAACAAAACAATAAATATTGACTCCAATGGTTGTCTCTGGTTGAAATTTTCATCATGTGAAATTTTGTGTTCTCTTCTATGTTTTTTTAAACATTGAGGCTAGCAATGGATAATATTCAATGATTTCATACCCAAATACAAACTTAAAATAATGCTTAGATTAACAGAATTTTACTTGCTGGCTAAAAGAGCTGTAACATTTCTAAAATATCACCTAATTTCTGAACATTACATAAAATACTTGCTGCTTCTCCTTTTATACCAGTTTGTTCAATTTCTGTTTACAAATTCATATACATCTTGATATAGCTGCTTAGGAATTTTGCATGAGTTTCCATAAAACATATCTTCTGTGATGGGTGGGTTTTGAAGATACCTCTCCTGAACTTCATGGCAGTAGTTTCATTAGTTTTATGTAGCTGGAGACTTTTCAATTTGCTTAACTGTACTGAAGAGCTTAGCTTTGTATTGAATGAACTGTCAGTGGTCT
This sequence comes from Agelaius tricolor, assembly GCF_023055355.1. Classification (NCBI taxonomy): domain Eukaryota; kingdom Metazoa; phylum Chordata; class Aves; order Passeriformes; family Icteridae; genus Agelaius; species Agelaius tricolor. Next base: position 2,155,937 of record NW_027269262.1, on the reverse strand, counting down.
GCCAGGATTCAAAAGATTTGTAGGAAGGTGTTTTTTAACTTCCACCTTCTCTTACAAGATCTGCACCTCCTAAAGTACTTTTAGGCCTTTTCTTTGACTAAGTGTATCAAGTTTTTGTAAATAGTTAAACATACTAGCAGAAATGAGTGTATGAACTTCATCAGGATCAATATAAGGCACAGGTTCAGCCTGAAATACTTTCATTTTGGAAGAAGGCTCTGACCTTTCTGACAACTTTCGATTTCACTTTTCTATCTTTACAGTTTTATTGGTAAGTCATGAAATAGCATTCCATGCTCTGAAAAAAATTCTTAAGTTTGGAGGCTGTTAAGGTAGTCTCTAGCTGAACTGGCAGCTTTGAGGTACCAGTACTGCGTTGTGCCTGCCAGAATGACACTTTGAACTTTCCTGAATATTTTTTCCTAGCACCTAGGTTTTTACATAATTAAGTAATAATGTTGGACTGGTAAGAGCAAAAAATGAGTCAAATTACTTCAATTTTTATGCAGAAGTCATTGTAATATTAACTAATTTTTTAGATTAGAAGATGGAGACAATCTCTGAATGTGGGTTTTTGATCTGTTTTGAAAGTTCTATCTTTTAGATAATTGGTTGTTTGTTTTCTTAAGTGTTGCAAGCTCAGTAGCTGCTTCTCTTAATGCTGCTGGAGGTGCCATATTACCCTGGCTTACTGAGGAAATATGTGAAGACTTTGAAGATTCAAAATTCTATAAAATGAATAATGTTCTTAGCATTGTAATTACAACCAAAGCAATCTTGAGAACATGTGCTTGCTGAAGTGGTGCTTTTAATTACCAAAGGAATCCCTGCATCTGACATTGCTTTGGAGTATGAGACATTGTACTCTGTGATAAGTCTACTGTGGCTTCACTTAAAAGTTGGATAATTAGCTCTGAGTTTAAACCAAATCTTTGATTTAGTAGTAAGTATATCTTAATACCTATATTTAAATCTTTCCACAGTGATCTTGATACATAGTCCAATTTTCAAAATACCCAAAATTTAGTAAATTGCTTTTTTAGAGTGAAAAGAGGCAATAATATCAATGGATTTTTCTCAACAAAAATAGCAGTATAATATAAAAATAGCAGTGTAATATTAAAATAATGTAGTAGGGTGTGATGATATATAATACATTGTGCTATATAAGTATGGTAATAATGCCATCTATAACAGTATGACATTTAATGCTTTTATATCTCCTATCATGAAAAAGTATACTTTATGTATATTATGAAAGGAAATTTTAAGACATTTATCTACTTTCTTTTTCATTTTAGGTTTTATATGAACAGTTCAAGTTTTTCTTGAATCTCTATTTTCTCATCGTGTCCTGCTCACAGTTTGTACCAGCACTGAAAATAGGCTACCTGTACACATACTGGGCTCCTCTGGTAAACAGAAAAATATTATTAACTAGAAATTTGGGGGTTTTAATGTCAATGAAAGGTTCATGTCTATGTACATTGCATAAACCTGCAATTGGTAAACTACAGTGGTCAAAGAACATAACAGAAGTAAAATGCTTATTTGAAAGCTGTTGTTTGGCAGCCTTCCCTTCCATTTGCCTCCTATGCTTCTGCCCCACAGGCGAGGTCATTTTTGTTAACCAGCTAGTGTCAGTGTGTAATGCTCCATTCTGCCTGCTGACTTGAGAATTAAACAAAACCAGCCAGCAAAAAAATCTCCGGAGAGCTACTAAAGAAACTTACAGGGTAACATAGGTAATTTGTGTGTTAAATATCTTTCCATTTATTGTTATTTGGTGACTATTCTGTGTTTTCAGACAAGGTCAGAATTGTAAGCATAATTTTCTTGCATTCCTTCTGTATCAGTTTTGATCACAACCTTTTCTCACAAAAATTGAGATCAAATATTTTCAGCCATGGATGAATCAGGAGGAAATTGTGCCTTGAAAATAAGTCATTAATTAAACATGCTTCTCCTAATTGATCATCCTGCCAGTTGCACTGGCTTTCTTTTGATATGTCTTTTATTATTGAGGTCTCTGCAGTATTTTCTTGGGAAACTGTTCAAACCACTTGCTTCTGACTCAGATTTCCTATGGTTTGCAAACTGAATTCTCTTCAGAGGAGGCCCTTTTGGTAGTCTGCCAGCTGTATTGCCATGATTTGGAATTATTTTCTTATTTGTAATCAGATCATTACCTTTTCTTTCATCTTCTTCCCAGTCCCTTCACACTAGGTTTAAAGGCAGGAAGAGCTAATGCCTTATGTTTAAAACTTTTTTTTAATTGGTATTTTTCAGTAGCGTTTATTCTCAATAGTATTCAAGAGGAACTGTGACACGCTGACTGCTTGAGTAAAGGTCGTTCTTAACGAGTCAATAGAGTAAATCTTCTGGATTGATTTCATTGTTTTAATTGTTGTAACATGTGTCCTTTTAACTATGGATAAATGGAGAGACCATCCTGGATGTTCTTCGCGCCTCTCTTCCCAGAATTTTGTTTCTTCTGCAACAAAAAACCACTTTCAAGACAGAAAGCTTGTTCAACAGTGGGATTTTAAATGGATATTTACAAGTCTTTGTCACTGACACAGTAAGAAAAGACAGAAGTCAGCCTTGTCTGGAAGTTGCTCTGTTCACCATGATGTTCTGTGTGCAGCACTGTACATTAGTGGGATAGTAAGGAAAAAAAAACAAGTAAGCCGTTAGCATCTCAGCTCATTTCTATCCTGCTCAAAGAAGGGAGAAAATACTGTATTTTGTGAACACCAGTGACCTGTTCTGTATAAATATCTGATTCAAAGGTATTTTGAATTATGCATCCCAGTTTTCACATATAGCTTGAAAATACTAGTACCTAGTATGGGGTTTTTTGCTAAACTCCTTGTTTCTACTTTAATAGCTTTTCTGCTAATAATCAACCTCCAGGTAAAAGGCAGCAATTGTATGTTGAACAAAGCTAAGCATCTATGAGGAAAATAGAAAACATTTAAGTCTGATCCATTGGTCTGCTTTTGCTGCTTAACAGATAAGTTTAGGTTTTTTTGAAGGGCGAGTAACTACTGATAAATCTTCAGTAATAAGCAGAGAAATAGCTATGACTTGTATTTTCTCTCAAAATTTTAAAGGAAATTGTTTGCTCTGATACATAAATCCAAATGACTAGAACCTGACTATTGCTAGAACTGGTTTGGGGTTTTTTGATGGTGTATGTGGATTTTGTGGGTTGTTGTGTTTAGGATTTTTTTTGCCTTTGGTTTATTTCAACAGATTTTTACAACATAGATACAGTTATATCAAGCCCCAAAGTTCTTAAAACAAGACTATTTTGGTAATTTATTTTCAACTGCTTTAGGGAATGGACTTCTCATTTCCACTCCAGCATACAAAAGGTTTTAAAGCATACAGGCTTGATTGTAGGCAGTACATGAAAGATTCTTACCTGCTTACAGTTAAAGAAAGATAATAGGTTCCCTTGTTTAACTGGCTTCACAATTTTAGCTCTCCTTTGAAAGAATATCAGCTCCCTTTGAGCAAAGGAGTGAAAAGAGAAGTGTCTTTCTTAAATTGTTCCTCACAGTCATGGACAGCTGTACTCAGCTGCTCAGCAAGAGGCTGCTAAAAGAAATTCTTGCAAGTAGCACCTTGCATTCTGTGTTTTGATTACTGTCTAGTAGCAATGTGTGTGAAAATGAGAAATATGTTTCAAGGTGCTTCAGGAGTGCCCTTTTTTATGCAGCTGAAATATCTATATTGCCAAGGTATATAAAAATACTGCTGTCAGAAAGGGAGAAAATCTGATTTTTTTTCATTCCATTATGCCCTAGGGAGTAAAAAGAGGATGCTTTTTGCATAGGCCATTTTTTGTTCAATGTAGTTCCACTATTATTGTAGGCAATGTAAACTTGAACAAATAAGTAGTGCTTAACTATAAGGTCACAGCTGGATAAGCCTTGGCACTTTGGTCTGGAGCTGCAAAACATTGCTAAAATCTGTAGTCAACCCTTTCTTAGTCAACGCTTTTAGGAAAACTCTACACCTTCACTCCTTTCATATTTCTGGGACATTAGGGGAAGTTTGGCAAACTGTGGACTTCTGCAAGAGAAGTCTAATGGGATAAATTTTCTTCTATAAAGTAGTGGTGGCTGTCTGAAGCTAGATAGATAATGTAGAATCTTATTTGTTGCTGGATTTGAATCTTGTATCCATCTTATTCATAATAATGAAAGGCCCTTTTACTGGTAAAAATTTTCTTTCTCTTTCATTGATGGTGAAAAAATCAAATTCTGAGTCTAAGCCAGAAGATCTGATCTGAGGAGGTTTAGAGAGGTAGAGAGAAGATTTATGTGCTTATCCCTGAATTGTGTTTTTTAGCTTACCACCCTTTCTAGCCAGAGATCATCACAGCTGAGTGAAGCACTCTGTGCACTTCCAGTAGAAGCTGCAGCAGCATTGTCTGTGAAAGGAGCAGCCAAAGCATTTAGATACTTAGTTTTTCAAAACAAATCCCCTTTTCCTTTGTCCATATTTGTGATGTGTTGCTAAATAGCTACATTTAAATGTAAAATTATAGAATTAGCCATTTATCTTTTTCTGTGTATTAGGAAAAAAGCAATTTTTCAGCATTAGAATTGAAGGCTTTTTAAATGTTTTTGACAAAGCCCTAAAGTTTGTGGATGATAAGGAAATAAGCTTATTGAAACTATAAAGGCTGTCTTTAAGTAATCCAAAGCATCTTCCTTTTTTTGCATTTCAAAATGCTGTCTAAGTTATGTGTATTTGGACAGATAGTTACTCTAATTATATTTGTACAATGTGGAAGTATGATTTTGTTTTTCCTGGACTAAACCAAGATACTATTTTAACTTACTGAATAAAAGACTCAAATCCAAATTAAAAAAAGTAAATGTTCTAAACACATGTTCTTACTCTGTGTAGTGTTGCTACTTCTCTATTTCTATTCTTGTACTGAGAATTCTGAACTGCATAATTGTATCTTTAACAGGGATTTGTTTTGACGGTCACAGTGGTACGGGAAGCTGTTGATGAATTTCGACGTTACAAGAGAGACAAAGAAATGAACTCACAGTTGTATAGCAAGCTGACAGTACGAGGTTGGCAATACCATTTTATAAATCCTTAAAATATTTCATCTTTTTCTTATATATACATTTGCAGGTTTTCAGTTCGAAGAAATAACTAATTTCAAGCTGTAATGCTCAGTATGAAATTTATATTCAACTAAAGAAAACACGTGATTTTCCTTAGACAAATATGATTGTTAAATTTGGTCTATTTAGGAATTTTAATAAATATTTGGTTGTTTGTCAAAGTAAGGTGTATGTATATAATTGTATCTATTTTTTAAGGATTCTGCTGTTTAGTACCCTGACTTCAAAGTGCAGTTTACCTCTGAAATTAATGCTGAACAGTAATTGAACGACATTGTCAACTATGTATCAAGCATATATAGGAAATGAGGGAGTAGTAAATAATGAAACTAATTAAAATTCTCTGGAAGTTTTCAAAATTGATGGATATATTTGTGCCTAAGAAAAGGAAGGTGTATTGTGAGTCAGCTTCAATATTAAAAATATTAATTTGAATTTTTGCACGTAATTTGAAATCTGTTTGATTATGCAATATGGAACAGCCAGTTTTCTTTAATGAAAGGAGAAATCAGTTATGATTTTTTTTGGACTCAACCTTTAACAGGTTTTCATGAAGACTTTTAAGGAAGTGAAGCACTTCAGATGTGAAATGACAATTATATTTTGTATGATATTGTAAATTTTAGACATGAGCAGAAGAGAGAATTGTGCATTGCTCTTTACTTTTTTGTGCTTAGCACTTCTTACTGTTAGATTCAGAACAGAGTGCCACATAGAAAGGTGCCAAAAAATATTATCAAATCCAAATAATAACTTTACATTGTGACCTCGCTATTACCATCCAAAGATCTTTTTTCTTTGTTAATGATTTTCCTTGGCATAAAAATTCTAAAAGGGGGAAGTTAAGGGAATTTGAGGTTGCACCTCAGGCAGTTAGAGTATTTGGCAGACATTGTGCCAAATGGAAATTCTTTTTACTTCTTCCTAACACACATTTCAGTGCACTCTTTAGTATATCTTGGTGAATATTTTCTGAAAGTCAGTGGGAAGAGTAACATCACCAGGTCTTGGAATCTTGATTAGGAACTAAACTCTTGGAGTAGCTCTGGATAATATTCTCTCCAGAAAGCAAATGGATGAAAATCTTGTAATGTACCACAAGTATGTTCTGTATGTACCCATTTTTTGAGTGATTGGAAGGTAAACAAACAGTCAACAGTCTCATTAGTGATGGCATAACCTAGCAGCTGAGAGGCATTTATGCTGCTTCCTTGCCATGTGTATTCTTGCATTGTTTTCTGGAGTTTCCATCCTGAAGGGAACAACTGTAGGGAATAGTCTCATGTTCTTTCTTTCCTAGTCAGTCTGAGATAGTGTTATCAACATTTAGTAGTACAGCTGTTGAAATTTGGCATATGGGACAATTGGCAAAGCTATAATTTGTTTAACACAAGGGTTTCACTGCTGGCATCCAGATCTTTTTTACAGTCATTAATACAGTCTGTTAGGAAATGAACTCTTAATGGCTTTTGTTTCAAAGTTGTAATTTAAACTGCTAGTTAACCTATTCATTTTTTAGATCTGTAATGGTAGGCCACTGAACACTCACCTTGAAACAGATAGTACATTCCTATCCTATTCAGCAGCAGTGTTAGTAATCTGAAATTCTTAATTCAGGAAACAAATGTACATTTGATAGTTACCTTTGTGATTTACATGTTAAGACTGACATTTTCTCTTTTAAGAGCAAAGTTTGGTACCTTTTTTCCTTCTCTTTTTAAAATGTATGTTTAGAGTTAATAGACATTTAAGCAGCATTTAAGTAGAAGTTTTGGAATTGCAATTTCCTCTTTCCCTGCTCATGAAATATTTTGTGAGAATATATGTATTTGAAAAACCCTTCATTTTGTGGCTTCTTCTAGAAATAAGGAAGTTGTCAATGAAAATTTGGTTTGGTCACCTTAAAGATTTAAAAGTAGTATACAGTAGTGTATAGGTAAAGCCCAGTAGTTATATCAGGAACTGACACATAGAGAGAAGGGACTTATTAAAAAGAAGCTTTAAAAATGCCCCTTTTTAAAAAAAAGGATATCAGCTTTTAACCTACAAGAGTGTTTGTCATTTTGGCTTTCGGACTTTGGTGTCAGTGCCATCATGAATTCATACTTGAATTTTGTTCTATTTTGTATGTTTTTTGGAGACTGGTCTTCTACAGAAGTAAAGATTCAAAAATTCTGCTTACAATGAACTCTGAATCCCGTGTTGACAATTATGTGTGATCATTGAATTAACAGTCTTTTGAGTAATGACTAATTTTAAGAGTGAAAACATTACTGGAGTCACTACTCAAAATTGTACTACTTGTTGCCATAAACCCATATATAAAATCATAAGTAGTGATAAATTTCACTTTTTTCCTAATATAGGGTTCTTCCATAATGAGGTATTCTGAAAAGGAGAGATGTAATTTTGATACAAAAAAATGGGATTTCCTCCCATCATAATATTAGACCAAAATTTTTTGCATGTTTAAAAAAGATGTAGGTTTATCTTATTTATCTGTGTAAATTAGTAAAATCAAGTACTGTGCTTCCACAGATTATTTTTAAAAATAACTTTCAATATAATTACCTAATTTTTTCATATTGACAGTATTCTTCAAGTGGAAAAATTTAGTTAGGCATACTATACTAAAGTACAGGCTAATGGTTTGGAGAAAGAAGGCTTTGTTTCTTGTGAATGAACAAACTTGATACTGATTTAATTAAAAGCCTGAAAACCGATGCCACTCTTAAGAGTCACTTTTCAGAGTGGAACTGCACTTTATACTGCTCTAGCATTTTTTTTCCTAATGATTTTATGACTTGTGCTAGTTTTACAGTCTTCTATTTGAAATATTTATTTTTTTCCATCTTAAAGTGAGAGAAACTGACATAGAGATGTTAAGCAAGTTGCCCATGCTCAAACTAGACAGTAGAAAAAGTTAAAATTAACAAGGCTCAGTGTTCAGTTTTGGTTGATAAAAATGAAAATTTAATGAAAATAATGTCTAGTTAGTTGTTTTCCAAATTACATGTTTACTAAAGGAAAATAAACATATTTGTTGCAGTAGAAATTATTGGGATCTAAATTGTGATTAATTACTTCCATAAAAATATTGTGGGTTGGCTGATTTGTATAAACTAATTTTTTTTTTTTATACAGTGCTGTAGAAGATCAAAATTGGAGAGTCTGTGACTATCTATCAGCCTTAACTTTCCATTGGAGTCTTCCTTAGTCTTGGGGATTCCTAAACATGTAAAACGCGTGAATGCTGTCTTATGACTTGCATGTTGCTAGTGTAACAACTTCTGACTTTTGAGGTTAAGGGTATTCATACTAGTAACTGTTGAGGACTTAGAATTTCTTTCTACTAATTCAAAATGTTGAAGATGTATTTATTGTAATCAGCTTTTTTAAATAATTATGAGCTTTTCAGAGCAGGAAATCAAGGGGGAATGGGGCATCTCCTTTAAGTGTTACTTATTTGTAGTTGGACAGGTTAACATCCATAGGCTAATTGTAATTCATGAGATATCCAGTGATACGCAACTCCCTATTTGACATGTAACATGGAAAAGCTCACTATGTTGCATGGTCTCCGCTTGTTGAATTTGCAGTGTGTAACTTTGCACTTTGTGAGCTGGTGAACCTGCTAACCATAAAGTTGGAATTGATTCTATTTTTTGAACCCTTCATGGCAAGTGATTAAACATGCAAATCAGTAAATGCATTGAAGATTTAAGTGAGCAAGTCAATTAAGTGTACCTGTCTCATGTCTGTCATGTGATTCTTTTCCTTTGTTTTCTTGATGCTTGATTATTGTATTGAATATATTACATTGTTCAGTGTATGAACAATTCTGCTGTCCTAATCTTATCGAGATGTTTGCTGCAAAATCTGCTTGCTGCATATGAAAGTCTGCAGATCCTTAACAGACAGCTTTAAATCAGCATTCAAGTTTAAGTTGCAAGGAAGAATTTCTGTTTCAGAGTGGTTCACCTGCATATCCTTTTCTAGAGTAGAAAACTGCAATGGGAAAAAATTTAAACCTGGGCATGCAGGTTTGGGAGGTCTTCTGTTTTTCTTACCTGAAGGACAATTATACTTTTAACACAGGCTTATATACAGTATACAGTAGTGTACAAGCTTTACCTATACACTACTGTATATTACTTTATTCTCTTGTGCACTTAGGTATGCCTAGTTAAGTGCCTATAAAAAACTGCTATTCTGAAGCAGAATCACCTCAAGTTTATAAACAGGCTATTATCTATTTCATTAGCCTGTTAAAAGCCAATTGTATAATAAAATTGTAAAGCCATTTTAACTCGTCTTTTCTCCCTTTCCATTCTTGAAGTTGGCAGTTCTGAACCTTTCCTAGTGAGGTTTGTCTGTGCAGTGTTACTGAAGTTTCCAATAAAAAAAAAGATCGAGAAGAAAATAACTTACTATAATAGTCACAATTACTAGTAGCAGAAGAGGCCTGCATCTGTCACTTTATTTCATAATGTTTAGCATGTTGCAGAACTCTCACTTTGCAACCTGCAAAGCAAAAGAAAAATTGAATGTCAGGAGAGAAAAGTTCAATGAAATAATTCCATACAGGATTCAAGTGTGAAAGCTTAGCTCTTGGCTGTCTCCTTAAAAGCTATTAAGGAATGTAATGATGTTGAAAACATACATTTAAAATGATGTGAAATTAAGAAAATATCAACAACCAGTAATTACTATACAAGAGGGAAAAGTATGAAAGCTAGTATGTTTCTTTTGGAGACCCAAAGTGATTTCAATTCTTTTTTGTTAGAATTTCAGCTCTTCAAGAACAGGTTGTCCCTCTGCTTTGAAAAGCCAGTCCATTAAGAAACCACACTATATCTGAATCTAGAGGTAAAACATTAGGTCATTATTGCTTGTAACATTTCAGACCATTTTATTCCTGGTATTCAGATCATTTGCAACAGACAAGTTTTTAAAAAATTACATACATTTTGGCTGATTAGGGACTATCAACAGAATCAGTACTATCAATAGAAACAGAATTTGAAATTTTAATGTAAGAAAGAATTTTAAATAGAGCCAGAAGAGAGGAAAAATCAAGGGGACTGTTATTCCACTTTTTTGCATTGAGGAGATTGGATAAGGAAGAATTTTACCCAAGAGTAGACAGGACACATAGGAGAGAAGCTAGGAAGCTTTTTTGTAGAGTTTTACAATTGGTGGTTAAAGACTAACCTTGCTTCACTATATAAGATGGAGTTTGAAAGAACAATCTACAGACAGCACTTGCTCTGAAAGATCAGCATCCTCATCTTGGACTCACTGGAACTTTAAGTTTTCCTCTGCTGCCTGCCTGCTGTGTTCTCCTCCAACTTCCCATTATGTTATGTGTACTCTAATTATGCTGACAGTTCAGGCTAATAGATTATCAGGAAGAGCTTTCAAAGGTGTACACTGCCATCAGTCAAAAGAGTTTTGTATTTATGGGTTAGAGACAAGCACTATTACTAACTCCACAAACAGTACTTCAGACAGTATTCAAGGTACCATGGGCAAGGTGTAACAGCAACTTAAAAATAATTTGAAAATTCTGTTTTCAGAAGTGTCTTTCACTGTTCTTTCAAGAGTGGCAATCAGGTGATGGAGATACTTTTTAATAAAAAGAAGCATACAAGTTTATACACATATTTTGTTTACTTCATTTCCTATTTTTTTGTGTGAAGTACTTTTTAGCACATATGAAATATTTATTAGTTTTTCAAATCATTGCAGTTCATTTAAACTGGCTTTATCTCGGGAATATAATGACTTACTACAGACACATTTCAGTGTTCCTGTTCTGCATAATTTTATACATTGCTTTAGGCGAAAGCCTTGCGCCTTGGTGGACTATAAAGTCTGGATGCGCAGCCACTTCTGACAGCTTTGGACTTTTTATTGGTAATTACACAGATGGTGAAGTGTGTTTTGCTATGGAGATGTTTTTAGAGAAAAAATAGTTAGCAAAAATAATTTATGCAGTGAATAACATTCAGTGTCTTTTTTTCCTAAATGCATCTTCACTAAGATGTAGTATTGCATTATTTTAATGTTCTCTGAAATGGTATCTAATGAGTCTCATTTTTGCTAGCCTAAAAGAAAGCTTTATGTCGACTTTCCAGAATTTTAAGTCACTTTTTTAATTACTGCCACATTTTATCATTTAGTATTTAATGTAATATATCCTGCCATTCAAATTTATTGTAGAATTGTCCTGTATGTATCAAAGGCCTTTTCCTTATGTGTGAGGATGTACAGGATGATCCAACAAGACATGTTAGTGTCTAATAAAGAGAGCATTCTGTTATACTAAGCCACCTAGAAAACAGTCTGATAAGAAAACTTTTCAATTAATTAAGTGACATTCCTGGAGTTGCTAAATGAAGTACAAACACAGGTGCAGTGTGTGTTCTTCTTGGTGTACTTGGCACCAAAAATCTTTGCTTTATATCTGCCCTACATCATGGTGTGCATAAACATTCTACCTTCTCTTGAACTTTCAGGCTTAGTGTCTTTTGGTCTTTACTGTAGGTGCAGTTATGGCCTAACTGTGGAAAATCGGATTGTTTAAGCTGATAAAATTGCCAGTAGTTACATTTGGTTAGTACCTCTAAATAGTTTTACTCATACATGACTGTATAGGTAGTGTAGATCTGGGACTTGACATAGCTCATACAAGAATTTTTGTGGCTGTTACTGCTATAATCAAGTGATTGACTGATAAATTTATGAAAATTGTTAGCAGAAGAATAGAAAACAATATAGGTAATGCTATTCTTTTGATAAACCAGCAAATTTAGAAAGCAAAGTAACGTTACGATGTTTTCTCTGGTATATACTATTCACTTCTGGTCAAAACTTCCAAATTTTTAAGGAGAATTCACAGGCTTGTGCAGGTAAGCAGGTGAAATATGTTGACTTTATGTCAGACTGTTCTTTTAGTGGTTGAGCTTTAGTATTAGTTACTTTAAATTAAAAAAATAAGATTTTGAAGCACTGACACTAATTTAATATCCATAGGTATCTCAAAATTCTTGTAAAGAATTGCTGATGTTCTTGCTACAGCTTTTTGTACTTTCTGCAGTCTTCTCTTACTTCCTCTCACCTCATAAATTTATCTGTTGAAGACAGCATTTGTCTTATATTTGAGAGCAGAGGACAGAAAGTGCTTATGGCAAGTGAAAAATTGAACTACTGTAAAAGGTCACTATAAGTAGCAAAGTCTGGCTCTCAGAAGTAACTTTGCAGACAGGCCAACCAAAAATTGTGATTTTTCCTGACATTGCACATTTTTGAAGTGCTGTTTTAATGGAAAATGTATTAAATATTAGCAATATGTTGCAGGAATACATCTATTATTGACTGAATTAGACATAAAGCAGCTGCTGCTTTTGCATGAAATTTTAAAGAGCAAGTACTCAAAATAATTACTCATAATGTGAATCTTACTGCCTTTTACTAAATGTAAATATAAGTAGAAGGAATTATGGTCTTTCTTTACGGAGAGCTGTAATGAGAAGGGTCTCATGGATTTACATCCTACCCTAGTTTTCTTTGCTATACTTAGTATAAATGAGATGTGACTGTGCATTGACAAATCTGCTACTCATAGTATTTTTGATTAAACTTTAAAATTTTGCTGCTCATTCTGTGCTTTTGTGTGTCTTCTGTTCTAATTCATTCCACTTGTCATTTAGAACTCTAACACCTTGCCATGTTTTGACATGCTTTCCATCTTATACCTGCTGCTTGGAATCGTGGTAGTATTTCTGCTGGGGGAAGATCATACTTACAGGGGCTCAGGAGGCTATTCAAATGTGTGTGTGTGTGTGTGTGTGTGTGTGTTTATATCCTCAGGGGATTTTGGATTTTAGTTTGTTTTGTTTTTAAAGGGAAGTCACTTTATTTTGGAGTTGTAGACCTGGGAGTAGAACTCCTGAATTCTAATAATTCAATATCAATATTCAATATATATTCAATATTCAAGATAAATAATAACATATTTTGGGCAATAGCTTAACCCCTCTGTCTCAGTTTTCCAGTCCATCAAATAAGAATGTTAAAACTTAAGAGTCTTACAAATAATAATAGCCTACAGAATGTATGGAAATTAAATGGGAAAATGTATTGTATATATTTTTTGAGTGAGTTGTTCACAGCAGTTACTGAATGGGCAGCTTTATAGAATGAAAAACTTCTATTTCAAGTTTTGATATTTTACTTTTATGGTATTAAATCTTTAGGCATTTCTTTGACTTCAGAGAGTTTTACGATTTTCTGCTATAATTGCCAACATTATCAGACAGTGTCAATTACATCAGGAACTTTAGTGGTCAAGCAAAGTTACCTGTTGGTAACTGTGCTGTGAATAACAACTCATATGTGCAAGACTGCTCCATGACTATAAACCTAACAATTCTTGTCAGACACAAAAGTGCTGCCTAGTAGATGTGAAAAATTCCTTTTTCCAATTTTACAACTAATTTTACAACTCTATTACAGATACTATAGATCAGACTTGGGCATCTGCCATATATATTTTTCCTCTAATACTTCTACAATAGCTAACTGGTTACAAAAGTGGAATTTTTTAAACCACTGGGTTATTTATTCAAACAGATGAAATGTATTTATCAATGTATTCAGCAGAGATCTGTTTTGTATCAATTGTAACATTTTCACTTAATAGTAGCATCTATAAATAACACTTACATTCTGGGATTTATATAATTGTTGTTCTTTATTAATGTTGATTACATTTCTTCTTTTTTTTTTTTAAGGTAAAGTGCAAGTTAAGAGTTCAGACATACAAGTTGGAGACCTCATCATAGTGGAAAAGGTTGATACTTTTAAAATATATTTTAGAGACTAAAGATTATTAACATGCTAATTATCTTCTGAAGAAAAGTGTATCAAGGTACTTATCTGTGAAGTCCTAACTAGCTAGTATTTTAGTTCAAGTCTTATTTTAGAATCTTCAAGGAAGTCTATCATAGAATTAATTATATTTTAATTGAGTTTATATATTTATATTTTATGAATAGTTATATGGTTAAATCAATCTTGTGAAGGGAATACAACTACAGGATTAAATTCCCTGAAATGTGCACTGCTGAGTGTTTTAAGATGCCTCCTTACTGATACCTTCCTTCTGATGGTTGAATCAGTGTTTCTCTGTCTGAAACTTTCAAGGATCATCTTTATTTATACGTGTGTGTATATATTTATATATTTGTGTCATTTTAATATAATATGTATCTAACTATATATAATTAAATAATAAGAAAGTTTATATGTTTTTTAATGGACAGAAAGCTTTCCAGTTTGTTTGCAGATGGTGAGTGAAAGCTGTGAATTCTTTACTCTAATTGCAACATTATAAACGTTATAATAAAGATTGTTGCTTATTTCAGTTGCCTTTCTGGGCTACTAAGAAATTATTGTGATCTTAGAAGTCAGCTTAAATTGGTTGTCAGAGGTAACTATTTTTGCTTAAAATGATTCTGGAAAAGTGATTCACTTTCTGGGTGCTTGCAACTAATTCCCTTCGTGCTTTGTGTCAGAGAGCTGATTCACTGAGATACTGGAAGGAGGCACCTCAAATTGAAGCTTGTATCTACTTCTGCTTGCTTTGGAAAACTTCTGTTTCCTTCCTTTCTATTTCTTATAATTCAAAGAAAAAAACAATACACCCAGGTCTCATTTGGCTTGCTGCTTTCAGCTTAAAATAGATATATTTTCATGTAGTTTTCACCATTTCTTGCTTTTTTCCTGTTCTTTTTTGTCTGCTCTGTGTACCTTATATATTTTTGGGCCCTTCTGAGCAGCAAGTACTAGGCTGTACAAGAAAGGCACTGGTATGTCTGGCCTTTACATCTGTTTTGCTTTATAACTTGTTACTTTAGAGTGCAGGTGGAATTGGCTTGCATGTGCTTGCTTCTGCCTATTCCAGAACTTCTAGGAGACTGAGATACTTGCTATGATTTTTATTCGGGAAGTTTTTTGTCCTTCTTGAACCCTAAACCTGGAATTAATTATTATAGAGTGCAAGGAAGACTCTGATGGCTACTTAGCTAATCTGCCTTTCCTGAAATTCACTGTGATCCATCTGTCTGTTGGATTATACTAGAATTTGGAAAACTGGAGTTACTTTGGGGATCATTCTGTCATGCATGAAGTTGCTATTTTAGCAGTATTTACAGTAGCTTAGATCTCATATCTAGTGAATACCTGAAGTTTCTAATGAAAAAAGTCATGTTTAAGGATTTAGAGAAATAATGATTAATGGGGCTTTTTGATGAAGATTTGAGTCAGGTTTTGTCAGTAAGATGCATATAATGGTTTGAATGTAGTATTTCAGCTTCAAGCTCCCTACTGCCCCAGCAGAGCTGTCTTTTTTCCTTTTGACCTAGCTGGGGGTGCTTTCAGGCTAATGAAATTAAATGTTTTCTGGTTCTGTTGAGGAGTGTATTTTGTTGGAGCAAGCAGTTTTCAATTTCAGAGTATGACTCTTAAGCCAAAGAACCAGTCAGGAGTGAAATGTTCAATTGCTCACTCTAATGGCAGAGAAACAAGTTAACATTGTATTTGACTGGTAGATGCATCAACAGCATCTGCTGTGAAATTAATGACTCACTTGAGCTGAAGATCCATATGTTAACTAGTGACTGCATCACAAATACTAACAACTTAGGTGAAAGGCTCTTCTAGATTTAAACTTTTAATATCCTGTGATCGTCTTTTTTTTAATAGTCCTAATTAATTTCAACGTATTTCTTAAGTGACTGTAATATGCTTAAAATAGTTTCGTTTTAAGTAATAAATCTAGTGTTCCAATTGAAAATTTCATATAGCACTATTACTAGGCATGATGAAGCCTGAACAGATGAAAACATTGCCTAATTTTAAAAGCTCAAAGACATTCATATCTGTTAGCTGAACAATGCCTTGAGAATTGTGTTAAAATACACATTTTTAGTTTCCCGTGGAAGCACAGTTGTGCATAGTGTTGCTAAATAAGACAATTGAAAGGATGAGTTGTTGAGTTCAGATATTGTTATTTAGACACTGTACCTTATTGACTGTTTGAAATACATTTTGGAGATGTGAGGAGGGTATAAAACTCAAAAACATGTTTAGTTAATAATAATAACTACACATTTATGGGACAACATTTAACAATAACAACACATAATAGTGATTTAAAGCATGAGAACAGTAATGCTTTTTCTTCAAACCTTGAGAGCTTTTCTTGGAGCTGTAAAGGTACACAATTTTTACCTTAATCTCGTGTGCAAAGTGAAATTAATCCGGTATTTGCAAGGATTGGAGCTAATGCTAACATGCAGTGTTTCACAGCATGCAGATCCAGGAAGACAACTGGGAAGCGCCTGTTCTATTTATAACTCAGAAGCAAGTGGGAGTATTTTAGTTAATGATAGAAGTACATGGTCCATTGCATGCATGGAGAAGGAAGGACAGCAAATGCAGAATTCCAGGGGTCTGTAGCTATGCACAATTGAGGGGAATTGGAAGACTGACTAGGGAACAGGAAAAGTTTATGTAAATAACATTTTCTTGATAATAACATGAGAAAAATATGAAAGTAATGTGAAAGCTATGAGAAGAGTATTTTTAAAGTGAGTATTGTAGTCTTGTGTTGCAGGAAAGTATCGGTGTCTTCATGGCTTTCTTGTTTACCAGTCTGGCTGGTATTCCTGGATGGCATAGTTACTTATGAGAACCCTGGAGCTGGGGAAGCACTTGCCTTGTATTGACCATTGGCTGGCTGTAGTTAGATCTCTAGGACTGAATCTGGAAGTCTGTAAACACTGAGATAAATGGAGCCCTCCTTCTCTGGATCCCTAATTCTGCCCAGATTTAAGAAAAATAATGTATTCAAGTAATTTTCATGACTTATATATTCAAATTTCAGTATATGTTAATAAGCATTTCTGGTATAATCTCCACGATAATTGAGATTATGTAGTTTCTTCATGGGTTTCTGAATGCTTGAAGTTGTATCTGTTGTCATTTTAACTTGTTCTACTTTGATAAATATGACACGAGAGGGCTAACGTGATTGATATACTGCTGCTGTTTGACTGTGACAATGTACAACAGAATTTAATTTTCTCCATAATGAGATGTTAAAGATTTTTGTAGCATACTTGCCATCTGTTTCTATGTAGTCACACTTTTATAGTGAGTAGGTATGTATCTGCAGGGCTATCTTTGCTCTCCAGAGTCAGCGATAATAGTGACAATGTTTCTGGTACCTAGTACTCCTGTAGTGTCTTTCTACCCACTTCCAAATTATGAAAAATCTGATAATAAAACAAGATGTTAATTTAAAATACTTTAAAGACAAGTCAATCTCTAGCCTTCCCTACATGGTAGGATACATTCAGATACATTTATGCAGAAAAGGTTTCATTATTTTACAGGAAAGAAAAATGAGCAAGAGAGAACACAAAAGAAGGCAAAATTAATATCTGTTTTTTGTATTAAAATGAGAAAATATTCACATGACTAATTTGATCACAGTCTATAACTTTCTTATTGGGGGGCAGAGGGGGAGGAGTTGCTGATCACCCTCTGGTGATCAGCGTCAGGACACGAAATGAAAACACAATGGTATGCAGTGACAGTACAAGGAGCAATGGCTTTAAACTGAAAAAGGGTAGATACAAATTAGATAGTAGCCAGAAATTCTTCACTGTGATGGTGGTGAGACACTGGAACAGATTGCTCAGAGAAGCTGTGTATTCCCTGTCCCTAGAAGTGTTAAAGGTCAGGCTGGATGGGGCTTTGAGCAACCTGGTCTAGTGAAAGGTGTTCCTGCCCATGGCAGAGGGTTGGAACAAGATGATATTTAAGGTCCCTTCCAACCCATACCATTGTATGATTCTGTGAATGAAACTGTCTTAGGGAAAGTTCTGGGTAAAGGCTTGTCACTGAGAGACTGGACAGTCACTGGAACAGGATTCCCAGAGAAGTGATCATGGCACCAAACCTGTTTGAGTTCAACGACTGTCTGGATGTTGCTCTTAGTCAAATGACTTAGTCATAGATAGTCCTTAAAGCAGCAGGGAGTTGGACACTGTGATCCTTATGGGTCCCTTCCAACTTCAGATATGCTATGATTCTGCCCAGTTTTGTCAGGCATAAAGTATCTGAATCTTGGATACTCTGTGCGAGGCTAATGTTTTGTTCAGTCAATGTGAACTGAAATGTGTCCTCAGTGGAAATTGGTAGTGACTTGTAGGTACCTCCTTTGTATTACCAGAACTTCTATTTAATTCAGTATTAGGTCATTTGACAGTTATTTTTGCAAAATTTTTGGGTGTTGGTGAAGTGTTTTAGTTTGTTTACAAGTAACTGGAAGTTTGTAGGCATGAAGTCAGTAACCTGAAACTCATGTAATGGATTTATGTCAGAGCTGGCAGGGGAGCTGCAAAAATGTATAGCTAATCTATATTAAGACTGGATATCTGTTTAATTGTTATTGTCACTTAAGGACAGAATTATTTCATTTTGAAGTTGCCTTTTCCTTTTCCTCTTTTTTCTTTCTAAGAGGTGCAAAATAATATAGTTTAAGGTTAATATTTTTTCTGCATTTTTTTCCAAATTTGAATGAGATATTCCTACTTGAATCTGGGCTCGTGGTGGATAATAAATTTCACTGCAACCTTAATTATTAGCTCTTATAAGGCAAGATTCAAAGAAATGCTGTACTAGTTACAGATGAACAGCCTTTTCAAGGTGAATACTGTTGGCATACAAGCAACTGAACTTTGTAAAAGCATAAAGAGTTAAAATGGGAAATGCTGCAAATTAGGAAATACTTATGGATGAAAATGCATCATTTTAAGTTATGCAGAGGGTTTTTTGCTACCTATATAGAATTTCCAGGTAAACTAAAACATGCATCTATGTTTTAGTGTTTTCCAATTTCCTCATTTTTCAAGCATCATCTTTGCTTATGATAGTAGCCCTCTCTGTAGCCTTTTATGGCCCCTCTTTACCAAACTTCCCATAGACAATACAGTTACAATTGCTTCCAGTCCCATTTATAAACTGGTGTTGCTGAGAGTATGTTACAAGGAGTGGTGAGAAGCACTGGTGTCCCAGAGATTCAGACAGCTTGCATCATGATATTTTGGAAGCTAAGCCCATATTACACATAGTCTGGCAGTTGTCTCTGGCAGATCTCTTCAGATCACACTATTCCAAATGGCACTGTTGTGGTGACATGCTGATTTTAGGAAGGTTTCTTTGGATTAATAGAAAACCTTTTTTTTTCCTTTCCAGTCCTGTGTCTTGCAAATTTTGATATGTTGGTTATTTTTGCTTTCTCTGGTGTTTCATTCCTAAACCCTGTGTTGGCCATGTGTAACTGGTGCTGGTGGATGCATTGGAAACAAGTGGAAAGGGAACTGAGGATTTGGGTAGTCATGTAGCAGATACCATGTGTGTGGGAGGCTGGTATTGTTCATCTTGTTTAACCTGTGAAAGCTTAGAAAGCCTTTCTGTGAGGAACAAATAATTGAAAACTTGATACAGACAATTCTGTGCTGGAAAGGGAAATGACAGTATGGATACACCTGACTGTGCATGTGATTCTGTGTCTTAGTGAGGAAGAAATTCTGTTCATTTTACATATGTGGAATAGGAAAATGCTGTTCCCTAATTTGCTATTTCCCCTGTGTGTGTTTGTGTGTATTGGAAGAGAAAAGAATGCTTGGTATACATAACATTTGCAACTTGAGTGCCAAGACTGATATTTTAAATTTACCTTCTTTTTTTTTTATTTTATGTGCTAACTGAAGTCAGAGTTTTGCTCAGTGAAACTATGTTTTAAAATATTTTGATTACATATTTATATACTTGAAGTACTGTTTTCAGTCAAGAAAATGTTAATCTGTTCTTCAGGTATTTATGATTCTCTTATAGAGAACATCTGAAAGGATTAGCTGTTGTTTGCTTATGATATAATTTTTTGAAAATATTGATTTCTGAATTGCAAATGCTTAATGTAAAGTACTGCAAGAAATCCTATTTTAATTGAGTTTCAATCGAAGTGTGACCTTTTGGTGATAGATCTTACTGGACTTTTGATTGGAATTCACTTTTTTCGTACTTAGAAAAAATATACCTTTTTTCTTTCTTCTCTCAGAATCAACGAATCCCATCTGACATGGTGTTTCTGAGAACCTCGGAAAAAACGGGTATGTTTTCACAATTCACATTGGTTACATGATAATGTAACCACAATTCTTATTGATTACATGATTGGTGGTTTTGGTAGAATTTTAGGTTGTACATTGTGGCCAATTTGAAATGGTTGAATAGATTGATGGACCTCTTCTTTCATCAGATTAATGGGAGAGAGTCCATACTTGGACTGGAGTAATTTTATTGCAAACATGAGACTTTTATAGGTATGTTTCTCTACATGAGTGGTTTTATGAGTTGTTTTAACAAAAGATTTAAATATTAAAAATGCTAAAAATATTTAGCAAATAGATTTATAAGACTGCATTTGATTAGTATGATTTGTCATTATTTTCACATTTTGACATGATTTGCAACTGATCATTGTCTTGCAACATACCTTTAAATGTCATCTGATTGTGTTTCTGTTATTAAATTTGCAAGAACTCAAATCTGAACCTCCTAATATGTGTTTAAAATAACTATTTTTGGAAAAATTTATTACAAGGATCTGAACTCCTGAAATAACTTTCTGGGTTCTTTTACTTTGAAATAATACTGCCTTTTTAGTCAGTCAAGAAAAAAAAAAAGCCAAAAAACCAGGAATTTTCTTGCATGAGAGAAAGAAAAGTGCTGCTTGTTAGCTCCATTTCTCTTCACATGGTGATAGGGGAGTACTCTTAATCTTTGAGAAACAAATATTTCTTTTATAGGAGCCCTATAATTTATAGCTGTTTTGTAAACTTCAGAAATTACTACTGGATGCCCCTGTATATAACTCAAATGAGTTTTCCTCCTTTATATTACCATTTCTCTTCAGATCCTGAAGAACTGTCTGGTATTTGTCAGACAGCACTAAATTTCACAAAGCTAATAGCTATGATATTGGTAAGCCCCATATTAGTGCACATAGTATTTCACTGTGGCACTGGAGTTCTATCATATATTTCAGATAAAAGCCTAAATTTGTAGAGATCATTTGAAAAAGAAGACAAAAATACTTCTGATAGCCTAAGGAACTCCAGGAGAGCTATATATTTGCTAAAAGAAGAAGTTTCTGTATATTTACTGTGTCTTGTTAATGCTGATTACATGCAGTGGGCATCTATAACTGGCCTGGAGTGACAAAGTCTTCTTGTGGTCTTATATAAGCTCCATTTTTGTTAACCATCCTCTGGTTCAGGATACAGGGATTTTATTTTTATTCCCTCTCAGAACCCCAATCTATTAAAAAGCCTAATTTTCTGTTTACAAGCAACAGGTTGACTAGTTTTATTGGTGCTGCACTTCTTTAAAAACAAAAAAAGAAAGCAAAACCACACAAAAATCATTTCCTAAACTTCAAGCATATGGCAGTAATTGTTTTTTGACTAAATAGTAAACACTTACATCTGTAATTGTTTCTTCCTGATGTTGCAGTTTTGACTGATTTATGCTTTAATTTATAGTTGAAACTTGTAAGTACTTTGTGAAATAGTTTTTGCATGGTTTTATGTTCTATATGTAATTTTATCTCCTGTGTAATAAAGCAGTTTAACTATAGCTTCTTACTATAAACCTCTAAAGAGTAATGAACTCTTTAGAGAGTTTGAACTAATCTCAAAATCCAAACCTCCCTGTAAGCTTATTTTGGGGTAAAGTACAATTTTCCAGCTTCAATATTTACATTACATATTAATGCAGTCTGCAGCATTGCAGTATCCTACACCATCACTCAAAAAAGAAGCAATTTGAGTTATAAATAGGCAGCTTACAAAGTTCATCCAGAAACTTATGCCCCCCCCCCATTGCATTTTTACAGTTTTCTAGGATATTTTTAACTGTGCATAGCAGAAGCTGCATTCTAGGGTATCAAGCTTATTTTGATAAAACTAATTTCTTATTAGGTGTATTTTTCCTTTATCAAATGCATTGTGTTTTAAGTAGAATGATCTCTTCAAAGATGCGATATAATAACTTGATGTCAATTGTGTGCCTGTATCTAATTATTATGTTTCCTATGTTTATTAATCAGACTTTACAGAAGTTATAGTCTAAAGGCTCATATTGGTGGCACTTTCTTTTGTATTCATGTGACAGTCTGTAACATTCGTATTCCTCTCCTTCATGGATGGAGGCAGCTAGATGGCTGTTCGTATTTTCAGTCAGGATTACTTCCCAGGGGGATGGAGCAGGTGGAAATCATTCCTCAAATGTGAATTCTTTGCTGCTGTCTGGCTCCCTGTATAACAGAGGTTTCCAAAAGACTTTCATTGACTTCCAAAATAAAGAAAAATCATTTTAAAAAATTAGGCATGAAAAGCTTATGGAGCAATATGTTGGAGTTGCATGTATTTGAAAAAGTAGGAGGGGATTATCTATGACTGAATCTTGATTTTACTCATTATATATGGCAGAAGTGACAAGCAATTTGGATGATTTGTCCCATTTATTCAGCCTTCCACCAAATAAAGGAAATGTTCATGCTGAGCTGCAAAAGATGGTTTAAAGGTTATTTTCATTTTCTGTGTAAGCAGGCAGCATGCCAAAATCAACTGACTACCTTAGAGTAAAGCTGTTATGCAAATGTAGGCAAGATCTCTGTTACACCAACACAAAATTCCCTTGCTGAAATTAAACTAGATCTTAAGTGGCCCTTAACAAAACTTTCAGGATCATTTTTAATTTGTTTGGCATGTTCTCTGCATTTCATTTGTCTATATGCCATCTCAATCAAAAATCAAAGGCTAGACAGGGCATTTCAGAGATCATCACATAACTTCATACTTGTCCCCAGAAACTGCCAACTGAAGCGTGTGTTAATAACTTCATTATGGGAGTATCAAAGATACTGTGTGTGTAAAACACAAGAAAAATTTCAAAGATAAACTCTTTCCTTCTCTCTTTCCTTCTCTACAATCCTTGCACTCCACATTGCCTGTGCCTTGGTGCAGTGACTGGCTTCTGATCCAGCTCAGGTATTCCTATGGTAACACATGCTCTGAGCATGGGTCTGGTCCTGCCAGAAAATCTGGTGCATGTGACTGTAAGACTCAGTGTTTCTGGAATTTGTACTCTTTCTACTTTCAAATGTGAAATTTTGAGAGGAACTACAAACTTTATAGGGTGACTACAAAGTGTCAAAAAATAATGAATTAAGCTTTTTTTTTTTCTAGACAAGCTTTTTATTTACATGCCTCTAATAATTCCAGATTCTTATTATTCATGGTGAAAAGTTGGCAAATGCAGTGGCAAGTTGTGAGCTAAGCAAATGTTGATTTTAGCTATCAATTTTTGCTAGGTCCTGGAACAGATAACTGTTGGAGTTACCAGCTTGGCTTTTCTTTTATTCATATGGCTCTTTCATCCGCTCTTGTTTCACAAAAACTCAGGGAACTTCCTAGTTTTGAGTCCATTGTGCTGCCATACTAGGTTGAAATCGGCCGCAAGTCAAAAGTTGCTGGTAGAAAAATGGCATGGCAGAATAGCATTCTACATGGAATTACAGCTAAAGGAACTAATTGCCTACATCTGCAGCTGGAATAGCCAAGGGATAAAAAGTTTTAAGTCTTGTGATATGCTCCATGGACACTAGGACTGCAAAAGATTATTTCTGTAATACTGCTAACTACTTAGGCCTATGACAGACTAATCACAGTGCTGGTAGGATACTGACTTTCCTTAGTTACTTTTTACAGGAGTAGAATTGCTTAATCTTAGTCAAACACTTTTGATTGTTTCCGAACTCCTCTTTGTCACAGATAGTGCTTTGTGGTTGTATGAAAAGTAGAGCTGGATTTTTCTCTTTAGCCTTTTCTGGTGAAACTGAACTTCCAAAGGGTGAACAGGAAGTGCTTTTCCTGGTCTGCTTCAGCTTTCCTGACCATAGTCTTCTTTCCTAGCACAAATCTTCTGCATAGAGTTAAATTTTTTGGTAGACATTTGATCTCCTGTAGAGTAACAGCCACTACTTCTGGAAAAGCAGTATTTTTTTTTCAAGAGAGAGAGTACTGCATTAAAATATTTCTCTTTTAGCAAACTTGTAAAAGTTCATAAAAAAGATGTATATGTAGATGTCTGGTAAAATAAAGTCACAAATTTACTTTAATATCTCAGTTGCTTTAGATTTCTCAACAGCTACAGCTCAACAGCTAAGTTGACAAAATAGGTTTTTGTTTTGTTCTTTTTTTTTTTTTTTTAATTGTAGAGGTGATACTCTAGAGAGAGCAACTCCCAGCAGCTGATCAGTTCCACTGCTGTCAAGCATACTCTCATGCAAACGTTTTTATCATAAACCAGTTTTGGTACTGTTTGTCCTTAAATCCAGTACATAATAACTTAGTGGTGTGGACATTGCAAAACACTGTCCTCCACTACAGCTGTGCAATGCAAGCAGTAGGAAAATGGAAAATCATTTAAAAATTCTTACAATCCTTTGTGAAGAACATTTAACTGTTTCCAAGGTAATGCAAGTTGCCCAGTTGCTACATGCAGTATTTTTCAGGTTACATTGTTCTGGTGCTTGCTTGTCAGCCCATTTCTCCAGCTTGTCAAGGTCCCCCTGGACATTTGCCATTGCATAGATCAGTGTTTTGAATTCCACTTATGAAATTATTTAAAAATGGTATTTTTACTCAGGCATAAAATTCTAGTTGCAAACATCTTTATACTTTTTAGAATTGTAGCAAAAAGAGTCATCTCCCTTGCATTAAAATTTGTAGTTGAGAGTTTTTAAGATTCTTTACTTGTAATTACTTTAACAACAATGGTATAAGGAAAATGTGGGAATAAAACAGGAAAACAATTTTTATTTTGAGGCTTTGTAGCAATTCATTTCTGTAGCAATATAACTCTCAGATGTGATTTTTATTTTAAATGCTAACCATTTAACTGGCATAAACTCTGCAGTGCAAGTACAGGCTTAAATAATCATTCATGCAAGTTGATTTTCTGTTGGAAGGGGCTGTGAGTTAACCAGTAAAGGCTTACACCAGAGTCTACTATCTCAAACAAAGTCTGCTTATTAAAGAGTTCTTAAGCATTTCTATACAAAAAGAGAGCATTGTGACCCCAAATACATTTTACTTGTTTAAAATATCTAGTTTTGTAGGTCTTCAAAAGCAAATATTAGTAGAACGTTTATGTCAAAGAATGAAACTCCAAACTCACTGCAAGGAAGAATATAATAAAGGTGATGCTAGTACTGTCTATTTATTCTGGACAGTTAGGAGTAAGCGTTCTACAAATAACTTGATTGTCTGGGCCCCAGCCTGGTCTGGAACTTCAGATATTTGAAAATCAAACCAGAAGAGAAAAATGTCAGTTAGGAATTCTGTTGTGCAGCTGATGTCACTTTTTATTTCTTCATAAAACCAGCTGCTGCAGAATAATAAGGCTGAAGGAGTTGCATTTGTCACACATTCTGGAATTTTCTATTATGTTTAGAAAACAAGTGTTGTAAAATCTACCTGTCTGGAAACTAAAATGCTTTGAAAATCTATTGCTATAGGGAATGATAAATGACTAGAGTTAAGTTTTGCACATACGGCCAGATAAAAGTTTATCTTCAGGGCATGAGTAGCTGCCAACAATCTGTCCAAACTACTTTAATCTGTTTCTCTATTTCAGTTCCTATTCCGTTTTTAGCATTTGATTTAACTCAGGCTTGAAATGCTTTGGTATCTGCTTTAAGCCACTGAGTACTGGTGATTTGATGTGATCAGCTACTTGTTTAAAATGTAGTCAGATAGTATGAATGTTATGTGGTGGAAGGAGGTGGTCTCGGCGGGCGTTAGGCTCCAAATAATATTCTACTCTTCTATCAGAACTGTAAAATTACACATTAAAATATGATTAGAAGACATGATCAGATATACAATTCGCTATTATTTTATTTTTTCTGCATACTTGTCTGACCAGTGCAATCCATGTGTTTCATTAGATTTGCAGCAAAATAAGTGCTAGCAAAGAAATATTCTTTTTTTTTTTCTTCTGTGTTTAAAAAAAAAGACTAGTAATAGTTGAGAAAATTGATGTGTAAGGAGACTGTGTATTGTGTTAGGCATAAATGATCCTCTTCCTATTTGCCAGTGAGAATGCATTTTCCCAGAAATTTGAGGGGATTTGGTGGCTTGGCTTGAGTAGCAGTCTGAATGTCCCGAAATGCCAAACAATTCCCTCTTTTTGGGAAACAATGTAGAGAAACTGAAGGTGAGATCATCAAAGCAGATCTCAGAGGCAGGGCAAGTCAGGCAAAAAAAAATGTGTATATTAAGAGCTGATAGACTTGTTGATATGTTGTCAAAGGCTTTGAAAATAGAAAAACTAAAATTACTCTTGCAAAAGTAGGGTTAAAGAATTCCTTGTGTGGAAGTTTATAACATGTTGTCTGTAAAGTATCTGTAAGGTCCAGTATTAAATCTTCATAGCTGGGTCTCTTGTTTCTTCCCAGTTACCAAACAGTAAAGGAAAATTTGCTTTTCCCTGCTAAACTTTAACTAAAAATTTATTGTCTTGTTTTTCACATGCCCACTGTACCCTGATGGCTTTGTCAACTCCTTTGACTTGTACTTTTCTGTGTTTAAGCTTTATGAGATACCAAGGCTTTTATTACTACTCCCCCTAATTTAGTTAGACTGTCCTTCAAGTTGATTATTATTGCTGCTAAAATCTTGGAAGCAAAACATGTTCTCAGTGGATACTGGTATATTTGGCTGTATGCTTTTCTCAACCTCCTCTGTGAGCTCTGCTTTCATCAAAAGAGGAGATGCTCCTTAAGTCTTCTACAAGCTCTCTTCTTTGAGATATAGATATACTTTTTTGTGTTACTGGTCTTTAGAAATACATAAGTGCATTAGGAACATTGATGGGGACAGTGAGTTCTGTTGTGCTTCCAGAGCTCTCAAATCATGGAGTTGTTTAGTTGGTATTTCTATTTTATCTAAAAAGTGAGAATTTTTTCAGTGTTCTAAGCATTGTCTATGGCAGACTTTTTGATTTAGTCATTACTCTGAAGATGTAAATAATGCACACCATATTTTATCTGTATCACTGGCTTTCTGCAAAAAGAGATTGCTAGTATGCATCAGATGAATAATGGAGGAAAGTGGTGCATCAAATCCTCTTAAAAGGAAAAATTAATGGTTTTGAGTATCCTTCTGTATATCTCAAAATAATATAAATCAATAAACCAGAATTTGAGAATGTGAATATGAATGTAGACTTTTTAAACTTGGAACATTGTTTGCTATATCTGAAAATTCCATAATGTTTTAATGGAGATAAAAATTCCTGAAGCGTAGTGAATCAATACCGCAATTGAAAAAAGATGCAATGTGATCAAGCTTGGATTAAAAAACGTCCAAGTTCTTGTCAATAAGGAGCTGTGATGAGTTTAGGGGTATCATATTGACTGTGTATTAATACATGGTATCCTATAAGACCATCAGCTGATTGTTTAGAATGTAAATGAAACTGTTCATGGATCCAGTGACTGATGGCTTAAATTCCAATTAATCAATTGCTTCATCGGTTTCTTAATCAGATCAAATATCTCAAGCACACACAGTTCTTCTCTGGTCTTAAGAGAAATTATTGCTTTTAAACTAATTTAATCAGACTTGCATAAATGTGCATCCTCTGGAATGGTGATGTAGCTTAAACGTTTAGGATGTTTCAGGTGTCTTGCGGTTTTGTTCCTCCTTAGAAGCCACCATAATTGAAAGCTGTTCATTAGAATAGTAAATGAAACTCTGTACTCCAATATGTCATCTTGGTGCTGCTATTCACCTTGTCATCAGTTTAAAATTTTCATGTACATAGTCACTTAAGTAATATAAATGATTTAAAAATTAAGTTGTTTGTAAATGATCTGGTGTTAAGTATGCAAAGTCAAAGTCTGTTTTTCTTTTGCTGAGTACATTCTAGTAACCATCTCTTTCCATGTTTTTCACTTAAAGCAGGGAGGCTGGTAATATTGCCAGAAAATATAAAGCTGTTTATGGCAGTGCAGTTCCACATGCCCTGTTTCCCACTGACCCATCAATTAATTCATCAACACTTCACACAAGCTCTTCACTCTGACACTTATACCAGTTGATCTTAATTTGATTGCTGTTAAAACCTTCCTTTCCTGACAACTGTTGTCAATTATACAAAATAAAATCAAGTATTCATAAGCAGGCTGTAATAGGATATAGGCAGACAGATTTAATAATTCAGTTTTGCTGAGGCTTGAAAGGCATTAGTTGTAGCTGTTGTTCTCATTTGTAAAAAATTCATTGGATACAGCTCTGGGGAGAGAAGGCAGACATAATTTTATTTATTTAGATTTGACAGAGAAGAACCCAGACATGTAGTGATGATTTAGCATTATCTCTGTTTAAGAATAACTGACAGGAATTCTTATCAGTTACATGTTATAGAAAGTAAATGTAATTTACTTTTATGAATTTATTTTTTGACTAATTTAAGTACACACATTATAGGGTTGCTTTTTGACAATATCTGTAATGGAGTGTGGAATTCAACTCTGCATTTAAGCAGAAAAAACAATACCTTTTTAAGACTGGGGTGCCTTGCTTTTATTTTGCTTGTAAAATATGCATATTCCTGTATATCTGCTATATACAACTAAATTATAGTTGCTTCCCTCTGATGCATCTTCCTTACTGTATAACATTAAAATGTGTGCTATGGCATATTTGAATTATACCTATAAGTTTTTTCTTTAGTGCTTATTGGCAAGTCAACTTTTTAAGCTTGCTGATAATTGGCAAAAAATTGCAAGCAGAAATATATTAACTTCAATGATTTTTGAGAGAACATTAAATACAGTTTTTGGAACTTCTGTGTTGATTAACTTCTTATACACTATTCTTTACTGTCTATACTAAAGTTTGTAACAAATACCATAGGTGGGTTGACTGGTAAGGCTCTGTGGATTTCCATGTACTTGTGAAATCTAAAAATAGAAATATTAAAAAAAAAATTTCACTCGTAAAATGCTGATTAAATAGATGTAGTCAAAGACAAATTACTGCTCAAAGCAAGAGCAGAAATAGTGAAGGATAGAAGTGTGCAACTCCTTTTATGATGTGTCATTTACTTTGTTACTTTTTGATGCTAGTCAGAATAAGTTATTCCTTAGCAGGGCTTTTTTCCTGAATTGAGAATCCTCTTGTGTCTCATCTCATGACTTAGAACTGCTTTCTCAGACCCTTCCTGCAGGCCAGGAGTCGGGAAATGAAAATTAAGTTTGGATACTGGACAAGTTGGATAGTTTAGTTATGTCAAGAAAGCTATCTTAATTTTTCATGTTGCTATTTGTCCAGAACCATGGCTAGTCCTGGAAAGCAAACATTAGCTTTAGGTATTAGCATATTTTAGCTTTAGCTATTAGCATATTTTCCAACCTTCTCTTTGTAAAAGCAAAGCCAGTAGACTTCATGATCAAGAAGGAAGTAGAGAGGAAGCTCTGTCTTTTCATCATGCCACTCTCCCTAAACTTTTTGCTTGCCATTTTCAGAGTCTGATTTGCACATAATTTCCATCAGTTGATGAATTCATTTTGAGGTATTTCGATTCAATTATGCAGTCTAGGATTATTCAAGAGTATTACTGCCTAACAAAGAACATTGGGTCATATTTTCATACCTGGTAGGATATTCTGTGGCTGTCCGGCTATTTAAGGACACTATTAGGCTACTAAGAAAAGTATACAATAGAGCAGTCTTTGCCTAAAGCCATGTGTGAAATTAAAATGTCTATGATATGCAGGAATGTATGTAATCTAACACAGGAGATGCTACAAATCTTCATTAGCACACAGTTTTGATTCTGCAGCAAACTAAATCAACTTCTCAGGGCAGTTGAGATTTTCTTTCCCCATATATTTCAAATATTAAATCTCTTTGTTACTAGGATAACATGTTCTTTTTTTTCATTACAGCTTTCCATTAAAATCAAGGGATGCAGTTCTACAAAGATTAAATTATTTTCATTTTGTGAAGTAATTGCTTTTAGTCTGTCAATTTTGAGTTTCTTGTGTTAAGTACAAGTTCCATAAAAGCTACTTGTTTAACAGGTTGAATATTAAGCTAATTGTTTTGAGGAGAAATTATCCAACTTTCTGCTTAATAGAAAGAACAACATTTCCAAATCAAATAAAATAGGAACAAATAATTTAATTAATAGCCAGCAAATTTATGACTGACTTTCTTAATAAACCCTGGAAGCTAGAATTCATTTAAGAAAATAAGTAATAGCTTGTTTTCAGAAGCTTAATTTAAAAGCTGTATTTAATCTTCTGAAGCATGTATATAAAAATAAAATGGAAGTGTTTGATATTATTAAAAGTTCATATACATTACTATAATTTCAGGAATTTAAAGACATCCACGTATAAAGAAATTAATACATAAACTATGATTAGCAAATTTGGTAGTTTAAAAAAACTAGATTAGGCTACCTGGTGATGATGCATAGTATTAATTAAGAGAAAGGGTATGATATAAATGTGTTTTACTTGATTAAGGAGATTCCCTTTCTGGTTTTGGGGAAGACTTTTTTTCCTTTTTTTTTCTCTCCTGCACATTTTTTTAAGGTGAAAATATTCCCAGCTTTTTCAAAGAATAACCTGTATTTAGTTTGAGAATTTTTGTTCAGGGCCATTTTATTCAGGATTCCCAGAGGCAGGTAGCTGACCGCTGCATGTGCACATGTACACCATTCCCAAAAGCATTAGACATGTACACGTCCTTCAGGTATTATCTGATTGAAGCCTTAAGTCCAGCACACACTAAGTAGAAATCTTCCTGCTTACTCTGTATTAACAATACAGAGTTTGTTTGACAAATCTAGGCCAGGCATATCATGGCTCTAGATTAGTGCGATCGTAGATAAGCTTTTTTATCTCTATTTCAAAACACCATAAAAGCTACTGAAGTAAGCATTACTTTTCTTCAATATTCTACTAACACACAAAATACTTTTAAAAATATATTTTTATCCATGATATCTCAAAAAACATAAATAAGTAGTCTGTTAATTATTATCAATGTATCCTTATAATGTGAAGTTATGTAGTTATTTCAAGTTCTTAAAATTATTTAATCCTTTGTATTGAGGTGCGGTTTTTCCTTGGAAGAGTAACCTTAGGATAAATTCTGGACAGAATTCAAATAATTGAGCTCTTGCTAAATCACCAAACAGAATTGTGAAACCAAAACAGAATTGTAGTCCCAGGACTTTCCTAAGAATTCAACTTTAAAAGTTTCAGCTGAAATGGTTTCAAAAATCAGTTTGTTGCTGCTTGGGCAGCACTTTGCATGCATTGCTCTATGTTGATTTCTGCCTGTGTTCAACTGATTAGGCTAAATGAATATTACATACTTGTAAACTAGTTTAAATGTGCTCATGAAGTTTGCATCATTTTTGATAAATGATTCATCTATATAGGTCCAGTGCAATTTCCTTGAATTAACCTTAAATTCTAATTCAGATAATTCCAAAATTTTCACTTGAATGATGGAAATAAGTCAGATGTTCACAATGTACAACTTTGTCTACTAATTTTGAAGAACTGTATAGTTGTGGGAAATGAGCAGCTGAGTGCTTCTCTGTATAAGGTAGAAGTTTTAATTTTGTGCATTCTTCTTTATATGTAGCCTTATGAAAATTTTTCATGTTCAGAGTGTAATTAAATTTTTCTTTTTTCGTTTTTTCTTTTTGTAAACAGATACTTTTGATTGGTAAATGCTTAATGGCATTTCCTTAAATGCCTCATTTTTAAAAGCAGTACAGACTTCAAAAACACTCTTGTGTGCTGTAAAATAGTTGTCAGGTTCAAGAGTTATTTCTGTATTCAGAAGGAATAGCAACTCCTGACATGTATAGATGATTTGGGGATTTTTTCTTTTCCTGGCAAGTCATGTTTGGGTTAGAAATGTAAGAGACTTTTCACACTGTCCTAAAGCATTCTTCTGAAGTATGTAACACAATTTTTACAACTTTTTTGGATGAGCTTTTTGGTTTTAATTTTGTTATTGAGGGAGGAGGGTGCAATGCTTCCAAGCATTTTAAAATGGAAAAATGAAAATACTTATTTTTTTCAAAAGACTTTGATTTTTAGAAGTTTTATGTACTGCTGACTCAAATACCTCTCAAAGGTAAAGTACATGTGACTTCCACACAATACACAGTGGAGAATATTTAGTTTTACAAAAATTAAAGGTTTTTGGTAGGGGTGAAGAGTTCTTTTTTTATACTTTCCAATTACATATTTAATCTTCCATGTTTATAGCTTAGTTAAGCCAGGTTAACTTAGAGAATAGTTTTAATTACTTAGTCAAATCTACTGCAATATTTGAGGTGGAGGAGAGGATTGTATTGTTTCGGTTTTGCTTTTGTGATCACTATTGAAAGCTGACTTGGCAGAAAGCAGTCTTTTTTTCTGGATAAAAGGGAAACAGGCTATGAGATAAGTTATTGATGAAATTAACTGCTGAAGTGAAGAGGAAATGCAGCTGGCCGATACATGTCATAGTGTGAGCTCTATTAAATGAATATATGTGCAGTCAACCATTCACAGCAGCCACACTGGTCTTGAACTGAATTGATCTATAGTATAATTCTAAATGAAATTGATGCAAGAGAGCAACCATTGACAGCAAGGTAAAGAGAACCATGAAAGTCTTGTACAGGAAAAGTATGATGGAGAGTAGGCTCATCTATGCCATGGACAGAAAATGCAGTGATACCGTGGTGTTTCTAGGTGTTCCTAGGTACGTCACACTTCATTATAATGCAATGGATGTTGCTGACACTTCAAAAAAATTTATAGTATTTTATTCTTAGAAGAAAATTCATAAAGAATTCTATTAAGAATTTAAAACCAGTTTTTGAAGAACTTCAGACACAGCTTTGCAGCTTGTATCTCTGAGCTTTGGGTGAAATTTAGCTGTGATAATGTTTTCTGAGAGCTGTCTATATTAACATTTAAAGATTTGTTTATTTACAATGCCCTTAATATAAATAGAGCTGTTACATGAAAGCTTGTAAGATTCTTTGAAGTCTGTTGTGCAAAACCACTACCTTTTAGTCAGGTGCAATTTCAGGTGGCTTTTCTCTCAAGCATGTCCTTTCCTTTCAGGCAACCATTCATCAAACTGCTTAATTTGCAGACTTTGATGGATAAAACATTGGGTTCTATTGGACTTTACTTACACCAGGGTCCACTTGTCCTATAAAATAATCTCTCAATTTATGTTCACTGGTAGGTACCCTTTCTTGGCATATTGCCTTGACACATTCTAGCAGACTTTCTTCTTGTCTATAATGAGACTCAAATCTGGACAAACTCCTTTGCAGTGTTTCCTTCCACTTAATTGCTACCACATCACTTCAAGGGGTAAAACTACTTTGTTAGTTTTTATTGGATTGGTTGAAATACAGACAGAAATATGTGTGTTTATATAAATGTCTGTTTGTTAAAATTTATTAAAAACTTGTAAAATCTATTCTTTGCACACCCAGTTACACACCAGTAACAATAGTGTATACATTTGTTTAGCTGTAGTATAAAGGAAATTGTAATTACTACTTCAGAAATATTTACGGATTCTCCAGTGTAGCTGTTGTGAAGAGTGTTGCTAAAATTTTACCACCTTTTTAAAAGGCTTTGAGCTTAATGGAATGGCAGTTAATTTTGTATTTTTAATAGATTTGCAGTGTTTGCGTGTGGTCTTTTTTGAATCTTACATTAGTAATGTATGTAATACTCCAGACTTGATGATATCCATCAAACTATGTATGGGGGTAAGAGTAGGCTCTGCAGTGGTCTCAGTTTTCTGTTTCTTCAATCCTGGTCTTCAGTTTGTACAGCACACTGATTCTCTTCAGTGTATATCAGTGTGTATCTTGAGTTTCCCTCATATCTTAAGTACTTTGCATGTGTTGACAGGTGTCTTTAGTCTTGGACCACCAATAGTTGCAGATGATTCAAAAATACTTCTTTTAAGTATCATACATTCAGATCCACATTGTTTTGAATGCTGTCCATATTAAGGACTTATTTAATTTTATTTTTTTCAGAGAAGCCAGGAGACAATAAGCAATGAAACTTTGTGATGTCATACCAGGATGGAGAAAAAATTCACAGTATTCTGTAGTGTTTGAATTGTACAAGTGACAGAATTACATAAAGAAATGAAATTAAATCTTTTTCAACTCAAGTTGAAGTTGTATCTCTTGATGATAATATTTAAAAACCTGTTCAGAAACTTTGAAGAAATCTGTAAATGGTTTTTAAAGGATTCTCATATCCATCACAAAAAATGTTGCTCAGCACCCATGACAGAATATTATTTCCATTCCTGTAAAATGTGGCCTGAATGTGGGTAAAATTAGACATATTGCTAATTTTATTAGAAAAAATGGTGCAATTGTGTGATATCTAAAGCATTCCTGGAAGAGAGCACACAGACACTCCAAAATACAAATCCTTTTATATCTTGCACATTTTTTTAAAAATGGTTGTAAATTGTGGTTTTTTACATGTTTTTACTCTGTTTACATGTTTTTACTCTTTTACATGTTTTTAACCCAAACTGAATTTTTGAGATTGAAATAATAGTATGATGTCTCTTTGTTACTTCAAGGTTCATGTTTCATTCGAACTGACCAGCTGGATGGGGAAACAGACTGGAAACTGAAGGTTGCTGTCAGTTGCACACAAAGATTGCCAGCTTTGGGGGTAAGCATTCTGTTTGCTTTTAAGTTATCTTCTGTGTGTGCATCTATATCTGTTATCCAAAAGATTGTTACAGTTACTGTAAGTGTTGAAAAATACCTGTTACCAGAACCTTAGTTTTTACAATAAATAAGACACAAATATTCCTGGTTTTGCATTGAGAAGAAACTGAGTCAGAACTGGATTTTTATCTTTCAGCCTAGTGGTTCTCATTGTTGTCCACACAGAGATTCACACTCTCCAGAAGCAAGTCACAGTTACAGTGTTTTCAACCAAGTGTTAGACTGCAAGTACAAATTATTCTTGTCTCAGGAACCATTGCTTTAATCACTTAATTGTGAGCTTGGAAAACAATAGTCTGCTCCTGGAAGGTGAAGTGTTTCTCGTTGTCACCATTCTTTCTGATCCATCTAGGTGCAATGTGCCAGTTCTTGCAAGCAGAGGTCTCTAAGAGTGGCCTAAATGTGGGTATTTTTTGATTACATTCATTTGTTGTGTCACGAGTAGATCTAAAATCATGAAAAGGAACACAAGCGTGTGTGTCTGTGTGTATGTGTATATGTACACATCCAAAATAGACACATACCTACAAAAGCAAATGTAAAATTGTATAAAAGTCTCCTTTACAAGAAGCTGAATTGTTTCCCTTGTACTGGGAAAGCTTTCTGTTATACTGGCGAGTTGGCTTGGTATTAGGGGACCTCCTTTGAAAATATACTCAAGTGACAAGCTCATGGAAATTTACCTCTACAGAATTTCTGGTGTTTTTACACTAAATCTTTTAAGTGTTTTATTAAAGGCAAATACACCTTAAGAAGACTGTTTATATTCCATCTCAATAGCAAAAGTGTTAGATTATCTGCTGGATCTTAACAGGACTTCTGCAGTTACACTTCCAGAAATAGAGTTGCTGCCACAGTCATACTAGCAAAAAGGAGAGGTTTTCTCCTGTGTTCGTATTCTCTGACTACTAACTTCACAAGTGACAGAAAGAAGTAGTTAGATTGCAAATGCACTTTAGAGGATTTGAGAACAAGGTTTGGAACCAAAGGTTGGTCATGCCAGACAGAGATGCCAAGTCAGGCTTCAAGTCATGAGTTCTGGTGCCAGAACAGACTTTAACAAATATTCTGTAACCTGCAGTTGAATTTAGTGTTTGTAATAATGCTTCTCCTGTCATTTTTAATATTTAATCAAGGCCTTCTCTTGTTTTCTTGTTAAAAGAAAATCATATTGAAATTTGGGACACATTTAATGTGTTTGACTAAAATACAATCAACTTTCTATCTTGCTTTAATTTTTTTTAAAATTTACTTAAGTAGTACTTCTCCAACAGTTACTCCTGTATTCAACTTAGACGTTATGTTTTGTTTGTCTTTTTTTTTTGGAAACATCACTGACTGCAGTTGCAAACACTCTGCAAAGCACTGCCTCAGTGTTTTATTTGTTGATTATAATTTTGAGAT
Source organism: Agelaius tricolor (assembly GCF_023055355.1). Taxonomy (NCBI): domain Eukaryota; kingdom Metazoa; phylum Chordata; class Aves; order Passeriformes; family Icteridae; genus Agelaius; species Agelaius tricolor. The sequence continues at coordinate 2,119,350 of NW_027269262.1, read as the reverse complement.
ATTCTGAGCTTAGAAGTCTTGGTCTACTGAGGCTGATGAAATCTGGAGTAAGTTACAATGCAGAGGCTTCTCTGCATTATTCTTTGGAAAAGAAAAAACCCTTTTGCATTAACTTTTCTTTTTCCCCTAAAAAAGTCAAATACATGTTTAAAGTTTTTCCCTTCTTGTTAGGAAGAAAGCATAGAATTACCTTTCTAGCTTTCATGTTAGGAGGAACATGAAATTTTTGTATTGTAATTTTTATATTATGTTCTTTGTTTAAAGAAAAATTATCAATAGACTTGATATATAAAGCATTAGGCATCTATGGAGGTAATGCAAAATTATGGCTAAGTCTGTGCAGTATGATTTGGAGAATTAAATAAACTTTTCTAGACTATTAAATCAGAAGTGATTCAAGTTGGGATGTCTGCATTTGAATGGTGGGACATGCAGCCTCATCTTCCTGCAGACATGAAGGTTCGCTTCAGGGGTGGTTGTTTTGGGTGTGAAGGGGAGGGAAGGCAAGTTATTGCCAAGAAATTATTTGTTCATCTGGGAAAAAATATAGTGGGGTCAACTGTACAATATAGTAACCATTACTTCCTTAGTTGTTTCCACTTAGGGCTATTAACCTCCATCTAACTGTTCTGGGTTTCTTGCAAGATCTTTATACTCTCCCTCTTGAGCTGTGGGTGACCTGAGTCATATTGTAAGTGTGGTTAATCAGGAGCTGCTTCCACTTAACAGACCTCTCCTGGCAACCAGCAGCATATGAAAGCCACAAGCAGTTGATGTGCCTCTGCTCTTTCTCACACCACTCAGTTATTGGTGCTTAACAGGCTAGACAAAGCTTTGTCTGCATAAGCTGACATTTCATCCTGAAGTGACTGACACTGGGTGTAATACTTCCTGCCAACTAAACTGAAACACTTCCAAATTATTCTACTATGGGGTATGGACAAACCACTTACACCTGGTGGTTCTTAACTGAGCTCATTTTAAATGGCTGCTCCCAGCAAGACTTAGACTGTTTGCCATGCTCATGTCATATATTTGCTTTGCTCCTAAGCCCCATCTGTCTGTGGCTTACTTTGGTGGAGTGGTAGCCTAATGAACCCAAATGTAAATGGTTTTTAAGGGATTCTCATATCTGTCACAAAAAATGATGCTCAGTGCCCATCACGGAACATTATTTCCATTCCTGTAGAAAAGCACATTAATAATTAGATTTCTGCAAAGATGTTTTTTACCTTTATTCAAATTACAGTGATATGCAGGAGTGTCAGTCATGTAAAGAAACTCAGTGGATAGACAACTTCAGAGATTGGTATGGAGGTCTAAGCAAGCTATGAATACCAAACTAACAAAAAATAGCATTATGAAACTATTTTACTGTCAGCTTAATTTTATGCTTTATAATACAGTTATAAGCTATATTTGTATGTGGGCCCTACAGGAAGTCAAAATGTAGTCCCCAGAATTATTTCGTTATAGTTACACAGTGGGCTTCCTGTACCGAATACCAGGTGTATCGTGCCGTGACCCATCCAGCTGCCGTGTCTGGCACTGCAGCCGGTGCGTACCTGCAGCCCAGGGCTCCCGGTGTGCCCCTGCCAGCTCCCGGCCCTCCCGGCTCGCTGCGGCAGCTTGGCAGGGCAGCATAGCTCTGGGCCCCAAGGTGAAATCCCTATGGCCATGTGATGAGCCGGCACCCGGCGGCTTCTCCCAGGCAGAGCCCGTGCCAGCGAGGGCAGCGGGGTTCAGTCCCGGCGGCTCTGCCCTCTCTGCCCCTGGGCTGACGTTTTGGGCTGTTACTGGATGGATCACATTATTCCGGCCAGCCTCTGCCCGCAGTGGCCTCCCAAGACTCATCGCACATCCCTACCACAGTGGCTTCTCCACGTTTGTGATGTACTTCAAAGCTGAGACTTACAGTTCATGCTTCCATATTGAAATATATTTTTAATAATTAAAAATACAGTTTATGCAAGTTGAACATAAAATAGACTATGAATAGTTAGCTGTTGTGTTGGATAGAATAAATTTGTCACTCATTTTGATTTCTTTATTTAAAAACATAGTCATTAAGGCTGTGAAAGACCTCTAAGACTGTTGAATCCAGTGAACAGCTCCACTGTGTTCAGAAATAAACTGCATACCCAAGTGCCACATCCACATGCCTTTTGAACACTTTCAGGGATGGTGATTCCACCACTTCCCTGGACAACCTGTTCCAATGCCTGACCATCCTTTCTGAGAAGAAATTTTTTCTAAGATCTAATCTAAACTTCCCCTGGAGCAACTTGGGGCCATTTCCTCTGCTCCTGTCACTTGTTACCTGGGAGAAGAATCTGACCCCCACCTCACTGCAACCTCCTTTCAGGTAGGAGAGTGAGTATCTTGCATTGGCATGAGCTGTCAGCCGTGTCACCAGAGCAGCACTGTAATCCTACGCACTGTGGCACCCAGAACAAACAAACCTGCAGACCTTCAGAGCTTTTCTTAAAGAACAGATGATACCACCAAGATGATCGGTACAGATTTTGTTGTCTTTCTAAAGCACTTAATGTGATAAGAGAATTAAAATTTCAGCAAGTCCCTTAATGATGACTGAGCAGCAAATAGGGTAACACCTGGATTAGGTTTCTTGCAGTTTCATACTTATAGGTCAGACAGTTATGGCAATACACAAGTTCTGAGGCATTCTTCTCTAGCTTGTGTGATCAGCTATATTTATTAACAGCAGTGAGGTCACTGTAATTTTCAATAAATGGTGACTTGCTGATTTATATCAGAAGATCTATACAGCAGTAAACAATGCCATTTACATTTAATTAGTTTTATTGAACCAAAGGCAATTTTATTTGCAATGAACTACATGTTATGATTAAGAATGTATTTTAATGATCTTTAAGTAAGGTGAACAAATGTTGCCCTTGACCTAATAGAGGAGATTTTTCTATGTTATTGATAACTGTGGCGATTTTTAAATTGTGAAATGCAAAACAGAGCATTTTCATTATTATACCATCACAAAGTCATTTTCTGACTTGCAGTGTAGAAGACTGAAATGCATTCTTCTCAATTATTAAGTATGAGATAATTAAATGTATATAAATTTTTAAGAAAAACTCAACTACTCTTATATAAGAATATTTTTTTACTTGAGATTCAAGTCTTTCATATAGTTTTTTTAATCTAGAACTGTTACAGTCCCCACCCAAATGTGGTTTTTTGTCTTGAGTAAGAAAATAAAGGAGATCATTTGACCTTATTGCATCCTAAAAGTGATGTAATTTTAGATGTAGAATACTGTTTCTATTGAATGTATCAGTAAAACTATTTGGCTTCAGTGAATCAGCAGTTCAATGTATTAGTATGAAAATAAGTCTTTGCTGAAGCTGAGTTTCACAAATCCCCCATTAGTTAAATCATTAATAAAAAGTAGTTGCCTTTTCTAAAAATAATACAATCAAATCCTTTGTTTAAGGTAATTTCCTTTCCCCCTGCTTTTGTATAAGGGAAAGCAATGACATAACTGAACAGGGTAATTTTTTCTTGCCTAGTGAGCAGAAATTATATTTACATGTAGTGTTGCTTACAAATATTGATGTCTGCTTGTTAAAGTCACCCTCACAATTTCTTTCAAAACATTGAGAGGAGAAATGCAGAGCTTTCATACTGGAGAAGCAGCACTTGGTGAAAAAATATCTTTATATTACAGTAACCTTTCTTGGTTGTTGAATGGAGTTCATAGGAAATTTGTCTTCTGTAACTGTATAATTCTTCAAGTTTTTCTTTCTTTAGCTCATATTATAAAACTAACATATTTTATTGGCCTGAGAATGGTGTCCAGTTGGAGTACAGAACACTTGGCTACAGCAAATAAGAATCTTTAACTCTTTTCTTAATCCTAATAATGAAAAAAATACTTCAGAAATCTACTGAGCTCAAGTTATATGCTTTTATGTCTTTCTGCTACTCATTAATTAAATGCCAATGGGATAACACCCTAGATTTCACCCAGAGCATAGGTTTTTTTTATTTTACAAAAAAACCCCATGCCCTTCTGGAACACTATGCCAGTTCTAGCTTGTAGCATTTCAGAGTGTCAATAATGTGCAGATATCAGTTTTTCACAGAGGTAAGTAAGTTTGTTTCACAGCTGAAATTCAAAAAAGAAAAAAAATGAAAACACAAATTTAGGTGTTAAATCAGAAATAAAAAAGGCGAACTAAAACATAAAAAGACACCAAAGGAATGTAGATAGGTAGAGAGAATTTTTTTACATTTGAGATGAAACAAAGGAGAAGATCACAATAGAAAAAAATAGATTAGAACCAAGGAAACTATATTACTGTATGAATGCCAATTCACTTTAAAAAGGTAGATATTTCTACTTTCTTTTATTTTAATTTTGCTTCCCACTAAGGCCTTCTTTGAAAAGAGAGAAGTTGACGCATTTCACTAGCAGTTTTTATTGTATATGAGCGTGTGTGTGGTATTAGTTTTCTTCTGTTATCCACTACTGAGAGACTCTTTATTTTTCCTTGCATAATAAAGCACATAATAGCTTAGATTAGCTAAATTGTAGGTGATAACAGATTGGAGAGAAGTAAATGATGAAGATATAGGACACCACATGTGTATTAGTTTCATATGAATTATTTCTCGTGAACTCGTTGAAAGTAGGTTGGAAGAACAAGGGTGCAATGAATGAACTTTGTGTGATAGACTTCAATAAATGTCTAGTGGTTTAAGATAAAGACAAGTTGTGAGATTCAGTGTTCAGATTTCATTCATGTTTTAAAAAGCATATGAAATATAAAGTTTTTTTGGAAGCTATGAGAGATTTCTTGTCTGCAGAATATAAACAATTTATTATTTATAGAGCTACACATTTTTAAACTAAAGTCAAAGATATTTCATAAATGTACACTGGATTTTAAGAAAGCATTCTTTTTGATAATGAAAAGCAAAAATATAGTGATATTCATCAATCTAGCCATTGTATCAGAGATAATACAGGATAGAAATATGTTGGCCTTTAGGACATTAACACAGATAGACAGTTGCAGTTTTAGTTAATTTTTTTTACTGTTCAAATTGTGAAACATTCTTACATTGAAAATTATGGGGAAAAAAATAATGGCCTACTTTTTAAAGTAGCATTTGTGCCAAGGTGTGGTTTATATGTCCTCAATAGAGGCTGTAAAATTAATTCTGCTCTGAAAGGCAGCACATTCTAGCTAGCATGAACAGGGTATTGTACCCATGTAATTTGGTCCCCAGAGATGGTGTTTGATTAGCCTTTTGCAAGATTCATCTGGTAGTAAGGGATGGAGATAACCCAAATAATTAGGTGCTTCATAGAGTGGGAAGGTGTACAACCTTGCATTTGATCAGAGATTGGAATTCTTAGATTGACTGGGAGTTGGTATCAAGCATCTGCTCCTCTCCAGAGTAGAAATTGGACTGTTGTGTATTCATGCATAAATGGTCAACTCCTTTTGAAATCCCTTTGCTGCTGTTGGTTCTTATCACCTAAAAAGCACCAAGAATTTGCTTTTGTGATTGAAAAATTCCTTTCTATCACAGTTGTAGTCTGTAATATTTTTACTGTGGAAGGTGCATGTTTTAGAACAATTATTTGATGAAATAATTGTTTCAGAATTTTAAGGTGAACCTCCCTGGGCCTCTAGGGACAACTCTTAAGATCTAACAATCATCAGATTTATTAGGGTTTTTTTTTTCTTTTGTTTATAATATACTGCCATCTGTTTATAGATTATAGAGGCTGCTACTGTACTATCTTAGGTGTTTCCTATTCTTCTTAGTTTTAGGGTATGAACATTTGTGTATTGTTTGCTGTCATGAGTAGTGGTACCACATATATTAGACCAAATTTTATCAGACTACAGTTTTGATGTACCCCTGAGTTTAAAGAGTTGGGTAATCCTGTTGATGTAGTTAGGCTTTCCTGAAGCTGGTAGGGTTTTCTTGTGGCGTTTTTACTGGGGTGCTGGAGCATTCAAGAGAACTCAAATTCATTTCATTGTTGTCTTTTGTACTCAGTTGGCTTTGTCCTTGCTGGAAAAGTAATTTTTTTCCTGTTTCATTAAAAAACCCAACCAACAAACAAATCAACCCTCCTCCCTCCCCCACTTTATTTTGAAAAAGACAAATAACTGGAAAATATTGTAAGATTACACTATTATTAATTAAAATGGGGCTGTTAAAATAAATTAGATAAAAATATCTAGCTCATAAATGTAAAACAGTTTAGTTTTTGAACTATCAACACATTAAGGATATCATCTTGAAAGTGATTCCTCTATAGCAAGATGTACTGGAAAAAAATACCATGTTTATTAGTTGGGTAAAAGTTGTGTGAGCTTAGTTTGGGGTGGGTCGGTGAGGGTCATAAACTGGATTCTTTACCAGGTCTTCAAAATAAAAGATTATATTTAAGTAATAGTAAATACATTATTCTGTTTTACAGGATCTCTTTTCAATCAATGCTTATGTTTATGCTCAGAAGCCACAGCTGGATATCCACAGTTTTGAGGGTACTTTCACACGGGTAAGTAGTCCATGTAAATAAATTTTCTACTTTCCTCTTTAATACCTTAGTCCTACATGTAGTGTCAACTTTGTACCAGAGCTTTCCTTGACTTTAGAGCAGTATTTTTTCCTATGATCCTGCCATGGCAATACTTCATATAAAAAATATCCTGTTAAACATGTATGGCGGAAAACTAATGCATAAAGAATATCTGAAAAAATCTGAATTGGAGAGTTGAATATTTGTTGATTGACATAACTTTAATTTTTATGTGAAACTCTTTGTGAGCAGTATACTGTTTCCAGGCATCTGATGTATTGTTCATATATGTCAAAAACTGACAAGTTGAATAATAGCAGTAGCCTGAGACAATGTATCTGCTAGTTTATGTGCAGTAAAAGTGTGCCTTGTTTAACAGTATTTCTGCTGTACTTCTAAAGTTCAGTTTTCTCAAAATGTAAAAAAAGCTAAAAGCTACTTATGGGGGCTTTGTATTGAATCTCTTCTCCACAGATAATTATATTCAAAACTAATTATGAAAATAACAATGCAATAATATCTATGTCTTGTTTCTGTTGTTTTCAAAAGGTGGCCTGCTAAAGTTGGCCTTTTAAAGCAGTGTCCTAATAGGTAGTAATTCTTTTTTTTTTTTTAATAGATTTACAGTTTTGTAGCAGTATGTTAGCAGATATAATGATTATTCTGTTTGTTTCAGCCAAACTCAGTGGTGTTAGACTCATTCCTCTTGATAGTTTGTTTCTAAAATAATATGAGAGAATTAACTGCTGGGGAGGTAAAGAGAAGGGTTTTTTCCCCGTGACTCAAATTGGTAATAGATTTTGTTTTGTAATTGAAATTCCAGTTCACAATTGTAAATACACTGATGAATGAGATATTGCAGTTGCTGGCTCTTGAAGACCAATTTATACTGGTTCCATAGTCCATGCTGCCTACAAACTAAATGTCATTTGTTCACACCTTCTAAAGCAGTAAGCAGCAGTGTTTACTTAAACCTTGTCTTGACCAATTGTCCAAATGAAACTTCTATTAACAGCTGTAAATTCATATTATTCCTCTCAGTGGCTAAGTGTGTAATTTCCTACATATATATTGAACTCTTTGGAATCTTTTTAACAACTCTGGTGTAAGTAATTGAGACATTGGGAAATCATCACAGTAATTTGTGTTGTGGGTTCTGTTTGTACACGTCATAAGAGCTGTATGATTCAAATATCCCAGTGTGTGTAAATAACTGTGGTGCATTTTATGGTTTCAGGATTGCATATATGTTTTTTTTGAGTGCTTCACTAGCCAGGATAGCTTAAACTGAACTTCTGTGTTCAATTTAAAGCATCAGAGGGCATTGCCCTCAAATTTGGTTCACAGTGAATCACACTAGAGATTTTTCATAGGTTGGGTTTTGTTAGTGGTATACCTTCTGCATTGTGAAATGCTGTTTTAGGACACTCGTTTACTGATTTATCTTTCTGCTTTTGCTGTGAGCCCTTGCTTCTTACAATAAATCAGTTCTTGCATCTAATTTCTATTTTATGTTAAAGCAAAAAAAATTAGTGTGCTTAGTGATGCTAATGCATACATTTTTTCTACTTAAGCATTGATGTTCAAAGAATTCTTGCAAGGGCAGGTTGACAGGGTAATAGCACATTGATTTTTCTTTTTCTTTTTTCCCCCCATTATGGAGACAGAGTACTAACAATGTAAAAGAGAAACTTAGATAATTTCAAAAAGTATGTGTCCATAAAACAAACCAGAAACTTGGTAGCACAATGCTGGAGTTTTTATGAGCAAGCAAGGTCTAAGTACAAATCTATCCACAAAAAACCTGGGAGCTGTCAGAAGATATATTTTGCAGAACACCTGCATAATCATGTCAGGAGGCATAAAAGCTTTGCTGTACTCTAGTGATATCTGCTAGCTTCACATGAACCTGTTTTCCATTGTTCTCCGTAGATTTTGGTGTGTTTTTCCATTGTTCACCATAGATTTTGGATATGCAGTCAGTGCATGAAAGTGAGTGTGTGTCCTTGCATGATCATGTCTGACCCTTGAATAATGGCATAAATTATTTCCTCTCCTCCTTTCACATTTGATAGACAGACTATCAAAAAACAATAGATGAGCTAAATTAGTGTTTTGTGGAAATTTATGAGATAGTTTTATTTGTTGTGAGGGCATCATCCATGTCTTTGCTGGGCTTATTTTTAAATAGTGGTGTACAGAACAAGGATGTAAACAGATATAACTACTAGAGTTTCTCTTCTGTCTGATGCTCCTCTGAAAGCTTGGTAAATGAGGGAGCAATTTTATTAATGCTGAAATTCTGTAAAAAGACAATAAAAGGTAACCATACTTCTTAACCAAGTTTCACCAGTTAGAGCCTAAAGAGTATTCTAGAGCATTACATCAGTGTGTATTAGCATAGCCAGTATTATTTAACCTTTACTTACTTCTGTATAGGATCATGGAGAGTCTCTCTTGCTTTTAACCTTGGCTATTTCTTGTTTAAATTTGGGGGTTACTTTCACTATTCCCTTGAGAATATTTTCCTTTTATTTCTTCTATATTGCAGCTCTGTTCTGTCCCCATAGTCTCTTCATTTACTTTGGAAATATATCTTAATTTTTTTAGATTCTAATAGCAATCTTAGAAAACAAATGTCATTGAGTTTGGTTCAACTACTTCAATAATCTTTTTCTTTCATATGGTACAGAACTATATTGTATAATATATATCATTTTTTACAATATTGCATCTTGTTTGATGCTTAAAATAAACATACCCTGATGTAAAACCTGGTGCATGTAGCTTTATTCATTTATGAGTAGAATCTCTGGCCTGATGCTAATTATACAGATGTTTTCTTGGATATGCCTTGCATTTTAGTAGAGAGAACATAAAGTCACTTTTTTCATTCATGTTTGGTAAAGAATTACCTGTTTTAAAGCAAAGGTTGTGTTCACTTCAATCTGGCTTACTTTTATGTTACTACTGAAGAGAATGGCATTATGTTTTGGAATTCCTTTTGACTCCCCTTCCTTTACGCCAGCAGTAACAACTATACAGACAACTTGACTAGGGAGCTGATCTGTATGGAGCCTAATCTGAACCTGAAACCCTGTCCAAAACACATGCCAGTAAAAGGAACATAGCCAGAAAAATTAACTGTGGGGTTGGGTTGGAGAAGGAATCTCTTTCAGTGATTCAAGTAAATTAATGTGTATTCCACTTTCCTACAAAAGTTGATGGGGGTTGTTGTACTGCTTCCTGTCATGCAGGAAGAGAGATAGAAAAGGTCAAATAGAAGTGGTACACTGGTTCACTCAAGGATTAGGGATTTCGTCTCAAAGACCTCTCTTGTTATTTACAAAAATTTCTAAAAAATTATAGCTTTGAAATTTTTTGAATGACTCCTTGAAATTTGTCATGATCCTTGGTCAGCTGTATTATGACTGCATGAAAGGACTTTATGAAATTAATAATGAAAGGACTGAAAATGGGTTGTATTCAATTTTTATTTCACTGTTCATCTTTCCTTTCTCACTGCACATGCATGAGCTGCAGACTAATTTCTGAAAAGAAACTATAGACAATTTAAACCTCTATGATCAATGCTGCTCACAGATTAAAAAACTGAGCCTGAATATGAAGCTTGAATATAATACTGAACTCCACTATTCTGGTAATGAACTTAATTCAGAACTCAAAGACAAAGAAACATACAGCTGCCAAATGAAATTCAACCCAGCAAACCTTAAGTGGAAACTTTGTCAGCTGGACAAAGAAGCCCTTATATGTCAAATTTCTGCTATGAGAGTGAGTGATGGATTTCATTTAACCCAAAACATACATTGTTCTGTTAGTGTCAGAAGATTTGCAGACATATCTCCTTAACACAGGTCTGATCTCACTCAAGAATTGCAGTTCTTGTCCTTCCCTGCTTCATCTACCCCTACTGTCTCTCTAGAAGTACAAATAAAAATAGTGTGAAACAACTAAACTCATAACCCTTAAGTACACCGTGTATTTTTCATTTGAGTAACTTAGGACAAAAGAAAAATAAGGGTAAGTCATCATCTGATTGGGCATGGAAGGTGTGATATTTTGGAAATGGAATGAACTGTATGTAGAAACCTGAAAATGTTAGGTGAGTTCATAATGTGGGCAAATATGAGGGCAAATACATGAAAGTATCATAATGAAATAAGCAGAAGATAAGGGATTGGCAGACCCTTCTGTGGATGAGCATGAGTGGAAAGAGAGAGAGCTCATTATTTTGAATGACCTAAAAGAAGGTATTTCACTAAATCTTGTAGCAGTGTTAGACATTGAACAAGTGATTTTTTCTTAACCCTGTTGTCAGCTCTCTACAATCATTGCAGGGCTTTTGATTTCTTCTTGTAATATGGAAGAGTTTCATAATTCAGTCTTACAGTCTGCTAACTGAAGAATAAGGGAAAACAAAGGATTTACCTGGCTTAGTATCCTGTTCTTGGCAATAGCCAGAAGCAGAGTGCTGGGAAGCAGAATACAACTAGAGTAAGGACAAAGTAGTTCCTCCTCAAAAGAGCCACCTGTTTCTTAACACAAGATGTGGGAAATTTCCTGAGTTAGAGCTGTTTTCTGTAAGTAAATGAAGAGCTGTAAGAGTCAGAGCTGTTTTCTGTAAGTAAATTCACTTGCAATGAATTTTCCTTCTCTAAACTTACCCAGTTCACCCTTGAATGTGTGTAACCTTTTAATATTGAAATTGGAGGAAGTTACACAGGCTAAGTATATATTTAAGAATGACTACCTGTTGTTTCAATTTTGTTGACTTTATTTATGACTTCTTTCTTCTTTGGTAAAAATAAGCAGTATCGATCCTCTCTTTTTATGTGCTTGTTTCATAGATGTCTGTCATATTCCCCATTAGAAGTCAGGTTTATTTAGTCATATCTAGTCTGGAAGCTATGTTGACCTCCCTTATTGCTCTATTTAAACATTTTCCAATTATTTTTAATTTCTATTTGGAATAAACAAAAGAAATAATCACAGAACCCAAATAATTTGGGAACAATTGTAAATCAAACCAGGAATCTAAGTATTAAGATGTAGGAGTATAGCAAATAATTCTTGCAGTACTAATACCTGAGGTAAGAATCAAAAAATAATTCTCCTTTTTCTTAATTTAGGCTGATCTTATAGAACTTTCTATCTTATAGAAAAATCTTGATGATTTTTCACAGAATATTCTGTGAATTCTGAATTGTAAGGGACCCACAACGATCATCAAATCCAAATCTTAGTTAGTGACTCATAATGGGGATTGAAGGCATAACCTTGGCATAATTAGCACCATGCCCTAACCAACTGAGCTAATCCCAAGATCATCAGAATATAAGTCTTGATTCAAAATTTGTGGTTTTCTTCTTAGGGCTAATTCCATATCTCCCTCTCTTCCCCTCTGTTTTTGACAGATTGGTTCTCCATACCTTCTAAATTACAATTTTTCCTCACTTAGGGGAGTAAGAACTATAGTTCCCTTGCTATATTGGGATCTCTTGATCTACGCACAAAAAGTTATGTGTTAAATTGGAGATTTTTCTTTTTTTAGAAACAGAAATTTCTGTGCAGCTCATCCTGTGCTTGGTGCTTATTTCAAAATAGAGATGAAAAATGGGAGTAGGTTTTGATTATTGACAATATGTATATTGCTTTCTTTGATAAATGTCATCTCCCCTTTCTTGCAAAATGTTTAGCTACAAGCTGTAATTTGATCAAATACACTTGATTATCCTACCTCCTAAAGTTTCCTTTAGTTGTAAACAGCACATTTCACAGCTGCTAATGAGCAACAAATCTGTACATGCTCCAAATTGATTATGAAAGATTGTCTGTTTACGATCTGCAGATCATTATTGCTTGGGAGGAGAGAGGGGAGGAAAAAAAGGGGATGTTTAAAGTAATCATGGAAGCAGTTTTCTATTGGAAGTATTTTCCCAAGGAGTATGTATTTTGTAAGCATGTGCTAAGATAATACAAGCCTACGTTTCATTTTAAAAGTTGCAATATTTTTCCCTGAAGTTTATATGATGTTGATCAGGTGCAAAATTATGATCACCATAGCTTACTGTAAGAATTTTACATGATTTAAATACAGAACAGGATGTTAATTTTTGAGAGTTAGTGTTCCTAACTCACCTTAAACTGCACGCTGTAACATACTGTTCTGCAGTTTGATACATCTGAGGAAAAGAATATGTTACTTTTAAAAGACTTTTGACTGGTTCTTTTAGAATGATTGGATAGAAGTAATATGAACTTCAAACATTTTTTCACTTTTTAGTCAATGTTTTCTATCTGTGTATGTGCAATGAATGCTATTATACAGTGATTGATACAAGGATGCAAACATCCTGTTTGCATCCTATTCAGATGGTATGACATGGTTCTTAATTTCTTGTAATGGTGATTCACTTATTAGCTGTTCTTATTTTTAACAGGAAGACAGTGATCCTGCAGTTCATGAAAGCCTAAGCATAGAAAATACATTATGGGCAAGCACTGTTGTTGCTTCAGGTAAGTGCTGCAATACAAAGCTGCTAATGTATTTAAATACTATTTACAATATTTCACATTGTAAAATAGTTTTATCTTCCAGGCTATTAAACTTTTGCTTTTCCGCCTTCCCATTGGTATTATCATGCTGCTCTAAATATTTTCATACATTTTTAATCTTCCTTAATAGCTTTGGGGGTTTTTTAACTTAAATTTTGATCTTTCAGTATTACAGTCCTTTGTAGCCCACTGACATCATTGACCTTTTTGATTTAATTAAAGCTTTAAGTTGTAAGGTGCTCTGTTCAATCACAGTGGATGGTTTTCCCTGCTGAAAAGCAAGGGTAGTTTTGCATATTTAGAAGCTTTTCTTCTATGTATACTCTGTGATTAGTATCTTCTATTAGGCAAAGTCTTAATCAGAAAGAGAGATAAGTTTCGAAGTTAGGTAATTTTAAAATATTGGGATCTAAATATTATTACCATTTCATGTATGTCCCAGATATAATAAATGAGTACACGTTAATACCTAGATGCTCTATTCAGACTTAAAACCATTGTAACTTTTTGGTTTTTAGAGCAGAAATTTATTTTCTTTCATTTTCGCTCTATGTAAGAGAGGTCAAAAGGGCTGTGGTTATTCTTCTGCATGATGACTGAGAATAAGGAATTGAGAGAGCATGATTTCTGAAGAGAACTAGGATTTAAGATGGCAAATTGGAACAATTAGAAACAGCCAAGAAATGGAAAGGAACTAAAGAATCTCCAGCTAAATTGGAACATTAGTCCCTACTGTGAAGACTTCTTATATCAGTGAGGGGCCTGCTGGAAGTATGTGGGGAAGAGATGAATTCTGACGAGGTGGAAAAGAAGTCTGTGACTGAGCACTCCTTTCCTGAGCTGAAAAGATAGTCATGATCTTTGATTTTTAGTGTTGTTTGGTTTGTTGCACTGGAAAATTATTCTCTCATAAACTTTGGTCAAATGGATGATGCCTAAAGTTGTCCTCAGGTTTTTAACTTAGGTAGCCGAGATCTTTAACTTTGTATAAAAAGATGCTTCTCATGAATTATAAATTTCAATACAGTATAAACTTGGTTTGAGTTTCCTTTTCCTCAAATCTATGTGTGGAAGAAAACTACAAACAAAGAGTATGCATTTGCAAACTCTTTAATTCTGAATCAGTATATTTGAATTTTAATTGAAAGCTTTCATGTTTTCATTTCCATGGTAGATGATTTTGTTTAGAAGTGTAGCTATTGACTGATTGCTCTTGATCTGCTATCTAAATTTGGCACCTATATTAATGAAAACAGTTCTCCGTAAAATTTATACTTTAGGATAAGTTTAGGTTTTTTACTTCTGAGGGGTCTTGTGAAAGTTTAATTATATATGAAGGACATTAGCTCATTATTGATGATGGCAGTGGAAAAACATAGGAAAAAATCATTCTCTTGTTGGGACATAGTTTTTAATAGTGGAATAAGACTTTAAGGCAGACTAAAGGCAAACTCACTGAACAATACAAGGTAAAAAATATTGAATGGCTCTTCAAGACTGCAACGCCTTCTGAAGGGAAAAATAATGTGATCATGAAATTAAAAATTGTGCCATGGTGTGCATACAGAAGTTACCTTGAATTTAGATACCAGACAAAAATAATTTCCTTCAGTAACTGATTTTGTGACATTAATTATATCTAACCTCTGGCATATCATTCATTTCACTTACCTCATTTCATGTATTAACTGCAATTTAATACCATGGTAATGTGCTTCTCTCATGTAAGTACTCATTGTCCTGTAGGGCAAAAATCCAGTTCTTAAGAATTACTCAGGAACTGTGTGGATGTAATTTTAGCATTTGATAGGATTAGCCCTTCAGCAAAAACTAGGAAATTATTTCCTTCAGTCTGTTGCTTATCTAATAAGACATTTACAAGATCTTAGAGGTACACTGTGCATATAGTCATGAGGAAGACCATAAGGTAAAACATCTAGCAATTTGTTAAAATTAAGATGTTCTAGATCTGGTTGATAACTGATGCATCATTCAGTTGTTTCCATCTCACTTCCAAGTTGAATGTACATAACTAAGTTAGAACACGATGCTGAGCTAATTAAATTTGCTTGGTTTTTTTTTTTTTTTTTTTTTTTTTTTTTTTAAGTAGATTTAATAATTGAATTTCCAAGATTTGTGACAACTGAAAATCTTAATAAAAATGCTGGTCACTGTCTGACTGCATTATAAACATACATAAGCTGACTTGCTTAAACCTGCCATGGAAGGATATCAAAGGTGGGTTCTGCCTAAACAAGTTTGCAGGTGCCTCTGCATTCTCTCCCCTAGTATAATCAGTCACAGCCCTTAATTATATCTGAAAAATCTAGTGGAAGAATATGCTTGTGCACAGCTTCTATACATAAGTGACACTAGGATTCCATGAAAACAGAAGAATATACAGCCTGCATTACATGAAAATGTGCAGTTTTCTTACTCTGTAGACAGCTACCTCACCCACACTTGTATCTGATTTCAGTGTCCTCACTGTCTAGGTTCACAGTTCTGTTACCCACTGGTATTTTTCACTGAAAAAGTCTATGACCTTTGTGTGCAAACCTAATAATTCTATTACTATTCCACTTTGGTTCAAGAAAGGGGATTTGAGGCCTGAGTCCAGGTAATGGAGGGTAGAGTTCTGCCCTGCAATGTTTCCTGTACATCTCTTCATTTACCCTAAGACTCTTCAGTATGACAGTCTTTAATATTGTCTAGCTTGAAAGGCTGTTCCCTCCAGTGCTCTCTAAGCAGCCTGGACAGCATCTGTTACTAAGCCAAGCAAAT
The DNA here is from genome assembly GCF_023055355.1 of Agelaius tricolor. Taxonomy (NCBI): domain Eukaryota; kingdom Metazoa; phylum Chordata; class Aves; order Passeriformes; family Icteridae; genus Agelaius; species Agelaius tricolor. The sequence goes on along the minus strand of NW_027269262.1, from coordinate 2,103,401 downwards.
TTGTGACCCACTGGGACCCTGTTAGGCCCTTTCCAACCCCTTGTAGGTTGTTACAAAGTGTTCTGGGTCAACCTAGCACTATTATCTTGACATATTACTGACTGATGGTGTCAGTCTCAGGAGCAGAGAGAGCTACGTCACTTACACCCAGGAAAGGAATATGTACCTGAATTGCAGATACAAAGCCTTATTTAATTTTTAAAATGGTTTTGTATAGGACATACAGGACAATTTTTGGGTGAGGGGGCTCCCCTCCCAATGATTAATAGATGCTGAATTTCCTGATAGAATTCTTTGATACATTACAAAAACCACATTGCATCAGGTAGGATAGCCCACTATCTCCAGGATAGATGCCATTGCTATTTGTCAAGGTGATGCAGAGGGTCAAGGTTAGGCTGGGAAAAGTGTTTGGGAAATTATGTGGGGAATACCTCAGAAAACTTGAGCTCTGGTTGCTGATGCCATGACAATTCTAGAAGAAAGAGACCACAAATCAATTATTTCACAGATCAGTTACAGTAAATTTAAATGTATAACGGTTTCAAGAAATCTTATCAACTGCATCTTTAATGCAGATTACAAAAGCTCATGAGAATATCAGAATACTATAGTAATGGATTCTACAGAGAAAAAAAAGCACGTATTGCTAGAACAGTAGAAGTGACAAGAAAAGTATTTGCTATAATTTAAGACATTTTTGTTTTCTTCATGAATTTTGGAAACCAAAAAACTGATTCAACAAAATTGTGTCATTCCAAAAAACTCAAGAATAAACTATTCCATGTCATTTTTTATATCAAAATATAATGTTCAGAAGAGTGAGGTTACTAAAATTTGTGCATTTGGAAGGTGTTTACCTTCCCTGGATTTAGTTTTTCTCTTTACCCCTCAAAAAAACAATAAGTTAAATGGGAGGGGGGAAGGGGAATCCATTTTCTGCACCTAGTATATACCCAGTTTCAAAACGGATAGTTTAGATATCTAAATGGAGATTCCTACTGATATCCAATCTGCAGGTCTTTTTGCCCTTTGCTGTAAAGGTCTGACAGAGATCTGGTGACTGTCTCTATGATGCTTATCCTAACCCTAAAAAGGACAAAGATTAATATGCCTGGATCACACAGGAAGCCTCTGGCAGGGATGAAAATCAAAAGCCTTTTTCTCAAGTCCAAAGCATGCAGTCATCCTTTAGTTATTCTTTAATAAGTGAGATAGGAAAAAAATATTCTGAGTTTTCCGCTTACAAGCAGTACTCTAGCAGGTTTTTTAAAAGTAACAGTAAGGCACAGAGTCTCTGTCCTTCTTAATATCTGTATTATCACTGTGGAATTAATAACAGTGCCTGAAGGAAAGGAAATTTTGGTTAGTGAAAACTTGCAAAACTACTGTCCCTGGAGAAACACTTCTAAATATAAGCAAGTAACTTAAACCACTGAGTTTTCTGAAAAACTCTTAGTTTATCTTCAATTAAATTAGTTATCTTTCAGATGCTTCTGCTTGTGGCATCAATGACTGTGGTGTTTGTGCTTAATGAAAGCTTCGGTAGGTTTCATTTCAGAAAGGGAGAGAGGACAGTTAGCAGTTAAATTTTAAAAAACCTCAAAAAGTCCACTACAGTATGGACTTTAGCTGATTGTTCTCCACTTGTGGTAATGATCAGTGTGGTTCAAATGCTGAACAAGATAATGAAGCTTTCTAAGAAACCTGCTGAGATACCTATTGAGAGAAGATTTGTATTAATGAAATTGCATCATCATTTTGGCAGATGTCAGTCTTGTGAAGTCACTTTAGATAAAATAAGAACAATTTATATAAATGCACAGCAGTATTTTCTGCCAACTCCTACCTATGACTTTAATTTGAGCACACCCTGGTTTTTCTATAGTTCACAGAGTGAAGATGTATGCTTGAGAGATACCAAAATTGGTATCATCACACCCAGGTCTCAGAGTATGCCTGGCTATCACAAGTCTGCTTTTCTTTTTTTTTTCTAGGCCCATATTTTTTCTAGTGGTATGTCCTAACTTCTCTCCCCATCATTAAGCACTCCACCCATACCTATCAGTGATTGCCCAGTGTAGGAGAGCCAGTTTGCGGAGGCCCCGTACATAGTCATACAGGAGTTGGTGCTTTTTGTAAGCTGAGGCTTGCAGTACAGCTGTGCTTTCAGAAATCTCAGATTGGATTCAGTTCCTGTTGTTGGACACCAGAACTGTCCCTGCTGCAGCCACTGTGGGACAGCAGTAAAACTACAGATAGAGTTCCCTACACCAATGTACTTCAGATTTAAGGAACACTTAGTTATCACTGATACTGTGCTGATGTCAGAAAGTTTAAAATCTAAGATCAATGACTTGTTATAAGCAGCAGCTTAGTCAGATCTAACCAAAATTCTGCTCTAAGTTCTGTCGTCAAAATGGAATTTATCTGACCTTCACCTTTTAAACCAACTTTTCAAGGAACAAAATATGAGATAAGTAGGACAGTTTGTTTTTCTGAGCTGCAGCAGCCAGGTGAAGCTTTTTAGAAATGTGCCATCTGGAATGCAGAGTCCTCCCAACTTCTACTGAACTCAATACCTTTGAAAGCAGAGGTTGCTGGAGTGTGCAGGAAGAGATTCCCTGAAGCGTATTGTCCAATACGTTCTGACTATTGGACACAGGTCAGCTCAGGATCACTCCAAAATAAAGTGCCCCAAAGGGATATGTCGACATTGGTTGGAGACAGTAGAAAGGGTTCAGAAATTATGGATTAGTGACTATTGGAGGAACTTTGGGGTGGCCTGGGCATTGATCAGTGGACATGAGCAATGGTACTATGCATCACTTGTTTCACTTGGGTCTTTGTTTTCTTTTCGGGGGAGGTGGGGTTTGGTGTTTGGTTGGTTGGTTTTGTTTTTGGGTTTTTTTTGCATTTTTTCCTCCTCATTACAATATTTATAATCATTAATATTATCAGAAGTATTACTACTATGGCTGTTATGTTTACTTTGTTTCAGTCATTAAACAATTCTTAGCTCAATCCATGAGTTGTGATGAGATTTTTTTGTTTTGTTTTGTTGGTTTTGTTTTCTTTTTAATTTTTTTTTTCCTTATCCTCCTTGCCATCCTGTCATTGGTGCTCTGGGGAGGAAGTGAGTGAACAGCTGCATAAAATTTAGTTGCTTGGGGTTAAACCAGGATACATTCTTATTTTTGAGTAAATGCAGACATCTTTAATGCAAACATCTTTCACTATCGTCATTTTTGTCTTTGGGAGTTTCTTCAATTTTTTACAACCTGTTACACTACAAGAGAAGTGATAGCAGATCTTATATGAGGTTCTAATTGCCAAAGACAAATAAGGTTAATGTCAGACAAACATGTAATACTTCTCCTTTTTTAAGAAGTTTCCTGAGTAGGCAGTTTTTTAATAGTTATGTTTATTATTTCTTCATATCATAGTGACCCCAAAAAAAATCATGTTATTGGTTGTACTGCCATAAAGCCATTTCAGGTTACCTTATGAAGTAATAGAAATAAGGGGAGTTTTTTATGCTAGAAAGTGTTATGTAACATATTAATAAAAGAATTTTTTTAATATAAAAATTTATTTAGTGATGCTGAAGCCAGATTTTCCTATATGATGCTGTAAAAATTGGCTAAAAATAATTTAAAAATTAAGATGTTTATTAGCTAATGAAGATAATATTTCTGTATAACACTCTATCAAAGTAATTAATTGGCTGAACCAGATTTTACTTTGTTATAGATGGCACAGGTGGCAGGCAGTTGGTGTGTGATGTGTTCAGCCCCACTTTACTAATTTTTTATTCACTCTGCAGTTATTTATGCTGTCCTAACTTCTGAAAACAGCTGGAGGAAATTTTAAATTCAAATACAAGTTTCTAACGAGCTCCATTGGAAGTATTGTTTCCATAAAAAACAAGGAAAGCATGTTATCATCTTTACGGGTGTTTATTGCAGAAGTTAAAATAATTCTTCATTTTACATTCTGAAAATCAGCACTCACAGTGTTATGCAGAAATATTGGGGTTTTTTTTCATACATTTGATTTATTTAAGGAACTAAATTAGTGCAAGTTGTAATTTGGGAACATCTCTCATTTACCTGACACCTCTGGGATTTTGTTTGTTTTTCAGGAACTGTAATTGGTGTTGTTATTTACACAGGCAAGGAAACACGAAGTGTAATGAACACATCCAATCCAAAAAATAAGGTAAGTTAGTCTTACTCTGGAATTGCCAGATTCTGTTCTCAGAAGACTTAAAAAGAGATGTACCTAAACCCAAAAACCTAAAAGCTTTTGCTGTGGTATGTTTCATGTGTGCGCTGCCTTGAATTTTGGTACAGTCTGCCACAGTCTCCTTTTGAAAGTAAAATTATTCTTCCTTTAGCTAGGAGTATTACAGGTGGTAATGTGGGCATTTGCCTTTGAAGTATCAGTGTTCATCTTCAGACCTTTATAATTCTGTCTCACAGCTAAATATTAATTTTCACTTCTCCCAGATTATTTTACTGTACAGTATTTGGCTAAAGGTAAACAGTAGTTTTAAGGAGTGTTTATAACAGAATACTAAAGTTTATTCAGGCTACCAGTGGTGGTAGAACAAGATAATTGATGTTCCTGTCACTGCCCAGAGCAGTCTTTCAGGGATTTTTGCAAGCAATTAAAACATTTTCAAGAGATTTTTCTGTCAAGAAGATACCAGAGGTTTCAGTACTTCCCTCTGTACAAGATTCTTTCAGGTCTAAACAAAGCAAATAGCTCTTCATTTAATCAGTAATGTTTCTAATGTAAGTTGGGAAGCACTCTCAATTTTAAAGAAAAAGAACTTCAGCTGTGGGCTGTACCTTACAACCTAGACCTGTGTTTAGTAAGATAATTATATTAAGAAAGGAAAAAAATATTGCAAGAGGTTTAGAAAAAAAATCATCAATGACAGGTTGCCATTTTCACGCCATTCATAATAAGTTGCTCTGAGTAGGAACATCAAGAGTGAAATGATAATACAAATTGCTTGAAGCAGTTATTGCAGTCTCCTGAGTGTATTGATTTGTATTTCTAATAAAGAGATGCTTTTAAATGTCTCATTGACAGAGACAGGTGATATGTACCATTATGAGGATTAAGATGGCCTTTTATTATTGTAATCTTTGTAACATGCATTTTAAAATAATAGAGTAAAATGGAACCAGAATGTTTGTGGTGTATGGTTATTTTCTCTTCTACCTGATACAAAGATGAGCCCTTTAGTAACAGAATCTTTCTCTCAAGAATTCGGAACAACTTCTCCCTAATAAATAATTTGCACAGGTGTTTAAAATGAAATTATTTAATGTAGCAAACTGATAGGGAAGTATGCATCAGTGTAGCATGCATTACCTAAATTCAACACATTCTGGGGATGTATTAGGCTTTTAGTAAATGTTAAATTTTTTGTATGTGACTATTTCAACAATAATATTGGAGTGGAGATTTTGTCTCTGTGAACTGAACAACCATGTTTAAAGACGTAACCAACACGTAACATGGCCAGTTAGGATGAATTTGGGAACTGAAAACAGGAAAATACTTACAGCTCTCACAGCTGAGTAAGTAAGTACTGCACTGTAAAAAATAGTTGTCATCATTTTTAAGATGTAATTTTAGCTGTACCTTTATTTGCAGTCTGCATCTTATTTTTCTTCATCTTCTACCATGGGATGAGATTGGTTTGCATACTTCTGTACGATGAGACACTTGCTGTCTGTCAGTGATATTTTGTGCTAGCTAGCCATGTAGAAGGTAGACAAACAGTACTCAGTTCATTCCTCCTCTGTGTATTCAGGGATCCTCCTGTGTTTTCTCAAGCTTGAAAATAATGGTTACATATTAGTTAGGGTATGTAGCATTAGGACCCAAAAGGAGGGCAAAGGGAGTCTAAAATAACCTTTGAGAGTAGAAGATGTATTACATTTGAGAGATTAAAGATTTGAACATTTAAAAAAGAAATTTGCATACAACTTGCTGAAACAAAATCAAAATTAAATTGATCAGTTTTGCTATTGCTGCAAACTTGAGAGGAAATAAGTCTGCAGCCTGTTCTGCTTTAGGAAAGCATTGCTCGCAATACTGTTTGAAACCAGTTTTAAATGGCACATTGTCTCTCTCTGCTGCTCTTTGAAGAAAATAAAAACATTTTAGAGATTTTCCTGTACAATGTGTTGATACACTCTTGTTGGGAACATAGTTCAATAATGCTGGTGTCTTCTTTCTCTGGGAGAAAGCAAACACTAAGATCTATGATTCCCAAATTACATTGTCAAACTGAAACTCATATGTCCAGAAATAAGCAAGAAATTCATGGGCCTGACTCTTTTATCAGTACTCTCTTCATTGAAATACAGATAGGTGCTACAGTTGTATTTTTTTTCTGGAGAATAATATTACTGCTGTACTTCATATTATAAATTTGTTTTTTCTAATGGTAGATTTTTAATTTGCCTTCTTAACACTAGATGCTTTTTGAATGAACTAATATTAAAATTTAAATATGCAGACCTGCTCTATAAATGCTCAGCAAAAGACTAAAACTGAAATAAGTTTTGGAAAACTTGGACAGGAAAAATTGTGAAATTTATGTACCTGTTCAAGCATGGGATTTATCTGTATGTTAAACCTAGAAGGATTTATTGTGTTTGCTGAAGTATTTAGTCATTCAAGCAACAATTTTCTTAACTTAAAGTCAACGCTTACTTGTTTTATTACAATTGTAAAAATTGTTTCATTGCCTAAGGATGCAAACACAGTCTGAAAAACACAAAGATAGAGAGTGTAGAATTTTCTTAATGGATCAATTCAATATGTTTTTAATTCCAACAATATAAAGAAAAATTATTTCTGGCAAGGTTTAATTTCAGTCTAAAATGATATATGTTCTGTGCTTCAGATAAATGTGGAAGTAGTAACATCTACATTATAGTGTAATGACTCTCTGCATTTTACCTCATTGGCAGTCACATCAGCTTACTCAGGAATGCAGTTCCAGTCTGTAAAGGAAAAAAAAATCAGATTGAATTGTGCTCCTCACAATGCTGTAATCAGTAATCAATCCTATTTGGATAGATATTCTTAAACCTTGGCTTTCTGGATGAAGTTGGTCTTGTCAATGCTAAAGGTCATTTATAGGTGTTAATTAACCAAGAGGGAAATTAACAAACTAAGGTTATTTATTTATTTTGTCTGGCATTTTGCAGTGTTCTCATTCTTCTTTAAAGTGCAGAACAGTTTTTTGTTATCTAAATTCAGAGTTGCTTTTGCAGCTTTAGTCTTCATAGAAAGCAAGACTGTTGGTGCAACCTTTCTGCAAATGTGACTTGTTTCCATCAATGGAAACAGATTTTGGGGGTGAAGTTAAAAAACCACAGTATCCTTGTCAGGAGATGGAAATAAATTCAAGGTAATGTATTTTGGGAACTAAGATTTAAACATAAAAATTTCTTGGACTTTGCAATATATATGCACCCAGAAAGTACACAGTAATGCTTCAAAATTAGTAGAAATTATCTTAAATGGAACTGCTGAGAAACCAGTAGCCTCTCTAAAGGAGCTACACTATGTAATCTGCCTAGTGTGCTTCAGATAAGTATAAAAATAGTTTTAATGTTGCTAATCCTTACAAGCAGCATTCAAAACACTTTTTCTCCTGCCTTATTTTATGGAATTCTACATCTGCTGTTAAATTTTAACTTCAGAAGTAAAACTTCATAGTAAACATTTAATGTTCATCAAAGTAGTAATATTGTTTTTACCCTAATTCTTAACTAGCCTGAAAGCTAACTACTCTTGTAGTTCCTGCTTTTGTTGCTTGTTTGCTGTTTTGATTTGTTTTTTTAAACATATGAAAATCTCAAAAGGGTGGTTGGTTTTTTTTCTTTTTGTGTGTATATATTCCCTTGGTTATTTGAAAATGGCCTTGTTATTCTGGTAAACTGTGGTAAAATCACTTTGCTGCTCTCTCTCTCTCTCTCAGTCTCTCATTCTTTCTCTCCTCCCAAACATCTCTTTCTGGTTTTTTGTGACCAAATTTACTTCTCTGTGTTTAAAATGCTTTTATCTATGCTCATTCTCCATTTTTTATGAGGATGATTTTTGAAAAATATTTGCTAAAAAAAAGGATACCCCTCCCTCCAATTCTTTATTTGGACTGAAATGGAATGGCTTCATGTGGCAGATTCATGTTGTCCCAGAAACTGATGCCACTTCAGCATAACTATTTCAATATTCAAAATATATGCTTCTTCTGCCTTGACACATTTTCTTGAACAGCAATAAATTAGGTTGTCCAACATCTTGTTAGTGGCATTAGTAAGCCATTCTTGTCTCTTCTACCCCAAAGGCTGACATTTCTAAGTCCAATTTGCATTTCTGTTCTGAGCTTCATAAGGGCATTCACTTTATCCTGCTGCTACATTGTTGAGCAAGAGCCCAGTAATTTCACTTGCATATTTTTTTTTTACTAAATTGATAATTTTATATTCATAGTCAGTTTGAGAAGAATGGCTTTCTCTGGCTGTATGTCTGAAGGGTCAGGGTTAGAGTAGAACAGTGGAAACTGTTACATGGCTCTTCATGGCAAATGTTAGGGATTTATAAGAAAAATATTTATGCAGCACTTTTTATTGGAGTATAGTCTGCGGTAGTTAATCCTCCTAAAAACTTCTCTTTGTATTGGATAAAACTGAGAAAGCTGTCACCTACAGGTAATATGTAGGTGACATGCTTAGCTTGTCCCCTTGACACAGAGCTTCTGTCCAAGGAAGTGCTTAACTACCAGCTTCCCATGAAGTATGAGAATCATTTTCTTGGTGTACAGGAGAATTTGTGGGATCAGGCCACAGAGAGATACATATCATGTAGTGTTGTTGATGCTTTTCTCTCCATGTGCTTTCATCTCTGAGCAAAGGAAGGAGAGTAGCACCTTCAAGAGCCTGGTGTCCCTCAGCAAGAGGGGATGGAACTGTGTTGGGTAAGGAGGAAGACAAAAGGTACTTTTTTTTTAAAGTTTGGAAAGAAAGGGCTAAATGGCAGAGGAGGCACCTTTGTTGTTCCAAAATTAGAATGTAGGAATGTTGATGCTTGGAAGCAGGCAGCAGTGTTTTAGCAAACCAAAGACAAAATTTGTGTGTCCTTTACTCTGAGACAGAGAGAACACCTACCTACTATAATTATCTTTAACACCGTTAACTGAAATAGCAAGAGTGTCAAGTGGGAATTTCAATCCTTAGATGACTAGTATGGAAAAAGCATAATTCCACTTAAAGGAGCTGAGGTTTTCAATTTTCTTTGATATTTAGAAAACTGGAAGAATGCTAGATTTATACCATGATTTTAAGACAATAAGAAAACAATTAGACTGGAAGTCTTGACTGACTTCATTGGGTGTGTATGTGGACAAAAATCACTTAATGTAGTCTGTTGAGCTGGGGTGTTTTATACAGTCATGAATTTTATTTATATCATGCTGCTTCTTTTCAGAGACTTGGTGGGGCACTTTTTATCCCCATTAGCAATGCTTTTCAAGTAATGGTGTATATATTTTTATTCTCTTCTTTACATTGTTCTCCTCTAAAGAAATAAAATGGTAATACTGCAAATGGGAAACTGAGGCACAGAGATAAAGGAGGTGGGGTGGGGGAAAGCAGAAGAGCCACAAAAGAAACAGGGGCTGAGAGTGGTCAGTTTAGGGTATTTAACTTCTTTTCTCATCCAACCTAGCTGAATGTTTTACAGTACTCTTAGGTTTCAAAATCCACTAATTTTGGGTTTGTGTACACATGATATATATGGGTTTGTATGTATGTGATGACTGTAGCCTTAAAGTTGATCCTCATGTATTTTCTTTGGCATCTTAAAATAATTAGATCATCACTTGCTTATCTACTTTGCTGTTGTATCCCTAAGCTAAAGAAGTTGTTCCATGATGTGGCCTGCTATCAATTCACAAGTTAAAGTTACAGAATAACCTATGCCCTAATTTCTTATTTGTTCTGAAACCAACAAGTAAACATATCATGCAATTGCTATACCAGGCACGTGATAGGTCTTTTCTGGCTGCATGTAAGTGGCGTGGTACACTGTGTTGCTGTGTGGTGCCTGAGGCACTCAGAATGCTGCTCAAGGACCAGGCTGAAGAGCTTGGCTGTGCTGTGTTAAGGTGCTGCTGCTTGGGACGTGGATGTTGAATCACTGTCCTTTTTAAGTTTGTGCCACTTTTTGTTTACAGAGTTTAGTTCTAAACAAACTCAGTGCTATACAACAATATACAGAACAAGTGAGGCAACAGCCCTTCAGTAGTGGGAGAGAATTCTCACTGTACTCTGGGTATACTCATGTGTTTACTGTGTATTTTAGAGTTCATGCCAAACTCTAGCACTGATTTTGCAAAGCCATATAATTTATTCGCAGCTGTAAAATTCCTACAGTGGTAAATTTATTCCCTATTGCAAAGCTGTAGAAGGATAAAAATTGATATATGCCAGAATGTTAATGGCAAGCCACAAACCATGTCTAATTTGGAGTCCTAAATTCTGGAGATTCTCATCAAGAATGTTACTTGATGTTCTGTGATATCTCTCTTCCCATTTTGGAGACTCCCATGAAAAAGTTGGTTGGGTTTTGTTATCTTAGTATTTTTAGAACATATGTAGGTTAGAATTTGTCTCAGTAGTTCAGTGTCATTTCACACTGGTGTTTAAGGAAGGATCAGTGGTGGAGTACACCATTTCTGAAGTACTCTATAAATCTATTAAAATAGATTAACCTCACAAAATTGTCAGAACAATTCTTTAAAAGGATCAAGTTATGGAATAGCAACAGCATGCTATTTAGCTTATTCACCAGAAATTACATGTATTTTACCTGGGACAATCTAAGCTAAAATTAATGATTTATGGTAAAATAAAGAAATAATTTGAAATGTTGTCATTCTACAGGAGACAGTGCAAAAGGGAGATTCCCTGCACATTTGGCTTGTGTGGAATATCCCAGTAAGCTCTCAAAGAGGCAGACCCTGATGGCTATTTCCTCTCAGCTGCTGCCTCCACTGCTGCTAATCAGCTGAGGGAGTTTGCTTTTACCTTTGCATTGCTCCAAAATGCATTTGCATTTTGGCTTTGTTGCCATTCAGAATTTAAGCATGCCCTTGGCAAAATGCAGCTGCTGGGAGATGAGGGTAGGGGCAAAGGGCATGGCCTCTCAGAGAGTACTTGGAACCTCATCCCATGGCTTAGGACTGCACCATTTTCAGAAGGCTCTGCCTGCAAGGCCTTGCTGGCTGTGAGCAAGCCAAAGTGGTGGCAACTAAAATACTGATGTTGTGGAAGGAGGCTGCTGTGCATTTTCCTACATTAGGGTTATGTTCTGTGGACTTGGTGTTTGTTCATAAGAACAATTGTACCACAGTCAGCACTTTTTTGTTGTTGTTTTTTTCTTTATTGTGTGTATTTTATAGGAAATCTGAAACCTTATTTTTGGAATTATTTTTTCCTTAGTTAAGATGCATGCAAACACATTTCTTTGATATATAGTTCCAAAAACTTGATGCTGCAACTGTGTAGAAAGTCAGGTGTGCCTAAGGTCCTTATGAACTCTAGCTGTTATTAGGAAAAGCCTATATAATGTCTTTTGCATAATTTTCATTACTTCTGCAATTATTTTCATATTTTTCTGGGCTTAATTTTTTCTAATATGGAAAGGAACTCTATAAGAAATGATAGAGTTATTAGTTTTAGTGATGGGTAAGTTGAAAGTATATTAATTAATATTTTTTACAATTATTATGAAAGAAGGATGTCCCAAATGTCAGAAACTAGGATGTTTAAGACTTGCAGAGCATTCTTAGAACAGATGCTCATCCAATTTCAAAACTTCTATTTGGATGCTTGCAAGCATGAATTATTATTTACTGTTATTATTGGATAGCCTTCTCTTTGTGTAGAGCAAGTATAAAAAGAAATCTTTTGAGGTTTTTATGTGACTCAGTAATTCATGCAACTGAAGTCTCATGTATTTCTCTAATTAGTGGAGGCTTAGAAACCATCATGATTCACATGACCTGAAATCTTAGTTTACAATGATGGATATCTAGAGGGAAAGTTCTCTCCATATCATAACATACTATTTGTTTTGGTGTAGGCTGAACATAAAGTGATCATAACTAAGATAATTTACTGAGTTGTGTTTGACACTTGAAGTAACAAGCTTGTCATAATCTTAACAAATACAGTCTTTGCCCTTCTTTTTTACCTCAGTTCAGAGAGCAAGGCTGTGGATACATTGAGCATTAAAATCAGCATTCCAGCTTGTACCAGATGAAAATAATGTGGTTTAGATTGTGGATTAGTTTGTAAAGAGTGGATTGCTCTTCATATTCTTAAAGCTCATTTCCTTCCCATCATATCTTTTGGAATGTATCCCAAAATAGTGTTTATACAAAACAGCATTCAGTTTCATTTCTTTTATGATTTCGAGACATTGTGGAATCTTTTCTTAATCTCATAGTCTCCAAGGAATCCACTCAAATGTTTTCTTTTGTAAAAGCAAAGATAGATGACTTGTGACTCGGCTCAAGAAAGAAAATAAGATTCTTACTGCTGCCTACTGGGTTTGAGGGATAGGCTTTTTTTTGTTGGGTTTTTTTTGTGTTGTTTGTTTGTTTGTTTGTTTTGCCTATCACATAGAGCTGTTTTTCTAGTCTAAGTTTGACAGTGCTTGGACAGTTGTTTATTTTGGGTTTTTGAAAGAACTGTTGAAAACCTTTTTGATGCAGTTAGTTGTGATTCCCTACTATATGTATGGTCTCTGGAAGATATTCAGCCAGCACCAGTGCTTTGTATTCAATATATCTTTCTTTTAGCTACCTTCCCCCTTGCCTTGTTCTGCTTCTCCACCTATTATTCTGGTCTAATACTTTTACTAGTTCCACCTACTTCTTTCTTTCTTTTCTTTCTTTTCTTTCTTTCTTTTCTTTCTTTTCTTTCTTTTCTTTCTTTTCTTTCTTTTCTTTCTTTTCTTTCTTTTCTTTCTTTTCTTTCTTTTCTTTCTTTTCTTTCTTTCTTTTCTTTCTTTTCTTTCTTTTCTTTCTTTCTTTTCTTTTCTTTCTTTTCTTTCTCTCCCTCCCTCCCTCTCTCTCTCTCTCTCTCTCTCCCTCCCTCCCTCCCTCTCTTTCTTTCTTTCTTCTCTTTGCACAAGGTAGTATATTTGTGAAGAAGAAAGTTTAAGTCTTTGGTCAGATGAGATTATCAAATAATCTGTCTCAATTTTTTTACCTTGAAAAATGCTGTCTTGGTTAGTGTGCACTCATATTGTGATGATAAAAGATGATGATCCTGGTTCACCTCTTCAGCTCTTACCTGCATCTTTCCATGGGTTCCTTCTTCCTTAGCCTATCCAGCCCTGTCACCTTCCTTTTAAAGCTACTTTTATCAAAACTCATGTATCTTTCATCTGCTTTGCTATCAAGTTGTTGGCTCCAACTTGTGAATGCATTGTTGATTTTTTAACAGTTTTAAGCACAAGAAGAAATTCCCCCATAAGCAGCTGAGTAGCCATTTCATTGACCTTATCTATACATATTTTCGAAATTCCCAAAGGTTCTCTGGCTCTATGTCCATCTCTTATTCTCACTTTTGGGGTTTTGTTTCAGCTATTACTGTTTCATTACTTAATCCTTTGTGCTCAAATCAATTTATCTTTCCATGGCTTGCAGTGCCTGGTGCAGCACTGTGCTCCGTCTAAGGGGATCTCACTCTTGATTTGCAGCTAAAAAAATCAAAGCAAATTTGTGTGTATTTATAAATTTGGAGGTTGTAGGAATTAATTTTTGCAAATGAGATTCACCTAATTGTGTTTGAGCTGTGAAACAGTACATTTGAGGGCACAGCAGAAGTGTGGAGGGGCATTCATTTAAGTGTTGTATTCCACGTATGAATCTTCCCCTGGCCTTTTTTTCCTCTTGCATTGAAGCATGTATTCAGTCAGTATCTTATTCATGCACTGAAGAAGAAGTGTGTTTATGTATCCCCTCCTTTGGGACACAGGTTTGAATTGTTTAGCAGATACATTAGCTGATGTTCCTACTAGTTTTGTAATGACTCTCCCCATTGTGAGGCTGAGATATGCTCTGTATGCACTGTTTTATTTTTAAATGTATTTAATTCTGTAAACACTAGGTGAGCTTTTAATGCCTTGCATTATATTTTATATTCTATTTTGACCTTCCAATTTTCTTTGAGAACCTGAATAATTTATTTCTAAGTACTGAAGTGTTTTATAGTTGTACTGCACAACAGTTTCCTTGTGGAAGGTCTGCTAGCTTCCAATGACCCTTAGCTACCATCTGGTACAAATTCAAAGTGCTTCTGTCATCTGCTGCTAATTGCTGTCACCTGCATATTGCAGTCACTGAGCAACTTGGAGTGCAGTAAAGCAGGAGGCATACTGCTTTGTATAGCTGCAGTCTACCCATAATACCCATGATTTCTTTATTAATATTAATTTAATAATAAAAGAAGTGCATGCCTCATGAAATGGTATGAATTAATATAAATGACATTTCATGTTTATTTTAGTAACTTCCAGGGTTTAATCTGACATTCAAAAATGTGTGTAGATTTGTATTATAAATATATTTATTATTTCGGTATTCTTCAGCCTGTTTATTCTGCTGAGATTGTTCAAAATGAATCTTACAGAAGAGTTCTTTAATCTTTTTTGTAAGCTGATAAGCTTTTGTCAGGGCACTAGCCTACAGCACCATATTATATTAATGTATTTTACTTGTAATTTAGAGAACAAGAAGAATATCCTGATCTGAAGGCTAAACTGTCCCCTGTGGCACTTGCACAGCTGATAATCATGAACTAGAAAGATGTGTATATCAAATAGTTTACAAAATGAAGCCAGCTGTGTTTCCCTACATACTGTGGCTTCCTGACATGCATCATTAAACCTTATTAGCTACTTCCTTTTACAAAGATTCTTGTAGTCTTGAACATTGCATATTAACATTTTCTGCCCCTCCAACTGGAAATTATTTGCTTTATTGTAGAGTGTCAACTTGCTCTAGTTTCTGATATGTGTTCTAATTGGTACTTTGGAGTATAATCATAGTGAAATACCACTCAGTGCATTTCTTTATTTGGAAAATTAATACAGACCTTTTCACTTAATCTGTCAATCTGTGCAACTTTTCACACAATTCCCAACTGTTGGGATTGCTTGCGAACCATTAAGTATGAAGTGGTTCATAAAATGTCTTGAAGAATATAAACACAAAAAGAAGGAGTTGACTTTTATGATAAGATTTTTTTGTGGTTGTTGTTGCTTGCTTAATAGAAATAAAGCTATTTCAGTTGATAAATTTAATTATGTAAAAATCCTCGAAAATCTAGTGATATTATAAAGTTAATTTTTTTTGTTCAGATGAGGCTTTGTTTAATAAAACCACCATCCTGCATATATGCACGCACACACACACACCACTTGATTGCTGAATTCTGATAATGAAATTCAGCTCTTAAACCTTAGGAAAGCAGAATTTTTGAAATATTAATCTCTCTGTGGGTAAAAACAGATTTGGAATTAAGTACAAAAATCATAATATGTATTATGTATATGCATTTGTACATATTTACAGCTCTTTTGTATATCTGACCAGAAAGGCAATTAAATACTTCTGATCTTTATGGACAACATTTTGGAAAATATTATTCCAGAAGCTTATTTGTTTGTATGTTCCCAAGAATAATTTCAAAGAAACATGTTCTGTTGTCTTGAAACATATTTTGTGTTTATGTTAGCATAGGAGGCACTCGTAATACAGGCATTATATAGATTATGAATAACATGTAACTGTATAAAGAAAAAAAATTAGGAACCATCCTAAAAACCTTTTTGTTGATATTCTTCATCTAAAAAATTTGCTCTTTGTTTCAGAAGGACAGTTTTATTTGTAAGCACATCAGTGGATTTAAATTGGGCTAGAAATTTTAGAGCTCAGGTCATAATTTCTTCTACTTATTTGAGTCTGAAAATTGATGTTTTTACATAATATTAGTAAGAAGTTGCACATCAAATCTTATCTACAATTCTTCACTGAGAAAATCTGATTTTTATGTGCCTTAAATGGTTGTGGACATCTGCTCTGGATTTATTTTGGTATTTCTACTCAGACTTGAAGAAGGGTCACTCCCCTTTCTTGGACATTTTTCTATATATTCTGACATCTAATTAATCTTTTAGGAGACTATTGCTGATTTCCCACTGTATGGAGCATTTTTCAAGCTTCTGTTTAATTTTGAAGTAAAAATAAAACCAAGTTTTTCTTTCAATATATATATCTCAGGCTTTTTGAAACATTTCTTCTCAGTTTGCAGGCTAGCAGGATTTTATACTCAGGAATAGCTGGGGGCAGAGACAAAAGTTTGATGCAGTCAAAATGCTCTTTCTCAGTTCCTTTCTCACACATTTTTCCATTTATTCTTGAATATTATTATATGTAAATATACATTAATATTCCTTATGAATAGGATTCCGATTTAAATGCTTCAAAACAAACTTTGAGATGCTTTGTGATGTGTGCTGTTCATTTTTTTTAACCTGATTTCCTGTGCAAGAATACCTGGATGATTTTGTTTGTATCTGGACCTGTGCTGAGACAGGTTTAATGATGGACATGGAGTATACACATCAGAGGAGGAGAGATTGTAGAAATGCTCCACCAATTACTGAATCACTGCATACTGCCAATTTTAATTCTTCATTCAAGAATTTTTATTTATTCTTTTGCATTTATTGGCTAATCCATCTTCTGAAAGTTTCCTCAGTCACTTTAATAATCTGTGTGTTGTATCTACTGTATTACTTCATTTACATTTCCATGAAGAAAGGTTGCAGCTCTGCTTTCCACCTACTTTGGGGCATAAGCACCAATTTAATATATCAGTGTTTCTCACTGAAGTTTTTTTCCAAATTTCATTAACTTTTATGTATGTCATTTACCTAGAAAGAAATTTTAAAAATGAACCTCTGAATTTAACCACTAGTAAGATGGAAGGAAAACATATCCTTTCAACTGTTTTTAAGCTTACTTTTAGTTTGAGATGAAATGAAATTGTGAAATTTTAAAATAAGCTTAGACTTTCTGGGTTCTTGGCTTCATTTATTTAATTATATTCTTAATGGAAAAATTGACATGTGTTTTGATAACCTTAGCTCTGACCTCTCTTACCCCAGCCCTGTGTGAGATTAAACTCATTACAAAATGTAATAATCTCAGCTAATAGCTTAATCTAGATAGTCTATGAGGAGATGAGTTACTAACACCTCTTTTGAATGTGGAGTAAAGAAATCTTGGATTTCTGTAGGCATCCATTTTCCAGTATTCAATTTCAAAGATGTCTTTGAAAAAGCTGTAAGGTTCTCATACCATTTATGAAATATTATTACACATACTATGTTATATTTAAAACCCACAAATGCAATCCCTGCTGTGAAAATACTACATTTGTGCAGTTTTCTATTTGAAAAAGTTATTTAGACCAGTCAGCCACAGATCTGACAGGTACACTTCAGCCACAGGTCTGAAGTGTAGGTATATTACTATTCCCAACATTATTGCAAATGAAAGAGCTAGCTGTTGTTGTCAATTTGTTAGGTCCCTTTTGTAATTCTTTTTTCTTGAAGGAAGTAGTACCTGTTACTGAGCTATTTATTTTTTTTACATATATCTCAAATTTTTGCATTTATTTATTTATATGCAAATTTTACACAATAAAAGTTTTGAAACCAGTTTTCTCTGCACTCATTTTGCAGTTATTTTGGTACAGCTAATTATCTTAATCTGTGGGAGAGTAAATAATGTTTTTTAACCAATTCAGATTTGAAGAAATGCCATCTCCATTGAGTGTGTTTTAAAGTAGTGTGTAATGTGTAAAGCTGCTTATTCTGTATTCTGACCCTTGAAAGACCTGAATACATGACAGCATCCGTAGAAAAGTCTTGAGTCGAAGCTGACGATGGCTGAGCTTAAAGAAGGTATAACAAGCACATGTGAAAGGTACATATGCAGTATAAATCTGAAGATAATGTTGCAGTGTAAAATCAAGCACCTTTAAATCCTGCTCTTCCCCCACCCCTGAGAATTCCTTGTCTTAGCAGTATTGATCAGATATAAGGAGGATTGCGAGTGCTTAAAAACTAAATTTCTTCTGTGCTGTGTACCTATTTTTTTTTTAATTGAAAAAAATCCTGATGAATTAGAGTTTCCCTGTGTGAAGGTTTTTGGTTGAAGTTTCCAGTATGACTAGTTATCTTAGATTACTGAAGCAATTATTCTAAATTGATGGGTGGTCTTGAGAAAATGTTTTCAACTGGTAGCTTTTAATAGGAGGAGAGTATGTAATACAGCACAGTGCCTGTATGAATACCAGAATTCAAGGGGCTGTTAACCTTTTCGATCTCTTAACGTGCTCTGTACACATTTTAATTATTTGTGTTTGTGACAAATATATAGCAAAGTCGGAGAACATATAGTCGCACGGCATCTGACTGCTGCTGCCTTAAGGTGCCAGACTGTGGCTGTATAAAGGTGTATGAAGTGTAGCGTTTCGCTGGGGAGGAAGCAGAACAGTGTGAGCGCACACTCTGAGGTGTCAAAGCCGAGTCATTCTCTCCGAAGTGTCAAAGCCGAGCCCTTCACTCCGAGCGGCTCCCGCCGAGCGCGGCCGAGGCTCCGTGCGGCACAGGCGGGCGCGGGCGCCCTCTGCTGACCAAAGCGCGCATGGCAGCCCTGCCCGCCCCAGCCTCCCCTTCCGCCTTCGGGCAAACCGGAGCCAAAGCCAAATATCCACGTCTTGGCTTCCCTGCACCACGTAAAGACTTGTTCTAAGAAAAAACAGCGGATTGAAGAATATTTACAGACAGTACTGTAGTTTACCAAGCCACAAAAGTCTTAATGAAAGCCAGATTTATGGTCAGAAGGATATTAGGAGTGAGTCATTTTCAGTTTCTCTCATTGGGATCATTTGAAACAGTATTTTTTACTACAAAAAGAGTAAATCGTTGGCATTCAGGTAAACCAGGATACAATTGAAAAAGAAGACACTCTTAAGAAGGTTATGGAATCTGTGACTAGCATTTGACAAAACGAGGGCCTTACTTCAAACAACTGAGCCCTACCGAAGTGCAGTTGTGGAAATAGCTCACTTACAGTTTCTATTGCAGTAGACAACTAGAGAGAGCTAAGCACCTCTCCACCTCTAAAATCCCGGAGAGGACTCTCAAGCTTCAATTTGAGTATCCAGCCTCAGATGATGTTGAGTCTGGAAAAGGCAGCAATATAAAATGGACGAATAAATGAGGCAATGAGGCAGTGAGAGAAAGAATGATGTGAGTCCTCTTTTTTTTTTTTTTTTTTTTTTTTAATTATAGATATTTCTATTTACAAAAGGAAATTATGCATCCAAAGTGATTAGTTTATTTCAAAATACATAAATATTAATTTATGAATAGAGTGTTAAAGTAAAGCCAGGCAAGTCAGAAGGGTAATTGCAAAACATAATAATAGTATTCTGCTTTTAAGAGCAGTTAAACCTTTGGTTTTAAATATGCATCAAAACACTACAAAAGTGTACTTGAGCTTCTGTTTCATTGGGCAAAGAACTGTATTTCTTCTTGGGTTCTAAAATTTCTGCTGTTTTCAATATCTGTGCGTTGGAGACAGACTGATTTATGTAAGAATCCAGAGAAGTAATTTGTTTCTTTGGGGATACAATTAACACTAAATATCTAAAATTATTTGTTGCAATCAGTATAGAAATAACCTAATTCAGTTCCATAAAACTGCAGTATTAACATGATACCAAATATTTCACTTTGCACAAAGGTTCAGTTGCATGAAGGATGAATATTTTTTTGCCAAAGGTAAGACAGAAAATTTTACTGGAATCAAATGAACTATTTTCTGGTTATTACTTCTGCATAAGTCAAATGGAGTGGACTAAATAACTAAAGTTTATTTCATTTTTATGAACTTAAGTAGACCAGGCCTCCCCCTGCATTATTGCTCAATTCTAAAATTAATCAAACTTGTAAAAGGTTTTTACTGCTTCAGAAAATGTTCTCAAGGTTTCATTGTTGCTCTTGCAGCTAAACCAGTGATGAGACTGTTTGAAAATTGATATCAGAAAAAGCAGGGATAGGTGACTATTTTTACTAAATGGTCACCTTATTTTTTTATGGTTTTTTGCTTTTCCCACCTTTGAATCTACTGATTAAAAGAATGAGGAAGATATTGATTAAACAGAGTACCATACTGTATGCAAGATTTGGTAGGCTTGACATTAATCAGGTCAGGTTTGTAGAAAAACATATTTGTGGAGACTATTGCGTGAGTAGAGGGAATTAAGGCAAGATGCTTCCTAAACCTGAATTTACTTGTTTTGATTCATAGTTATATTATCTTAATGTGGTTACTGGGATTGCTGAGCAGCCAAGTCTTTGAATCATAGGAGACTTGAGAAAGAAGAAACATTTACAGATTCCAAAGTTGCTCTTTGTGGATTTAGTGTCAAAGATTAAGGTAGTTAGATAAGGAAGTGTCACTTTTTTTAGCCTTTAAACACAGATTAGTATTCTGTTATTTCCAGGGACTATGGGGAGGGTTTAACAGATTATTGAAGAAAGTCTTAGAGGTTTGGATAAATGCAGCTGACTGTACAGTAAAATATATATAATTTTTTATAAATGATGGAATGCTACTAATAATTTTTGTTAGGCAAACCTTGTTTTTGTTACCCTGAAGCTGAAAGATGTATTACTTGAATTTTAGTCTCTTGAGGTATTTACTGTTACATACGTTTTACCTCTAAGTGTATGCTACAACTAATGGAAACATATATAATATACTAGTATTCAAGGCTTAATAAATTAATTTCAGAGCATGTATTAAGAATAGGAAAGAAAATTTTTATGTTTACAGCACAAATTAAAACCCAAGTCCCTCTCAAACATGCATACCATGAAATTTCATTGTAGTCAATGTAGTGTTTGGCAGTGCAGAACCAGGCTGATTACTGAAATATAATTACCTTTGTGGAGGAATTTGGTTGCAGGGGGAAGTCTGTCCTAAGACTGTGCCTTAATACTTCAATAGTATTAAAGTAGGACATTTAAAGGCTATTCATGAGTAATTATTTCTAATGCACTTTAAACTGTAACTGAATAAAAAATGGCTGCACTAGACTATTTTGAGAAATCTTTGCCATTTTATAACATTTAATTATCAAATTTTGCATTTCAGTATTCTAGCATTTTAAAAGTTCTCATTTTCAAAGTAATATACATTTCATAGTGCTAAAAGAATTGTTCTATTGCTACAATAATAGCTTCAGAAGATAACCTTTCCTAAAAGTTAAGCATCTAGGGCAGGAACAGCAATATTGTTGTTCAGATTGTATTTCAGTAACCAGAAAAGTTCTTGTTGTTTTCAGCTTTTTAATTAAATTAAGATTTTTCTCATAAGATAATGAATTATACCTTGTGGCCCAGAATGTAAAGTGTAGACTTTGAATCATTGCCTCATTCAAATATGAAGTATTTTAAAAACTTGTCAGCTTTTTACCACGCAAGTAGACAATTGATGGTATGAGCCATTACTTTATTGAACCATTAGCTCTTTAAAACTCTGTGCATAAATTAAAGAGGAGCTAAATGGATTTGTGGCTGTTGCCATTAGTAGCATTTTAAATTATACAGGCAATTATTGTGTTCATTTTCATTATCGTAGAGCAGCCCTTTTCCAAAACTATTGTGGTTTTCTTAGACATTATGTACAAATTTTCCCTTGGAGATAAAAATTTCCAGTGGTGTGTTTAATTTTGTTAAGTTGTTTCAAATAGAACAAATATTATGACAAGTAGAAGAAAATTTGTATAACTAATATAGGAAATAGCAATAAACATGGAAAATTTCTGCAATTCTTAATTCATCTATTTCTAATATTTTCAGAGTTATTCTAGTTACTATTTTCCAAAGAAAAGGAATAGCATTTGTAAGACTGCATATTTTACAAATGCTTTGGTAAAATCACAGTCTAGTCAAAATGAAGTCTATACACTTTTCCAATATTCAGATGAATTTTAGAGAATATTAGTGAATTTCTACATGAAATTTATCTGGATAGTTCAACAGTGTTTCATTAGTTGACTGCAGAAATTGTTTAAGTGGAAAGGCACAAAATTAAACTAATTAAGTATCCTTTAGTACATTGGAGTAACTAGTTTTTGAGAAATGGAGAATGCATTTCTATTAAAACTTACTTTCTTTGTGTGCCTTCTTAAGTAAAATTTTGCAATTGCCTTCACTTAATATAGTAAAGAAAAACATTAACATTTACTATGGCCAATAGTATGATCTATATTTAAAAGAATGGCATTATTAGTGGCAAATCAAGTGTTCTTGAGCAAAAGATTTATAGTGTGAGAAGTTTTTCAGCATCGACTTTTTTTTTGTCATAATACCTCTCCAAACACACTTTTTTGGGTCCCAAACTTAAATTCACATCTGTCTTCATCAATTAGAAAGGTATTGATGCTTTGAGTTAGCTACATATCAGTGTGCAGTGGACTAAATTTAATGTTTCTGTCCTAAAAGTGGCATTCTTTCCAAAGAAGCTCTTTATTCATTTCTCTTCTGGGGTGGGGTTTTTTATGGGGGATAGAGAGGGGAGAGATAGGCTTTCACTACCATGATGCAGGGGAAAAAAAAGTGTGAGGTAGTAGTTATGCATATTGCAAGACAGTGATTCTTTATTTTATTACAAAAAAAGACCAACTCTAGAAGGCCAGATTAAATCATTCCTTTCACTTTTTAATGGGATTTGGATGAATAGAGTAAAATATGCACTTTGCATTCATTGATAGCATCTTTAGGTTGAGGTAATTGAGTCTTTTTTCCCTGACTGAATGAATAATGACTTCATCTGATCCTCAGCGAGGCCTGAAACTTAGGCTGCCTTTGTCAACGCAAAAAGATCTGGGCTTTGAAACATGCTCTACTTCCCTGGCTTCATTTTTCTTCATTTTAATCCAAAAACCTATTTTTCTCAATAATTCAAGCATAAACTATGTAGTAGTTGAAGCAGCGGAAATTGCAAGATATTTGTCCTCGTTGTGCTGCTTTTTAAATGCAGCTGATAAATCAGCCGCTGTGGTCTTCAGCTGCCTGCTTCTCTAGAAAGGGGACAGCCCATGTGTAAGCAAGATTGCTGGAATTTTTAAGAACTATATTTAAAGTGCTTTTTTTGCAGCCTGTTTGTTATCTAAGGAAGTGTTATGTTTTACTGCTCTTACTGGCAAGACTTGGAGATAAAAGGGGCATCTGTGATGGGGCCTAGGAAACTCTTCCTGACATGATTTTCCCACATATTTTACTGACTACTAGACCATCCCAAAAAGTGGAGTAAAAATACCTTAGCTTACATCATACGTTATTGAAATGGCGAGAGTCTTAGTTACATAGCTTAAATATATTTCTTTCATGAGAAACAGCGGGTGAAGGATAGCTTCTCCTAATGTTTTACTTAAAATGTTTCTAAATCAAATACCTTTCTATTCATGTGCAGTTGAAGCCCTGTTTCACTATATTGGTTTGAAAATGGATATTCCACTTGATTGTTGTTTTTATTATTATATTGGATAAGTGAAAGCTTTATACAATTAAAAATCGTTTTTGTGGCATTGGTTCAGATTTACAGAGTGGGATGAGAGCATAGTGACAAGTTGCAGTGCACTTGTCACATGAAGAAGAAGTCACAGGCTCTGTCTCATGTGCCTGTTGGTTCTTGAATCTAACAGGTATTTGATCTTCTAGCAGTCAATGGGTAATACCCTGTGCCAGTATTTTTGCTGCAAGCATGACAGAAGAAAATTTTCCCTGCTCATTTGTTCATCTGTAATTATGTTTTCTCCTTGCCCTTCTGTGTTCCTGTCCTAGAACAAGGAATGGAGAAGGGATGTGTCAGATTTGAAGGTATTCAAAAGACTTGGCTGGTGCAGTTCATATTGGTTCTAGGAATTGTTATTGCCACAAAACCAGGGAACATCTTTTGTGTGCAAGCATTGGAATAACAATCAATGCAATTATCAAAGTTCAGTTAATAGTTGCAAGTGCATGGATTTTTAATAGGTAGGAATAACCAAAGCAAATAATGCTATCTGTTTGCATTGCAGAAGCATAAATTAAGAAAAACTCCTGACTAACTTGATTTCTTTTTCTTCCTCCAGGTTGGCTTGCTGGACCTGGAGCTGAATCAACTGACCAAAGCCCTGTTTTTGGCTTTAGTTGCACTATCAGTTGTTATGGTCACTTTGCAAGGATTTGTAGGCCCGTGGTATCGCAACCTTTTCCGGTTCCTCCTCCTGTTTTCCTATATCATCCCAATCAGGTATGTAGGAGAATGAAAGCAAAATACAGTTGCTTAAATTTACTGTATGTGGCTTTCTTGAAATTTATACTTGCTTCTCATTGCAAAGGAAATTGATCTTATCAGGAAGCTGTAGGAGAAGGTGCCAACAAATCTGCTGATTCTTGAAGGATCACTGTACAGAAAACAATACTGTTGTATTTTTTCTGTATAATGTTCATCTTGCTGGAGTAATCAGGATATCTAATCCTTTGCTAGCATAAATGTATTAATAAGGATACAAGGTATATGAGAAGGTGGTTTCAGGAAGCATGCAGATGAATGAACTGCTAGACACGTTATGGAATTTTATTTTTAATGCCTTAAATACTAAAAATGTTCCATTTCTCTGGTAAAAATATAGACATTTTGCCCCAATAATGATTAATTTAAATTGGATGGCTGAATAATGTAAGTGCTCTTTTACAATGAGAGGAGTTTTAACGTGTAACCAAGTAGAGACTTGCCCTGAATTAATTAATTCATTAAGCATGAGTACTGTATATTCAAATTGCAGATAAACTGGAACACGAAATAATATCCATGTGTGTAATCAAGTCTTCTGTGGACACAGAAGTGAGAACACTGCCTCTGAACTGAATTATTTTCTTTGCATGGGTATTGCCTTTGCAAAATGGACATACTGTCTCCTGTTAAAATACCCAGTGTTTAGATTAAGGTAATTGTTAATTTTAGATCCTCTTTACAACTGTTCAGTTTGAGATACATCATTCAGTAAGCCCAGTGATCAGCCAGAGTTAGCAGCATATAACTGTAGCTAGATTTAAGACCTGTCCCCTCAGACATGCACACAATATTCAAGTTCACATAGTAAAGAAAAGAAAAATAACAGGAGGATTTCAATAGGCCTTTTAATCTAAGTTTACATTACTTACACATTACTGTGATCACATTTTTAAAGTACATGTCTGTGTGAAGGAAATTGTATCATATTTGACCAATGGGATCCTCTGTCTTAACATTTTATAACTTAGGACTTTATTTCAAGAGTACTTTTATGTTGCAAGAGAAACTGATTCTGTGGGAAGTTGAAGGAGAAGGTTCTGGCAAATCTGCTGGAACCACAATTTTGGAATATCTTTCTAAACACTGTCACGGTCATAACTCCTTTACTGCTTGAATGATGCTGTTCAATCATATTGCCCTCACCCCCCCCTCCCCATACACACACAGTTACTGCATATTAAGAAATTTATCCATGTGAAGAGGCAAAAAGGCCTCCATTCAAATGGTTAAGTCTACGTTTTACCAGACATGTACTTTAAAACTTCCAGGGGAGGGGAAAAAAGGGGATCACTTCTAACTAAAGGATAACTTTTAACCATTTTAATGTCTTTGTTACTGGATGCAAGAGGATTAAGGCCATCTAGGTGTTGTAAATAAATTTTATTCTATATTGAAAGTTCAACATATGCCATTAAAAAAACATTTTAACTGAGCAGCTCATTTTCAATGTGAGAGTTCTATAGTGGACTTGTGGAATAGCTTTTCTCCAAAAATAACTTCTAGTATGCATCTAATCCAATTTACAATTGTTTGTGAGAGATAATATAAAAACTAAAAGTATTAGAGAATAAGGTTGGTTTAGTTCATCAGACAGGAATTTTTCACAGAATGCTTTCCTCCCTAGAGATTTATCTGTTTCTCTACCAAATCTTCTTCAACCCGAATCTTCATAAATACAGGGTTGCTTCCCACACTGTCAGCAAGATGAACAACTCAATCATGCTGGTGTTTAAACTTGACTACACTTCCCTTCCTCTCTTCTGTATGTTAAGCATGGGAATGACTTAATTTTTAGGCTCTGTTTTGAGTGTAAATTCTCAAAGATGAAAATTACAAAGCAAATGACATCGAAGCACCAGGTGTTGTACCCTCCCAATATTTTTAAAATATATATGTGGGGGAAATAATGAACTTAAAGATGTAAATGAAATGTCAGAGATTAGGATTCACTGGTAGAGGCAAAGCATATCTGGACTCAGGCACACATGAAATGTGTTGCTTGATAGTTTTAGAGAATTCAGGAAGTTTCTAATGGTGGAACTTTTTTGCAGTTCTGTTTGGCTTTTGGTTTGCAGAGCAAGGGAAATTCCAGGTATGCAATAAAAACAGTTTTTCATGGCTAGACATGTTTGGTGAAGATCATCAGGAAGATGATGATACAGTAAGTAGAGTTTAACTGATCTCTGTGCAGCCTCTCCTATCATTAATAGGAAGAGGAACTTTTCAGATGCTTCAGAAAGAAGCTGGTTCCTTTTGTTTCAGCTGCATCCTAAATACTCGTCTAGATCAGTGTTGCTTTACTTTGTGCAGGGTATTACTGTGGGGTATATAAGACTATAGAAGTATAAACATAAAACAACTGTAAAAAATACCCAACAGCACTGCAAAATAAAAACCACCCCTATAAGCAACACTTACCCAACACTCACCTTCAAAAAATCAGCCTCCAACATTGCACACATTCTGTGGTGTACAAGGAATCAAGAAAAATGGAGAAAAAGTAGTAATAAACAGATATCAAAAGCTCAGTCCATCTCTAAACTGTTTGTAAGTTAGACTCATTATGCACAAAATGTTTTGAACAGCCCCACACCCGCAGAAACTTTTGGCCCTTGAAAGTGTTTGTCATTGATGTTTTCTTTTTCCATATGCAGAAACCATAGCCCAGGGAGCCTCCATAGGCAATCTGCTGCCCTAAAAAGTCAAGCTATTTTAATTTCTTAAGATTTATCAGGGAAAGAGGATATAAAGCAAGTCCTTGACAGACTGTTCAAAACAAAGTAAATCTCACTATGATTATCTTCATCCATTATCTGAGTTTTTCCATGTTCCCTAGCATTTTTAGGCATTTTTCTAGCTGACTCTAGCCAACTAGACTGTATCACCTGGTGTAGTTGTCGCATAGCATATTCCATTTTCCTTGTCAAGTAAAATATGAGAGATGGGGAAATTAAAGGATGACCTATAGGCTGATTTTTATTTGCTTAGATCTTTATATGATATTGTGCTTAAATGAAGTAACTTCTGTTTTGTTCTATTTTTATCTGTTTAATGACAATTAATACCAGTTACTAGGCTCCAAAAAATCAGTTTCTGTGAAGATTTAACTTTCCAGGCATATTGAATTGAAAATATTTTTGGTTGTTTTTTGACCAATATTTTTAAAACTATGCCATTTTTTTCCTACATTTTGAATAATGCATATATCAGTTATAGCTTATGGCTGCTTCAAGAAAGCAGGGATATACAGAAAGCTCAGGAAGTTAGGAAAAAACCTACCATCTGACTTTTAGTCAAAATCATACTTGAATTTTATCGACACAATATCGCTTTGTTCACAAAATTGTCCTTGCTACCTTCATTAGGTCTTGATTGCTTTTCACCAAGTCATGAATGGTAGCATGTTACTGGAGTTTCTAAATGTATTTGTCAAACTTTCTCAGTGAAGGCCTTTGCTTATTGGCAAATTTGTCCTTTTGACAAAAAAACCCCAAATCAGACACCTTTAGAAGGGGACCTTACATCATTACAATTTGTTAAAAAAAAAGAAATTTAGAAATCCTGTAAATAGGAATGTTTAATCTAAAACACTGGTGTTGTTTTTGAGGGAATAAGAGCAGAACTATTCATTTTTAACATGTAGTTAAAAGCAGTGTGGATTCTGAAATGTTGTCCTGAGGCTGAATTGAAGAGAAACCCTGGCTCTTAATGGAATAAATCCCCAAGCTGGATAAAAATTGCCTTAGGATTTCCTGCTTTAGGATAACTAGTGTTGAGGTGGAGAGACCAGAAACGTATTATTGTGCTTGCTAAATATGCTCATTCTCTGCAACAGCCTTCAAATTCCTGTGTTAACATACTCTGCCTAAATATTGCATGTTAATTGGTTTGCTAAAAATTAGTGTTACTAATGCAACAGTTGCTAATGCTACGTTGGATGCTGTTCTGTGTGTTTTCATGAATAACTGATGTGTTTGAAGTTTGTTAATTTGGATTAAATTGAGAAGGATTTGAAAAATGGTGAATTTAAAATGTTTTGCTTATATAATGAGGTTTCCTAAAGTCTGCAAAGAAATTATGAGAAATTATAGCTAATATTATCAGGCACTGAAAGTAGCTTTATTTTGAGTAAGCTTAGTGTCTCCTTGTTTTATTATGTAAAAATTCTTGGACTTTTCAGTGAAGTATTTTTATCCATTCCTGTGAAGCTCTGTTGGAGAGGTTTCTAGTTTCAAAAGCAAACTCACTATTAATAGGCCATCAGCATTTTTACTATTGCATCAGTTTCCATAATGTGCTAAGCAATAGGCTACAATGATTTCAAATATAAAGATTTCCTCTAAGACAAAAAGCATTAAATGAAGGCAGTCAGAAAAGGATACAGTGTGCAAATTTTAGAATTAATACTAAAAAATTAATCTATGGCACTCATTTTTATTCCCATTTAATTCTTTATTCATCTTAACAATTCAAGCATATACCCAATATTTTTCTGTGTGCTAGAAAGCTGTCTTGGACTGTCCTAGTCATTGGGGAGAGATTATTTCTCTATAGACCAGCAGTGCCAGCTATTAGGTCCATCAGCATAAAGGGGGTGCATTCTGTTCTACTTAGCAGTGCATGCTGGAAAGCTAGAGTAATTCCTAAAATGCCATAATACTTTGAAATGTTGAGCAGTCAGGAGAAATCCATAAGAGAAGTTAGAGTCTTGTTTTCTTTTCTTTTTTCCTTGCCTTTAAATTATATTCAAGTATATTATAGTTAAATGCATGGAGTGTTTAGAACATCAAAACAAGGTGATAAACATGCTTATAAAAGGTGCAAGTAAAGATGCCTGCTGCACTTCAGCTTTGGGAGGCTTTTCTGATTTTATCTTACCAAAGCACAGTTTTTCCTATCTGAGCAGCTGCAGATCTCCATTGGTAGAGATCTGTAGACGTCTCTCTCTATGTGCCATGTACCTGAGACTGAAGTGCTTAAATAGAGTGTCCATCTCAGAATCTCTGTCTTGGTAGATAGCCTGAATGCCTCTTTGAAGTGGGGTGGTGAGGAGCTTTCATCATTCAGTTAATCCACTTGCTAGTGGCTAGAGCAAATGTCCATCTGTTTTTAAATTAACTTAAGTGTGCTCGTGTATCTCTTGTCAAGTTAGACTGCATCCTTTGTTCTTGACTGGCTAACTAGCAGGTTTGTATACCCAAGAGGAGTAAAGCTTTTGCTGTTCCTTTGGTTTCAATGTGAAGTGTGTTGCTTTGGTCTTTATAGTCACTCTGAATGTTAACAGACAAGCATAATAAGAATGCAGTTTGCCCACTACTGGCTCTGGAATGAGTAAGATAGGGTAGAACTGTAGTTAACCAGTGTGAGGCAAGTTACTTCCAGTATTTGTCTCGCTATACTGTAGCATTTTCAGTAAAAAGAATCTGTAGAGTCCTCCTTCTGTTGTCTGTCCTTTTGTTATATGTATTTGCATGTCTGAAGACAGATGAAATTAGGGAAAATATTACAGGACCAATTGGGGTATATTACCACAGAGAAGGATAATTTTCAGATGATGCCGATTTTGGTGGGAAAATAAGATGTAGTTAAAGCATAAAATACCATCCTAAATAGTAAATCTTGTGCCTAAAGCATATGTTTCTTTTCTGTGGCAACATATTTTGTCTTCTGTACAAATTCAGGAGGTAGGGGACGTAGAATAAACTTTTTTTCAGTGTGCGTCAAAATTTCAGATGCTCTCATAATTCTAATTATATGCATCTCTTCTTTATGGGATAGTGCAGATTGTGACTCAATGTTCCCTCCACTGTTACCTCAGGTAATCCACAGTCTGTTGCTGTGATTCCAAGAGGACAGATGAAAATTCCTGGTAGCTGCTCTTTTTGTTATGCAGTTAAGTCAGGATGATGTCAGGACTGTTACAAAAATGTCTGAAGTGCATTGATACCTTGATAGGTACCTTTGAACAGTTCTAAGAATTACATTCCTGTTAACCTGTTGCTTAACTTGGGACTCTTGTGATAGCAACTTAGCTACAAATAGTTTGCAGAATCACAGGATATGCTGAACTGGAAGGGACTCATAATGATCATCGGGTCCAACTCCTGGCCCTCCACAGGACCATCCTCAAGAGTCACACCGTGTACCTGAGAGCATTGTCCAAACACACCTTGAACTCTGTCAGGTTTGGTGCTGTGACATCTTCCTTGGGGAGCCTGTGCCAGTGCCCAACCATCCTTTGGCTGAAGAGCCTTTTTCTAACATTCAATATATTTCTAATATTTAAACATCCCCTTACACAAATCAGGCCATTCCCTCAGATCCTTTCACTGGTCATCACAGAGAAGAGATCAGCATTTGCCCCTCCTCTTTCCCTTAGAAGCAAGTTATAGACTACGATGAGGTCTCCCCTCAGTCTCCCCTTCTACAGGCTGAACAGACCAAGTGACCTCAGTAGTTCATATAGCTACTGTCATACCTGTCTTTTCAGTATTTCTGTTCGAGCAGAGTCAAGAGAAATCAACATATGCCTTTTTCTTAGTCACTGCTCCTCTGACATGGAAACAGAAACATGGTGAATAGCCAGAGGAAAGTAGCATTTTAATGGTTTAGAACAAGGTGGATAGAGTTTTATTTTGGAACATTTTATTATGGGGAATAATAATGTGATTAAATGAGTGAAGACTTTTTTATTGTAACATAGGAATACAAGGTCCATTTTAGTTCTTATATGATGAAGACATGGAAATATTAAAAAATTAATGCACAGAGTGAACTGGAAAAACATATTTTTGATTTTGGACTTCTATATGTAATCAGTAAAACTTGCTGCAAATTGCATATTTTCTGTTAGTGAGCAACCCAAAGATTACTTCATGCCAACATGGTATCACAAGGGTGCATTTTGCTGCTTTGCATTTTTCTCCTTTTACAATGGACCCTCTCTAGCTACAATTTGGGAAGGACAAAAATATCATTGATTTTTTGGGAAAGAGCAGTTGACAAATATAGTTCTACTATATTAAAGAAATAATGTTGTTGGTTGTTTTTTAAAAAACAAAAAAAAAACCCGCCAGTGACTTGAAAAGGTACAAAAATATTTGTAATTTCACATCATAAAGAGAACCTATATGGTGTTTGTGGTTTTTTTAGTAGATAAAAACTGACTTGAATCTGTTCTTGCTGAATCTATTCTTGCTATACGTTATCCTTCTGTATAAGATCAGTAATGTAATTATGTCAAGAGTCTTCACAAAGTGTTGGAATCTGTCTCATGCAGAATGCATGATACTGCATTTGTTGATATAGCCATATCTTCTAAAAGTCTGGGATGAAGCCTGTGATATGTACTCTACAAACACATTAAAAAAGCAGTCTTCCAAAATTTTGGTGCACATAGGTTTAAGATCTTTCTTTTTTCAGATATACAAAAAAGAGCTTCTGTTGTTATTTTTATGGTTATCATTTTCATTTTGCCTAATATTCACACTGATTATGGTATAAATTTCCTTTGCAGTTTACGTGTCAACTTGGACATGGGAAAGGCAGCCTATGGGTGGATGATTATGAAAGATGACAATATTCCTGGAACAGTTGTTCGAACTAGCACCATACCAGAAGAGTTGGGACGATTAGTTTATTTACTAACAGATAAAACAGGTATATCAGCTTACCATTCTGAAATCTGATAACTTTTATAAAATTTCTAAATTTAATTCTATGAATATGCTAATGTAAGAGTAGATTTAGACTACTGATTTTTGTTTCTCAGTAAAATTTTACACATTTGCTTGAGTACTTTTACAAGTACCTATAGGCATGGGTAGGTCAGTAATTAGATGTTAAAGTCAATATTTGGTAGTACTGTGATTTATTCCAGTGGGAACAGCTCTTCTATAGCAAGAGGATACTGTACAGCATGAGTAAGAGTACCATATGTCTTCCTCTGAAAAGACTCTGGAATAGCACTCAGGATGCTGGGTTTTTTTGCACTTCATTGCTACTGCAATATTGTATGATAATAAGTAAGAATGGCTTTTGAGAGCAAGTAATTTCCAAAACAAGTCACGAGATCAGCCTCCAAAATGATATCTGTTGTCCCAGTGAAGTTACTTGCTCTTTATGTTGCCAAGACCAGTTCTGCAGCTGCTGAATGATTTCAGCTTCATAACTGCAACCAGTTACTGTACCTCATCTGGTGTACTGGAACCCCCAACCCTTACCAAGATCGGAAGGTAAGTATGGAGAGTGTGAAAGAGTAATAACTTGTGTTACACTTTCTTGTTTCTTTCTGAGATTGAATAAATAATTTCTGGTAGATATACATAGGTATTTTTAAAGCAGCTTTACTTCTGAACAGAGAAAATTGTTTCTTGAAAAACTTAAAGAATTCTTTTACTGGTTTTAAGTAAAATGTAGTTCAAAATCATGAAAAGCTGCTGGAGAAGGCAGGGGTTGGCCTGTTATACTGCTCCAAAAGCATAATATACAGTTTATATCTCCATCTGTTTTAAATAGTTCTCCCTCCCATGCTAACACTTCCATTACTGCATATTTGAAATGAAGTGTAAATATAATAAATCGTCACTTTTTCAAAACACGCTTTCCTTTTTTCTTCTATAAGCACATATGTTATCCTATATACATCTGAATGTTCTTCTATTTTGTAAAAGGAAAATATATTGCTAATTATAGTGTGGCAGTTCTTCAGACCAAGTGAATGATTGTTAAACAAGTCTTATTTCAGTTACCTAATAATTTGTATACTATTTGAAACTGTTTATTGATTTTAATTGCACCCTTCATCATGATAATTTATGTAACTTTGAGTGCTGTCACATTGAAGACTTGAAGTATGTAATTTACATGTTTGGAAAAAGTATGTTCAAAAATAATTTGTTTTCAAAATAATGCAGTAAAGTTAAATTACAAAGTAAATTCTAAAGTTAGTTACAAAACACTACTTTCTAAGCAAAACCAATGTAGACTTTTAAACTTTGCTGGTAGAGATTCCAGATTGTTGGTGTTCAACCTCAAAGGCTTTTCAGAGGACTGAGGTCTGCTGAGCTCTGGTGGAAGGTCTGAATCGGTACAATAATGATGTAAAAATGAAAGTGAAGGCCATACTCTAGGGCAGTAGTTTCAAAGTGTTTTGGAAAGGAGCAGTCAGCAGTCTCACCCTATGCATTTTTACCTGAGTGTCAGCTGAAAGCTCCTGGAAGTGAAAATAAGCCAGGAGTCCTGGAGACGTCACCAGCTTCACACCACTAACTGTGCCTGGCAGAGATGGGAAACTCTGCTCTGTTTTAATACTCTTAAGTGCCCTGCAAATTTTAAACTGTTCTTCATTCTGGGCAAACACATCGACAATGTACTTTTTACCCAAGTATATTGGTAGCTGCTTCCAGTTTCCTTTCCTGAATACATTTGTTCTCATTATGCATTTTAGATAAATGTGAAAAATACTGTTAGATAATGAACAAAGTCTGTACTCTTAATCCATGATTGACATTGCATGATTATACAGTTTATAAGAGCTGGTCTCAGCACTTTCTCATTTGAATTTTCATTTCTAGTCATATAAACCAGTTGAATCTGTTCCTCTGCCCACTTAAGGTCTGGCTGTCAGACGATAAAGAAGGAAGTCAGTTTTGTAGCCATCTGCCCAAGTGGTTGCTACCAAAAAAGCTCTTGGCTTCATTTAACTAAAAGGCTGATTTAGTTAAATGTAAACAGGCAAAGTTTTTTTCAATACTGAAAAGGAAAGGGAATCCAGAGAACTGTCTGCAAAAGTCTTATATTGTGGCCCAAGCTTCACTGGAAATTATTGAGAATAGTTGTTGAGTCTTAGGAGCATTGCATTACTAACATAATTGCAAGGTAGTCCTTTGTATGATTGTAAATTGGGTTTGTGCTTCATCAATAAGCTTTTTGACAAGAAGCGTCCATCACAGTGGCTCTCTCATTTGCCACAGTATAATAGAAAATGAAGTATCCCAATAATTGCATTATAGTTTCCTTATTGTGGGACAAGAAAGCAATGTGGTATAATTAGGTTTGATTGGAGTGCATGTTTCCGGTAAGATCTGAAATTAATGATGTTGCTATAGTGACACATCTGCGGCCACCAGTGCGTGAAACATAAAGTAATTCATTCGACAAGAGAAGACATCTGTTAACTGCAAGGATGCAGAGCATATTGACACTGACCAGAAATACTAGACGTTATGTGATAAATGAACAAATGATGCTGAAACAGGAGGACAGATAATTTGTACTTAATCTGCTGGGAGAACTTTAATCTTCTCACTGGTTGCATTTGACAATGCCATTGTTTAAAGAACAATGCTGCAGAGAACTCATAAATTTTAAAACTTAACTCAGGGTGCAGCCTATTAAAGCAATACATTAATTCCTTTGTTAGGGAGTTTTTATCTTCATGTAGAACAAAGCCATTACTAAAAACACTCAGTAAAACAACAGGTTTTTTAGGACTCACATTTTAATTATAGCATCTATTACCCATAATGCCACGTTGTTTGGACTTGAATCACATATAACTTTGACAGAAAGACATCATCCATTATGATGGTGGGTAGCAGTTTGCATGAGCATGGTTTCTCATGGTCTCCAGGGTACAAAAAATTCTAATGATGAAAAAAAAAAGATATTTGCCAATATTTAATGAGAGTTTTTGTTTCTTTGGATGTGGTTTAGAAATCCACCTGCTATTCATAACTACCAATGTGTTCAGCTAAAGCAGACATGTAGTCTTCCAAGTGTAGTTATTTACTAATGAATGTACTTGTATTTGAGTTCTGTAATTAACATTTTAGTGGGTATTTGGACTAAATGAGTTACTTAACAGATATAATCGTTGAACAGATGCATAGAGCAATGGGATTCCTGAATTTTTTGGAAAATCTGTGTATTAGAGGTTAGTGTATATGGACTTCTGTTAAATGTGCCTAATGTAATGTACTCTTAGAACATTACTATAAGTGAATTTCAGTCATTGTTTATGGAAATTAATCTTTTTAGTTATACTTTGAGTCTTTGAGTCTTTACCTCTTCAGTGTAAGCAACTAGAGAGAAGGAGTAATTAAAAAAAATTGATGGAATAACATCTTCCTTCACTTAGATGGATCTATATTTATACTCTGCCTCTTAAGATTTTTAGTACCACTAGGTTTGCAGGGTGAGTAGAGCAGACTAGAAATGAATTGCTTTGATGGAGACATCCTACTGGAAGATTCCAGACTAAGGAATCCTTACCTTTTGTTTTCTGTTGGACTCCCATTCACTGAAAATATCCAGCGAGGATGATGTTGCTCTTACACTGCTGAATATACAGGTATTGTGCTTGTGGGAGACAGAAGGCACAGAGGAAATAGGTACTGCTCTTCACAACATGGTTTAGGAGTGGGACTCCCTAACTCAGTGCCCCCAAGTTACCTGTTACCTCTACTGTGACCCTCTGCCCAGGAAAGATTAGGTTTAGCTCAGCTCTCTTGGTCTTTGTCCTCATTCTTAATGGGTTGTACTGGGACTTCCTTGGTTTGAGGTGTTGTGTAGGTTGTGTTTATGGCATACTCACAAATGAGCAGCTGAATGAGCAGACATATTCTATGTATGCTTACCATGAGTTTTTTTCATCTTCTTATATTATATGCCAGATTTTATTTTTTCCAGGGTTCATAGAAAAAAATATGTATCTCCAGATTGTTGTCAGCAGTCTAATTATTAGACTGATTAGGCCTGATCTCCCTTAAAGTTTCCATAGAAATGTGCACATTTAAACTGACTTTTTATCTGTTAAGGCAAATAGCTCAAACAATGTGCTCAAATTATATGAAAGGTTACCTATCTCTTAATTTCTCACAAAGTTACTAATTTTTCTGTTGTACAAATTTTCTTGCTTTTTCTTGTTTTGGACTTTTTAGTTTGCTGATATTGGTCCAAATTGCCAGCTAGTAATACAGGATCAGAATGATCTGCATCTGCTTCTCAAAAAACAGCAACAAAAAATCTCTGTTGCTCTGTGAATCACATCTGTTGCCACCCAAGGAATGATGCCTTCAGGACTTTTTCCTGAGAAATTAATTTCCTCTTTGCCTGCTTTACTCTGTGTTTAATGATACAATTGTAGGAAAGAAGGGGGAAAAAAAAGCTCTTGGCTTCAATAAAGAACACACTAAATTTTTCTCCAGCAATTCTACACTAACTTTTTTGTCAGGCTATTTTCCTTGTGTGGTACCTGCATTCCAGAGCTAAGTTCAAGATTGTATAACAGTAGTAATAGATGGTATGTTGACTAATGTGCTTTATGGAAGCTTTCCTAAAGTAAGCTGTTTTTTAAATCTAACAACTCTTTGTATTAGCAAAGTCCTGAAAATGTGGAATTGATAACTATTTAAAAATATTATTAAAAATAGAAAGTTCCTTCACTGTTCTATAGTACTTACCACCTTGAGCCGACTGAAAAAGTTCAGTTTTGTATTGTTTTTGTTGTTCAAAAAGTGGGCTATATTAGAAAATCTGCCTCTAGATATTTGAAGAGTTTGCATCTGGGGGCATA
Organism: Agelaius tricolor; assembly: GCF_023055355.1. Classification (NCBI taxonomy): domain Eukaryota; kingdom Metazoa; phylum Chordata; class Aves; order Passeriformes; family Icteridae; genus Agelaius; species Agelaius tricolor. Next base: position 2,066,289 of record NW_027269262.1, on the reverse strand, counting down.
AAATACAAGACATGTTGTTCTGTCATAGATTATTAGTCATCAGCTAAAACTAATTTGTCTTCAACTAAAATTTAAGACAGAACTGCTGCTGAAGTTATAACATGACTGGTTGGCACCATGTAATGTATGGAACAAGTTGTTTTCTGTCCCATTTTGGCATTTCATTAATTAGAAGAATTTAGATGTGAATCTTAATTTGTACACGTGATGAAACATTATTTCCATGAGAATGGCTGAGAAAGGTGTATTTTGTTAAGGTGAGGTTTTTTTCAGAATTTTTTGAGAGTATTTTCATAACTTCAGCTATCCCTGTTTGTCTAACTACACATCAGGTTTATTATGGCTGTTCTTGAAAGTCTTACTCTAGTCTTGAGAAGCATGAGCAAACTGGAATTGTTGCTTCTTTTCTTTATTTTTGTTTTTGGTTTTTTGTCATAGATATTTCCTACTAACATAGATGATAAAAAGGATTGTATTAGAGATGTATAAAATGCAAGTATTGAATCAGGATTTCCAGTATGTTTATTTCCATGTCTTTGTTGATTATTTTTCCTCACCTGTTTTTCCTAAACCTTCTTCCCTGGATCCTGTTGATTGCAAGATAGGAAAATCCATACAATTCTGTGCAGAAGCTTTTCTTCTCTGCTTGCTGAGAAAGAGGGGGCGGAACACAGAAATTTTCCAGCCATCTACCTTTCCCTCACCAAGCATGATATGGAGTTGGACTGATTTAGTGGTGTCAGAAGAAATAATCTTTCCATATAATAATCATAGGGCTAATTTTGTTTCCTGCTCAGTTTTCCCAAGCAGCAATTACAGAAATAGTGGGAAGCAGGTTTGACAGTTGCCTGCTGTCTCACCTTTTGACTAGCATTTAGTTTCACAACTCCTAGAGAGAGTTTTTTTAATTCAAAGGCTTGGCAAAGTCAAAGACAGTGAGAAGGTATTAGCACGCCTGGAAGGTTAGGAAGGTGATAAAGATTGGCTTGAAAATTTCTTGCACTGAATATTTTTGCACAGTGTGTGGGTTTTGGTTTTGCTTTCTTTTAGAAATGGAGATTTTAGTTTCTCATATTTTTGGTGGAAATTTTCATGTTTCTTATGTGCAAACTGGAGATTTATTTTTTCTAGTCTTGAATTAAAGTACAAAATGTAATGAATTTTAATAAAAGGTCTCAATAAAAGCACAGCTTCTAAAAGTAGAAAAAGTGGATTTATGTGATTACTGTAAAACAAAATTTCATTTTCCCATGTATGGAAGTAACCAAAAATTTCCAATTTGCTAATTATAGAGATCTGGAACTTTGTCTTCCTGGGCTGTTTTCCAGCCTTGGGAATGTTCAGCTTCTCATGTAAATTTTTAATAATGTTATGCATATTTTGTAGAGAATTTATGCATTTCACATAAACCTTATTTTAATAATTTTTAAAAATTCAAATAATATAATTATAGAAAGAAAAATCCTCAGCAACATGTAAGGAAAAGCAAATGGGAAATGTAGTTTTTAATGGTAAAGGGAGAATTTGGAACAGAAATCTTGCAGTGGTAAAACAGAAAGAGTTTTATAGTGCAGTGTGGTGGTACAACAATGGAGATGAAGTGTCACTGTACAGGTATCACCAGGAAGTGGGAGTGGTAGACATTTCAAATGCAACTGTGAAAGACATGAGACTTTTAGAGCCCTAATGAATCTTTGAAGATCCCTGATAGTTCTAGCCCTGATAATAGCATAAACCATACGCTGACTGGCCAGACTAGTGTTGTTTTGCAGACAACTATAGCATACCTCATCCTTTTAGTCTTTTCTTCTCCTGTTGCTAAGCATGTAGCTTGGCATATAGCATGTAGTTTGGCATACTAGGATAAAGATGTGAAATAAAAATATTCAAGGTAAATAAAATAATTATTAAATATTTTATTCTGCTGTATTTATTTCCAGAGAATTTTCTTATACTCCATTTTAAAAATATTGTAGAAACTTCAAGAATGTCTACTCTGGTACTATGTTTGGTTTATTTTTTTATGATCAGACTTGTGCATTTTAATGACACAAACCTGTCTGGTTAAATATAGGAATAGCTTTATACTATTTTTATACTTGCTCTGCCTGAGTAGCTGTAGGGAAAAAATTTAGGAAGAGCCATAATCAAAATAATCTTTTTTAAGCTGACCATGGAAAGCTAGGCAGTAGTGACCCCTTTCTGCCTCACATACCCCATCAGGCAAGACTGACACCCCCACCCCTCAATTAGAGGTTTTCCAAACCAGAGGATGTGGCTGGTTGGCAAACGTGGATGCAGTGTCAGTCTGGCTGACAGTCTGTAGTTTCTTGCAAATGTGAAGTGAGCACAGAAAACACTGGTTTTGTTCATTCTGCCTTATTCTGCTTGGATGCTGAATCTGTCAAATTTGGATGTGATGTTAGGTCTTAATGACTTAATCTAGATAACACTGACACTGAATGTGCCCAATTGTCAGAATGTCTGCCTTGGTACATGAAGTGTGGAAAATTTGTAAAATTTGTACGAATTTTTGGGGTTTCCTGTAGGGTTTTTTTCCTTTAGATTTTCTGATACATGGGGCAAACTCTTGCACTGGCTTTTGAGAGTCAGCTCCATCTACATACTGCAAATTCAATTTTTTGTATAGAAAGAAAGGTTTTGTCTCTTTAAGTTTGTGTATTTAGTTATTGGCAAAATCAGCTTGCAGGTGGAACCAGTGATTTCTTCCAGAATGACTAACCCTGATCTTTCTCCACAAACATTCCTTTAATTAAGTAAATTGATGCTAACTTGTGATTCATTCCTGCTTTCCAAAAGAAAGATTTTTTGGAGGGGGAGGGGAGAGGAGGTGTCTGTGGCCATCTCATAGTATTTTTCACTGCTTTGTGATATACTTCTCCTTTATTACAGGAACACTTACACAGAATGAGATGATATTTAAGCGCCTCCACCTAGGTACTGTTTCCTATGGAACAGACACAATGGATGAAATACAGAGTCATATTATAAACTCTTATTCACAGGTATTTCATAAATCATTTACATTTCATATGGGGGGTTTAATGACATTGAAGCATTGTTGTTAATAATTATGTCTAGAATTTGAGATGCTATGAAAGTTGTCATGTGTCGGTATCTCTTCAGAAATATGATGGAAGGGAAAAATATGAGTACATAGTTCTCTCCTGATTCCAAAGTTCCTCATAATGCCCACTTAAAGAGATTTACTTTTCTGTTCTTCACTAGCAGAAATCTGTGTTAACCTGTCTGTGCAGTACAGTCTTTCTGCTGCCAAATCATCTAAGAGTATTCATTACTATGACTACAAATTATAAGGAAGTGTCCAGAACAATATGAACAGTAATTATATCTTTGAAGATACTAATCAAGAATATACATGAAAAAGCCACATTAATTGGTATAACCAAATGGTATAACAGTAGTTGTCAAAATAAAACTTACACAGGTATATTTAAAAATTATTTTTTAAAAAAATTAAGATGATTTCAAACAGCATAAAACTGTGAGTGAGAAAGGGGGAGAAAATGGAAAACTCCATTTGAGATCAAATTGTTCCTGTGATGTATAAGAGTGCTTGGTCTGGAAAGTGTACAAGAGGATTGTGACTCCCTGTCTCTGTGTGGGTCAGCTATGGGATTCTGCAAGCATTACTTACATTTCCCATGTATGTAAACTGTTTGGGTGCTTGCTGCAAACTTTCCTAAACACCTGATCCTACTCTGAGATTAGGATGAACTTTGTGCTTTATTTTTTATTTCTGTTCTTTGAAACAAAAAAATAAGAAAATTTACAGAAGAGACAACAAATGAAAAGTTAACTAGTATTTCCATGATGTTTACAGTATGATAATAAAAGTTTATATAATTTTTTTCCCTTGTAGTTAATGTGAATACACAAACATGACTTCCTGACCCAGTGTCCTGGTTAATGGCAAATTTGGGAGGAAACCTCCTAATGGGGTCTCTCAAGAAAGCAAATTCAAACAGCCCCTCCCCAGCCACTGGTCCAGGAAAGATTTCCTTGAAGAAAAGTGGAAAAACTGTTTATTTAACAAGCCAAGTATGCACAAGTATAAAAAAAAATGAATAATACTAAACAATAAAACCTCTTGCTGTTCTGAAGAGATGGCAAATTCAGAAAGTGCTTTTGTAATTCCAAGAGTCCTCTGTGGGTGTTTCTTGGCTCACTGAGTGTCTCTCAGTCCCTCTGGCACTGGAAAATGCCACATCCCAGGCCCCGGTGGGCCATAGGCGTGAGGTCCTGATGTTTTTTGGGTTTTCAGTCCAAAGCAGTTACCAGAAAAAGAAAAGCCACAGTCCAGAGAACAACTTTGCCTCAGCTAGCTAAAAACTAACTAAAAGCAAAGGAGAGCTCTGTCCTGCTGTGTTTCAGACAACACAGTCTGTGAGAAGGAATGAGGAGAGCAAATGCAGTTTCTGATAACAAACTGAGCTTCTTCTCCCTCCCTTCATTCTCAGAACCAGTCTTAAAGGTGCAGAACTTAATATCCAGCATAAGCAGAACAGACAACTGGGGATACAAGCATCGTAAATTCACACTAGGACACCCAGTTAAGTTTGTAGACTGACTTCCCTGTCTGTGTCCTCATTTTCTCTCTTAGAAGAACTGTAGGATCAACAATTGATTGGAATATCTAGCTGTGCTGTGTTGTAAATATGGCTCCCTTCTTATTTGCTTAAAATAAGAATAAAAGTTTAATTTAATGCCACACTGGACCCAGTTAATACTTTGTAGCTTTTGGGAGGAGAGACAAGAGGGAAGACAGTGATGAAGTGTGTACATTTTAAGTTCACAACTTAAATTCCTAATTATTTTCTGTCTATACAATTCAACAAATCCCCTTCTTGAATTCTTTTCCTTGGATAAATCTATTTCAGCCTAATTTTTAGTAGGTATAGCCGTGGATAGGGAGATACAATAATCATGCCTTGGAAATGGGAAATGGAGCTCTTTCACCTAAAGATCAGCTGTCCAGATTTGGTTCAGAATGTGTTAACTGAAATTACCTGCTACTCACTAAGTTTATAAAAACCACCCCAACCTGGCTTTCTTATGATGTGCCATTTGGGTATTCACAGTAACAGGTCTAGCAATAAATGATATTAACTGACAGTCTTGAGCTGGCACACCTTGGTCTGAGTGAGTTTGACAGCTAAGCACCAAGCATGCTCACAAATACCAGTTTTATATTTTGCAGTTAAATATGCTGTCTGAAAAGATTTGCACAATTCCTGGAATTCTTACTACTTAAAGCTTTTACTAATTTACTGTAAAATTTAATGAGTGGCAACCATGGTTATGAGTTTTTAGTAACTGTAACATACTTAAAATAAGAAATGTGAGGGAAACTTTTCTTCTCAGTTGTGGGAAAAAGATTTTCAAAATGTGGGTTTGCTATTAGTAGATGATGAAAAGAACTTTCTTGGAACGTCCTTTTTTTCAGCTTTATATGACACTACTCTATGTTTAAATAATGTTTTATAAATAATGCTTTAATTGTGCTTGTGTTAGTAGCAACTCATTAAAACAGAACAGTGATGGAGTCTCAGTAACAAACCAAGCAACTACTAAACAATTGTTTCAATCTGAAAAAGTATGGTGAGGTTTTTTAATTTAACCTATGATAATAGAAGCTGCCAGTTAGCTAGGCAGTGGTTCTTGTGTGACATTGATTTTATCCCTTGTTTGTGTTCTGTTTTATTATTACAGTGGACCTACCAGACTATTGTCATCTTAATGTAACACACAAATCTATTATAACCTGATTATATTTCCCCACTGGAAGCATTTTGTGATAGAGGGCATAATCTTTAATGGAATTTGTGTGAAATTAAATTATACAAGCATCAATAAACATAACATAATTCAGAAGGAGTAAATCAGCTTAATTTATTTGTGACTGTAATGGCATCAATGTTAGCAGAATGCAAATGCAGAGGTTTAAAGCAGTAGCTGAAAAGCAGTGCCAGATGAGCAGAAAGTTAAACCCTTTATTAGACAACACTGTAATTTGATGGGCAGAATGTTCACGGTTCAGCAGATTGCAGTCAGGAGGAAAAAAGCGTGGATTCTGAAAAGGTTTTCTGAGTTCCATTGGAGTGAACAGCAGAGCCCTGTGGTGGTACTGCTGATATATTTAATGTGCTGACTTTTAAACGAAAAAAACAAAACCCAACCAGCAAAAACCAATAACCCCCACCAAAAAATCCAACTTATTTTAATTAATCATGAACACATAGTACTTTTCAGAGGAAGATTAGCTCTGTATGTGCTTGAGCATTTGTGAAAGGTAACTTAAAACAGTGGTAGTTTATTGGTTATGCAACAGTAATACAGTCTTCAAGTATGTGTCAAACTGTTATTTTGCATGATTATTTTATTAGATTATTGCATTCTTGTAAGGACAAAAAACATTTCAGCTGCAGCAAAAGAGTAAAACTGCATTAGTTCACAAATAATACAGAAATTATGTAAGTTATAAATAAAATCAGAAATATTTGTATTTTAATTACTCCTAATATTTGTACTTGAAAATGTTCCTGCTTTTGTTCTTCTGATCTCCTCTTCTTCTGGTCTCTCCTGATTACCACAAATGTGGTCATCTTTTAAAATACAGAGATTTAGGTGGTTTTTTTTTAAAAAAAGGGGTTCTTTTCAGTTTAATGACACAGGTGAAGAAGAACAACAAAACATCAAATTTTGAAATTTTGTCTCAGTGTTTCTGAACTCATCCACTTGGTGGCTGGTTTACATATTTTTTCTTAAAAGGAAAAGGAAAAATAATTCACTGGATGCAATAGACATGAAAGGACTATTGTGACAGATCATTGAAAAATGTAAAATCTGAAGTGAGGTAGCAGGGGTTTCTGCAGAATCTGATCAGCCTATTCAGCCCTTTTCCAACGTACTGTTTTCATTTTATGTTTTTCAATTGTCTTAAGGCTCTGTTATTGAAATTTGACTACAAATGCAAGGTGATGAGCCCATAGTTATGTATAATTTCTTTAAAAAAGGAGATGAGGCTTTTTATTTATCACAAGCTGAATGAGTTAACCATAGGTTATATAAAAATAAATGGATGCTTACTAGAGTTATCATTTATCAACCTTTGTAAAAGGAACAGTAAGATATAGATGGATAAGTATTCATGTTTTGTTTCCATTTTTGAACTTTGGTTCACTATTCATTGTGTTGGGTCTTAAAGGTCCACTTTCAGAACAATGGGAACAGTACGAGCTCAACACCATCCAGGAAGCCTCAATCATCTGCGCCCAAAGTGCGCAAGAGCGTCAGCAGCCGGATCCACGAAGCGGTGAAGGCCATCGCGCTCTGCCACAATGTCACCCCCGTGTATGAATCTCGGGCCGGGGTATCTGGAGAGACTGAGTATGCAGAAGTGGATCAGGACTTCAGCGATGAAAATCGAACTTACCAGGCTTCCAGCCCTGATGAGGTTGGTATGCAAGGCTGAAAATATTTATTTATAACTCCTAAAGAATGGGGGAAACTAAGTAAAAAAGAGAAATGCTGTGAAAAAAACGTGTTTTGAGCATGGGTTTCTTTAAACCCCTATAGTATGTTACTATAAGACACAAAATAACACAACACACACGCACTGCTGTTTTCAAAGTAAAAAGGAGAACTTTTAATTTCTAACTTTAACATTTATAGATTTCTAAAAGTGACAGTAGATTAGAAGGCAAAAGTGCTGCCTCTCCAATGACACTAAACAGACTAACAGTCTATCAAATTTCTCTTCTTCTATAAAAGAATACAAAACAGTAAATTATTTACAAAAAGTGTGTGAAGAAGTTCATTACAAGAATGTAAACATCAAAAAGCTTTAAAAATCTTAAAAAATCAAAACAACATTAGTAGTAATCTGTTTTTATATTTTCTAGCTTAGGAAAGATCTGCTAGTTCTGACGCCTTCCTGTATAAAAGTGTTTTCAGTTATTTGACTTAAAGACCTATGAAGTCAGTGCTTTGGGGTCAATATTGTATTAAGGATTGCAATTAAAGGTTTATGATTTTTTATTATTATTCTCAAAACATTAATCTATGTGTGAATCAAAGTATGCTACTAAATGGAAAATGAAACTGTTCTGAGTGATGGACAACCTGGTACATTAGTTAGAGATGCTACCAGATAGCGGAACGTACAGATTCCTAACAGGAAAAAACAACAAACTAACAAAACCCCCAGAAAGAAACAAACAAAAAAACCCCATCAAACCTTGAATACTTCTGTAGAAAAGTTTTTGAGCTTCAAATTCTAGGCAGCTTCATAATCTTTATGGTTCTTTCAAAATTGCATCAAGTGTAGCAGAAATTTAAAACACCATTTCAATAAAAACATGCCTTTGAGTTTTATTGAAATCCAAATTTTAAACAAATCCCAGTGCTTTCATTAGATTTGAGTTATTGTTCTGAATAATCCTATTTTGGTCCCTAAATTGATTGCCTAAAATTCAATCTAAAAAGATACTAGAAGATAGAGACAAAGCTCATGTTGCAAGATACTGGAAAGAGTTTATAATAATGTGTATAGTCGATATAGTAAAATCGAGAAATAGACCTGTTGAAAGTGAACAGGTTGAGAAGAATCTTTGTTTTAAAGAATTTCTAGCATTTTCTGAAGGTACTGTTTTTGTTGTAACCCCAGTAGCTTAGTCATAAATAAAATAAGGTTTTTGGAAGATATGAAGCAGGAATTATCTACCTGAAAGCCTGAATATTTCTCTAGCTGTGCAAGTTGATCCCATACAAGTTAATGTTTCTTTCACAAACTTCATCCTGCTACATAGTGTATTATTCAAGTATACATTTGGTTTTCATGTCTAATATGTCACCATATGTAATGCTAACAAAACTTAAGCAGTTCATACTGCAGGCTATCATTGCTAAAAGAAACAAGTCTGTAACAAGGGTTTTTAGGAATGCAAGAAATAAAATTAAATCTGTCTTTATGTAGTAACAAGATAGCAGACATTACATACCTTTCAGATGCCATAAACACAGTTAATAGTGTCAAAGGATTGTAGAATATAAAGTGGCTGGTTCTCCAAGACTAAAAAATAGCAGTCAGAACATTTTTAAAAATAAAACTCTTTATTCTTAAACAGAGAAGTAGAACTTGAGATGCTGACTTTGGCTAAAATCAGTAATCCATAATACGGTATTTGGTGTTATACAGTGTGAGCTGATCCACATTATGAATTGAGAATCCTGGAAGGGCATTTGTTTATGCCAGAGGGTGTTTGTTTATGATATATATTTGTATAATGTTTGACTTGTATTATACACAAGTGAGCAAATTTTCATCTGCACATGCGTTCATATTTACTTAATGTTTCAGTTTAATGAGCCTGTGGGGTACTACTGAGTATAATGAATGACTGCACGAGTGAAGATCTGACTAGGAAGATATGATGACAACTATAAATTAAGTAAATATTCTGCTTTGATAGCCAAAGGTATTACTAAATCAGGTGAAGAGATGTGCATTTGAGAGAAACTATGTGAGTTTTTTCTCCCGCTTGCGCCTCTCTCCCTGTGGGCTTTTGTATATTTGTTCAGTTGTTTGAAAGCTGAAAATGCTACCATGAAGAGCAATTCTCCTCCCATATTTACTAAAGAAAGAAGCTGTAAGACTCGAGAATTATACAAGCAGTGCCCTGGGAAGACAGTAGGGAATTTGACCTTGGAAAGATGAAAGGAAGGAAAGGAAAGTTGATAAAGTGCTAATATAATAGATCTGGGACTCAGGGTGGAAAAGGAGGTAGAAGAAGAAATCAACAAAGAAACTGTTCATGCTGCAAGGGAGATAATGCACAGATATTGTTTTAATAACGATTTTTTAATCATTTCAACTCATGCATCAAAACTATATGGCAGTGAGATTAAATGTTTCCATTCTAAAACAGGCTTAAATTTCATTTTTGTTTCTCAAAGATAATGCTTGAAACACTAGTAAAATTATCATTTTTAAAAAATATGCTTTTATGTAATGAGAAATTGATGTTAAATGGAGTCTTGTAAAAAGATGAAGCTACAAAAAGCATGTAAACAGCATAAAAATTGCAGCATGACAGAAAAAAGCCTAAGAGTTGAAACACTAGCAGGTCTTTATCATAATTTTTTTAAGACTTCTATTGATGCAATGTTTGCAAATCACTGGAGCCTAAGGAAAATAATGTAAATGGTTCATTATTTAGCTTATTGAACTTTCCTGCAGTTAGGTTGACGGATGATGCCAATGTTTCCCAATCACCAAAGTACCATTTTAAAAGCATTTTTTATTGAATAAAGTGCTTTGAATATTGCACCCTGGAGCTTTATTTAGGGAAATGGTTCAATTGATGTTTTCTGTTTAACCTCAGCACTGACCTACCACAACATACTTGGTTAATAAGCAACATTATCATTTAATAGACTTAACCGGTTTTATGCATTGTACTTTCTCCACATTGCAACTCTGTTCTCTTAGATTTTGTTTATGGATCTGGCTTGATTGCAGTCTTTTGGAACAAGATGTTATTTGCATTGTTGTGTGTTGCATTATATAATATTGCATGATCACACCATAGGATGTAAAGAGCAGAGAACAGTATGTAAGTATAAACTATTCTTCCATGTAGGAAGGTATACGAAACAGCTCAGCAATATGCTCACTACGCTGCACACTTAATTAATTGACTTGAGGAACTCTTTTGAAATTTCTCACATCTGTGCATATATGTGTGCATCCATATACAGATATAATATGACCATAACAAAGTATGCACATTTAGAAGTAGGTGCATTCATCATAAAAGATGTATTTATTCACTGTTAGAGGAACCTGAAATAAGTAACTGATTTTGTATTCATAATGCAAACCCTACTTATGCCAAGCTCTTTGTTTCTTATGATAAGTGATCAATATTTCATTTTCTCTGAAAGAGTGGAAAGTTTCATTTGTCTGTCACTTGTCCTCTACAGCTGTAGCATAGCAAACAATAAACATTCATTGAGAACCCACTGGATAAAAAAAAAAAAAAAAAAAAAACTAAAAGGAAAAAAAGCCATACCAAAACTCAGCTTCGACTTTGCCATCATAGGTGTGGGTTCAGCTCATCTGTAGAAAGCCAGCTACCTTAATGTAATGAACAATCATGAAAGCATATAAGCTAAGTAGGCAAAGTGATAGAGTTCAAAGGTCAGAGACCCAAGCAATTCAGGGCATGCTATGAACAGGAGCCTTTGAAGACCTTTGCTCCCCTTAGTCAGAAAAGGTTGATCAGTCATGATTTTTAATGACTGCTTACTCTCATAAACCAGCCATTTATTGGTTATGCTTTGTCCTGCACTGTTATAGTCTCAAGCATTTCTAATTCCAGGATCTTGAATATTTAAATACTACCTTAAAGTGTGGTCAGTTATTTAATTCCAACATTTCTGTCCAGAGACAACAGAGTTGCTAAAATTAATTACAAGGATACAAAGCCAATCATTTAAAAACAGACAGGGAAATTATATGCCCTTAGTGAAGCAGCTTTTGTGTTTACAAAAGTGAAGCTATAATGTATGAGACATGTTGTATTGTTTAATTCATTTTATTGTGTGTGCTTATTGAAGCAAGACTAATTGTGTTGTTTTGTCAATGTATTGTGAAAAGCAAATCACTCAGTAGCATAAAACCATCACTTGTGTGACCTTCGAGACCCACAAAGAATAACTACTCCATAGCTTGTCTTGAATATTGATTGGTAGTTTTTTCACATGATCAAGCTGTATTTTTAAGTTAATAATTTTATTTTAATTATGAAGGGATTTTTATGAAAATTGATGGACCTCAAATGTTAGTTTGCATAAAGTGGTTGTTTATAAATATAAACAAACCAAACCACTGATTGGAAACAGATATGAGTTGTTGAACAGTCCCAATGGAAACGGTTGGAAACACTCAGGCACTGGGGAAAGGATAGCTCACTGCTTCTTTTCTGTTTCCAAAGCAATACCCTTAACTTAAAAATACCCCACTTACAATGTCTGTACAACTTATACGACAGTTTGATTTTGAAAGCAGTTCCTGTTGTCTGAAGTGATGCTCTTAAATACTCTGAAAGGAATACAAGTATGTTACATGAGAATTCTTCTAAGCAGCAAAACTGGCTTACAAAATTCCCATGTCTAGTCCTTCTTTTTTGCCCTACAAATTGCTCCCTCATATATGCTAAAAACATTGAAGCCTTTATTAATGCAGATTCTCTTTTGGTTAAAGTGGCCAGGTTCACAGCAGGGCTCCGGGAAAGATGTGAGTACAACTATGGTGCAACTCCTGGTCCCTGTGCGGTAGGGAACTGCCAACTGCAGCCACGAGGCAGTGGGACTTTTTCTTAAACTAATGTTAGCTCAAAAAAGAATATTGTACATTGAAAGTGACAGTTATTTGTTCATAAACCGTTTTAAGCAACAAGTACTGTAAATGTAGAGCAGTTCAATATATCTGCTAGGGAGCAGAAATTATTGTCTGGGCCATAAGGAAAGAAAAGCAGAAGCTGGGTATGATAGCCAGGCTGCTGGAGGTTGTGGCCTTAGTGATGAGGTGTACAACCCCACAGGATCCAAGTATGGTGAACAGAGCATGTCCTGTGATGGAAACCTGCAGTCAAGAGTATTATTGTACAGGTCAACCCTAACCCAGTGCATAAACTGTGTGGTTTGATTTGGTTCCATAAATGAACAGTTCTAAAAAAATGGGATGATAATGTCCCCAAAACATGGACATGAATGGTGCTTTTGAAGTTTCACCTCTTTGTGCCCTTCTGGAAATGCACTCATTCCTCAGGTGACTGAGTTAGACACACTCCTACTGAAAGAAGCTGCTTCTAACTCTCGAGCTGCTACTGCTCTAGGTGATGTTGTGGGTTGCACAGTTACGGCATAATTTGGGAGAGTTTCCTTATGAAATCTCTGAATTTGAGTGGAAATCTGTGCCCTGGTAATGGAAGAGTTTGCTGTTTGGATCTGTGAACTATAGAAGCTCAGAATGTTGGGTGGCCTTTAGTGGGGAGACTGCTGACAGAAGCAGCCAGAGTTCAAGAGTGGACATGTGGTAAATGGAAGCATCTGAAAGATTTAGGGTAAGAGCACTAGATGGTATTTCTCACTAGTTTGCATCAGATCTGTTGCATTTCTGTTTCACAATGCAATTATTTGCTCCTTTCTTTCCTAATTTGGAAGTTGCATCTTTGATATTGTCATGTGAGAGATGAATGGTCATCTTTACCCTTTGGGTTGCTACTGAGGAGGAAGAAAATTAGCAAGTCAGCAATCACAAATCTCTCTTTGCCTCCATATGCATTACCTGCCCTAGGAACATCACACATTTGGTGGGTTCACTGCATACCTGTGTCTCAGTAATGGGAAGACCATTTACCCACCAACATGCTTATGTCTCCCAGGCAGCCAGTTTCCCTAGAAGGGAAACTTTGTGATAAGCCGGAGAAGATCCATAAAACATTCAAATAAGTCCCTCATCTGGATTCAGGAAACTTGACACATTTCATCTGTGTTTGTGCATCAGCAAATTAACAGTTATCTGCAAATAAATATTAACATCGCAATGGATTATTTTAAAACAAAGTATCAAAGCCTTTTATGCTTGTCCAACCTTTAATTGCTTTATCTGCCTTCATCCAATATGTCAAGCTCTGTAGAAGCCACAGCCGCTGCATTTTCCTGGTATTCTAGGAGTTCTTGATTTAGGTACACTAGATTGCAAGACCATTTCAATGTAAAGGTTCCGAAATATATTGAAGAGAAGAGAATGTGTTTGTAGAGGGGAAACCTCAAGAAGAGAGACTAGCCTAAGAATCCTTTTTCTGAACTCTCTATAGCCAGCCTTTCGGTATATGTGTATTTGTTAGGATTTACAATGTAGATGTTAATTTGTGAAATACTTGTTTAGAAAAAAATTTCTACATTCTAAAAGCTTCAGATATTTCAATGGTAAGATCTGGCTATATTGTTTTGGGTGCTGCTCTGATTCATTCTGAGTGATGGGAGTCAAACTCGTCTTTTTCTCAAGTTTTTCAGTGTCCTTGTAGGCATCTGTTTGACTCTTGAGCCTTATTGACTGTTTCTTGTATGGTATTTGCCCTGATCAATTTAAAAGAAAAAATAAATATGCAGTTGTGTATAGGCCAGCTATAAGAGTACAAAATGACTGTACTGCAAAATGCTAATTTAAATGGTATGTGAAGCCAAGCATAAATATAATAAACAGATCTGAGTCACCAAATATAGAACACTTGAGTCGTAGCTGCAAAGGGACACAAATAAGATGATAGGGTTTTAGTGGAAAGATGCAATTTATAGGTCAGAATGTAATAGTAACCCTTCACTGTGAAAATTGAAAATTAACCTTGGAAGTACTGGATTGTTTACAGCTTATAAGCTACTTCTGGTAAAGAAGAAAAGTTTGTAAAAAGGCTTCCTGCAGTTTTCAAGAATTTAAAATGATCCTTTTCAAAATGTGCTCTATTCTCTTCCATTACTGCATCTCACTGTATTTTCATCTGGTGATGCCTACACAGATGGCATTACTAGGGTTTGTAACAGGTTCTTCACACAGGATTTTATTCCAATTTAAATTTTCTTAGAAGCTGAGGTGTTTTATTTGCTTTGTGTGAAATTCTTAGTGACCATCATGTCCGTTGAACTTACCTAGGGAATTTTCTACTTGCATGTTTTTTATCAAAGTGCTTGATGTTTACTTTTTTCATCTTCCCTGAGATTAACAGCAGAGCCTATTAATCCGTAAAAATCCAGGATCCATAAAAATCATGTGAACTTCATTACAGTTAACTTTCCAGTGATTTAAAAGTCTGGTTTCCAGTAAAGATTAGCCTTTGGAAAACTAAAAGCAGATTGAGGAGAAGTTTTCTTTAATCAGAAAAAAAATGAGATATGGAATGTGTCTTGTATACAAAACAGTAAAATCAGTAAAACAGTTTTCCTAAAATATTAATTTTTTGAAGGAATAAATCTGATGGTGGTGGTGGGAGATATTTAAAGTATAATATAGAGAAATGTGGAAGCTAGATGTCATGCACTTCAAAGCAGCAAAATTTTGGAAAAGGGACTTTCCCATGTGAGTTTGTGGGATGCAGTATTGTAAGCTTGGTTTCCATCTAATTTGATGTCAGAAGTCATATTACTGTTGAAACAAAGTATTGATATTATGCAAGTGAGTAAACTAAAAATAAGGTCCTTTGCTTTCCTATTTATTACCAATTAAATTGTCTCAACTTGCATGTAACTGTAGATTTAATAAAATATTTTATATTGAAATTCTCCCAAAGTGTTTTACTTACATAATGGTCTTGTTGATATAGAAATCATCTTCTCATTTTGCAAAATTTCTGCTTGATGTCCTTGATTTATTCTTGAATGTATGTGGGTATTTATTAGAATAGCTATTTCTAAACAATATATTTAGTACCTCATTTTCAGCAATAAGTTGAAGAAGGTTTTATATTCTTCATAAGAAAGTTTTATAAGTTCTTCAAGGGACACACATAATTTGATGTATTAATATTTTATACTCAGTCTGCTGCTGTTCACTTGTTTTTTTCCCTAGATTCTTGGAAGAGTTTATACTTTCACCCTAGCAACAGTTCTTTGGTTTTAACTTATGTAACAGTGTCATAGACCTTTCACATTTAAATAATTTAAATATGTCTCTTTTTTCTTTCTTTTTTTTCCCCCCTTTGTTCTTTAGGTAGCTCTGGTGCAGTGGACAGAGAGTGTGGGTCTCACTCTGGTTAACAGGGATCTGACCTCAATGCAGCTGAAGACCCCTGGTGGGCACATCCTGACATATTATATCCTGCAGATCTTCCCCTTCACTTCTGAGAGCAAGCGCATGGGCATCATAGTTAGGGTAATGTGGGGCATTTTCTGGGTGTTTGGTTTGATTTTTTTAAAAATGCTGGCAGATCAGACTGATTCACTCCTTCTGCAACAGACAATACCACAGGAATTCATTGATTACATTTGTCTGTCTGTGGATTCACTGACTATGCAATGAGTGTTGCATCATTAAAATGTGTAACAAGCATATACACTAAGTTATTTGTAAATTTTTAATTACCAGGTATTTCAAAGATACAGAGCTTTCTGTTTTGGGTTGGTATTTGCCACCCAAGAAACAAAATACAAGTTAGAGGGGATGTAACATTGATATTTTAAAATTTAGTTTAGGGGTGCTGAGAATCTCTTATGCTTGTGGACTTCAGTTAGAGCTGGTCCTCTTACATGGAAATAGCAGACATGTATCTCAGTGGAATCAGAGATAACACTGGAAATAGTAACATCACGTAATACAACCTACCCACTTCTTGGCAAGGTACTTTGTCTTTTATAAATGGGAACCTATTGAGTGCTTCAGAAGGCAATTAAGTTATTGGTAGGTAATTGTTTTGACTTTATAAACAGATATTCCTCTCCCCCCCACCCCCACCCCTTCCCATTTCTTTTGTAAAATTTTAGGATGAATCTTCAGGAGAAATTACATTTTACATGAAGGGTGCAGATGTTGCCATGTCCACTATTGTACAGTACAATGATTGGTTAGAAGAAGAGGTAAGAAAGAAAATCAACATTTACAAAAATTAATATTTTATAAAAATTTAAAATCTCAAATATATCAGATGGTATTGGGATATGTTGAAAGGACAATCTGAGGCAATGCAGTAATGGATTTTGAACTTCAGTTATGCATATCCTGAATGGGTTTTAAGGGATTACAACTATTTCCAATTCCTGAGTAACATACAAGAAAAGTGAAGCTAGTAATAGTAGCAGGACACATTCCTACTTAAAACAAGGAAAGTTGTTTTTCATTGACTGACCTTTCACATAAAACCTAATTACTTCTGAGAAGTATTCTGCTATAAATCTTTTTATGCCTTGTTTGATCAAAATCTGCAGTGAGGTATGATTATGAATTATAGACTTTGACAAGCATTGTGTCCAAACTATTTTCTTTTTACCACATTTATTAAACTTCAAATAAAATAGTTAGTGACTAAATTTCAAACCTGATCGATATTTTTCAGTACGTGTTCTAGTAGGTACCAGCAATCATCTTATTTTTGACCCTACATACAGCCAATATGTTAATACAATGATTACACCATGTATGTTCATAATGGTATTGGCAATATGAATCAATATCTGCTGCAGGGCACTTTGATTTATTCGGGGACATGAATAAATTTAACTCCCTTAAGACCTAGCAAAATGTCATAAAAATTACTTTTGGCGATAATGATGCACAATTAATTGTAAAATACTTGTTTAATTTATTTAGCTTTATGAGGTCAAATCAATAAGTGTTTGCACTGGAGAGCCTTGTTTTTCATTAAGACATGCTATTCCATGGCTATTTTTAATGTGTAGATGCTTTTCTGATAAGGGATACGTTCAGTGAAAAAAGAAATTGAATTCTGTTCTGTGCCTCAAAAGTAGTTTTAATTTATTTTAAAGCTTCAACCTAAAAGATATTTTCTTTAAGCTAGGAGAGGAGATCTAATTGACTTACTGATAGCAAACCACTTCATTTGGGACACCTGAAGTATATAATTGCTTTTCATCCTGTTTGTGGCTTCTCCAGAGTATTTTAAGAGTCTAAAGAAACACCAAAGCTACAGATACATCGTGTTAGCATACAGTAGAAATCATGAACACAGATTTGAATATTTGCATGACTGTTCTGTGCTTTGGTTCATTTAGTGTGGTAATATGGCACGAGAAGGACTGCGCACACTGGTTGTTGCCAAAAAATCACTTACTGAAGAGCAGTATCAAGATTTTGAGGTATGAAAGGACAGAGTGATCTTGTGCTTATGATCATCTTGTGCTTATGATCATGTTTAATTACTTCAAGGAGAACATTCCTCAATTTAATTTTTTAAGATTGCAGAAAAAGATGATTCATATTTAAAAAATAGATAATTGAGATATTGTCCACAATCTGTTAAAGGCTTTGTCATTCATTAATGAAGGTTCTGCAGTCATATGTAGGGTCCTGTTTGCTTTATTATTGGATTGGACAGTGTTTTTTTCCCAGAAGCTAATATAATGTTATTTTTGTATGTTCAGCATGACATAAAAAACCTACTTGTTCTCAAAGTTAGGGCCTTTCCTCCTTTGAAGCTGTGATGCCTAGTTCTTAATAGTTCTTCAGGAGGCATTCTCTTTAGGTGCATTGTCAGAAGAGCCCTGTATAACATTGGGTGAAAAGTAAAATTTCTCCTTTAGCCTTGTTCTTCATTAAAGATATATAAAGACAAACATTTAGCCTAATGGATCCATACTATCACTGAGTGGTAGACTGAATGTATACTTTATGAGTCGTAGCAAACTCTAAGTGGTTTTGTGTTTGTGCAAACAGAGTCGATATAACCAAGCAAAGCTAAGCATACATGACAGAAACCTGAAGGTTGCCGCTGTTGTAGAGAGTTTGGAGCGAGAAATGGAATTACTGTGTCTCACTGGAGTAGAAGATCAGCTGCAAGCAGATGTTAGACCAACTCTAGAGATGCTAAGGAATGCTGGAATAAAGGTACTTAACACATTGCTGACATAACAGGTTATCATTTATTAATTTTTAAATCAAGACATAACTTATTTTTGTCTGCTCTTTAAAAGTAAGAAATGTGTCAAGTCCCCAGCACATTCTGGGCATGAACTAGCAGAAACAAACAAGACACTGTGTGCAAAGTTCCCTTGCCTACAAGGTTTCATCAATCTCAAACTTACTTCTGTAGGAAGACTACCAATGGATAGATGTATGTGTGTCTCAGTCATTTATACCCAGGCTGTCTACAGTAAACTGTCCTTGCTGACACTGACTGAGTTTGGCACAAGATTTGTGTGACAACAATGTTTTCAGGTTTGGCGCTCTTAAGAAGTTTCAGCAAAGATCAAAACATGAATTATTTGAACTAGAATTCAGAACTGCCCTTGGAGTTTGTTCAGTTCATGTAAAGGGATGGAATGAAAAGCCATGCAGAAGAGTTGGTTTGCTAGACACCTATCAATTGCACATATATTTTCACATAATGCATATACAGTTTATTTGAGGGAGGGTTTCAAGTAAATATATGAACAATATCTGAGGGGAGGGGGCAAGACTATAAACATTTTGCTTTAAGCAGTGTCAAACTCTACTCCATATAGTTGTAATGACTTTGCATTGGTTAAACTGAGTCAGGGACAGTAAGATATTTTGCATATGCTGCTTGTGCTGGACTTCAGCCCCTCCATTATCTGCTGGAAGGGCAGCTCAGGAGGTCAAAGCAAACCAGGAGAATTTTGGGATGCGATGACAATAATTTCCTTACACGGGTGATTGAGTCATCTTCCTAACTAGTCATCATACTAACAAACCTTCTTGGTGTTAAGGGGCTGAGAGAGCTGTCACACAATAGGAATGTAACAACTTTATCCCTTAATCTTTACTGCCTCCTCAGTTCTGCGTGGTCAGTGGGCAGGATCTTTTCGGAGTGTTGGGACTGTAGCTCATGCTCCAAGATTTGCTGTCTCATGGCTTGGCTGCTGCTTCCTGAGATGATCACCAGGGTCACAGACTGTTGTGTTGCGTCATTTTGCTGACAAATGTAATCTGTATGCTCACTTTTCTGATCAAGGTAGTATCAGGGCCATAGGGAAAGGATTTTATGCTTCCCCAGAGTTTTACTTTGTCTTCATATACATTGAAACATTGGCCCTTTTGAGAATGGAGGTGCAAAAAGTAGACAGTTCTTTACTGCTTTGCATACTATTGCAGTAAAAACTGTTAGTTAATTTTACTTTAAAATGCACAAGTCAGTGTATTTTCTTGGATAACTTAATCCAAAAAGGTGCCAGAGAAAAGATGGAGAGAGATGTCATTTAGATTTGGAGAACAGACAATTTGCTAATGTCCAAAGAAATAAAATCTTACATTTTTTTGCAGATATGGATGTTAACAGGAGATAAACTGGAGACAGCAACTTGCATTGCAAAAAGTTCTCACTTAGTGTCTAGAAATCAAGATATTCATATTTTCAGACCTGTAAGTATAGTTCAAACTTTTTTTGTTGGTTCGTCAAAGGATGGCTAATAGCAGTGTTGGTTCGTCAAAGGATGGCTAATAGCAGTGTTGCTCTATTCAATTAGTGGCTGGCTGGCAGTTGAAAGTTGTTGGGTTATTGTACTGAGTGTCATTGTAATGGTCAAGAGGGTAGTACTTAGTAAGTACTGTAAAATGTACTTACTTAATACTTACTTACTGTAAAAAAGTACTTACTTAGTAAGTACTCAGTGAAATGACAAAGCATTTAAGGGTGTTGTTTTCTAGAGTTGGTGATGTGCTGTAGAAATGTTTGTAGCCCTTTGTGGGTGAGCCAGGTTCAACACACATTTTACACCCTTCATAAGAGACATAGCAAGATACCTCTAAATAGTGATGGAGAGGTCTGTGTGAGGTGAGATGCTGAGCCACTAAGAAACTGTCCATGTGTTTAGGCTGTCTGAATGTCATTCTTGCTTGTTTTAGCATTTTCATTGATAGAACTCTTTAGACTCAAGCAGAATTAATCCTGAATGAAACTGTGAACATCCCCTCTGTAAACAGAGATCAAATTGGTATGAGAAATTTTTTTCATGTCATTATAAATATGTGCATTTTACCAACAGACTGTTTAAGTAATTGTCAGAAAAGTAAACTGAATCTTCTTCTATATGTTTTATATGCGTGCTATTCACTTGACTGAAGCCAAACAAAAATAGATTTTCCAGACATTGATTGATGCTGTGTGATCAGACATAATGCGTCAGTTTGTTCTAAATGAACCACTTGCACCGACAGAAATAATTATATGAATATAATTTACATGTAAATGTATTTTCTTCTGAAGCATCAGAATGGCAAATTAGGCCCTGCAGACTACTATTTGGAATTAAATTATTAATGCTTCTGATAAAACTTCAGATCAATTTTTGTTGACCTTTCCATATTGTAACACCACAAATTAAGTCTTCCTGAACAAAATGTATTTAGTTGAGTCAGATTTTTATTTTCATTACCTTGACTGGTAATAAGAGATCAGCATAAAGCTGTGTTAACTTAGAATACACAGTTTTAAATTAGTTAGAAAACACATTTATACAGAATTACTTCTGTGGCTATACTTGTTGCAAAGAAAGAACTACTGAATTAATGTAAGAAAATAGCAAGCACTATAACACTTCTACTGTAGTTATAAATTAGAACGATAAAACCTTTTGCTACTCTCTTTCCAAAAAGCTGTGTTTTGTTTTTAACAAAACTGTTTATTCTTAGAAGTCTCAGCTTCTATAGTTTGTAATTCTGGAGGTATTTACAAATTTAAAAAAAAAAGTGTTCTGTTAGGTTGAAATGTAGAACAGAGAGGAAAATCACTGCTCATCAGTGTGCACAAGTACTGACATCTCTTCATCTCTGCAATGCAGAAAGAATGTACTAGGCCAACACAGGCTGGTCTTCCTAACAGCTATCAGACAAAGAGGTTTCTCTTTTCATGCTTAATTGTGGAAAAGAAGGAAAAATATTCTGAATTGGGCCATGTGTATGAGTTTTTCTCTTTGCAGGGGCTTTTTAATGTAACTCAAATTTTATGGGTAGTAGAACCCATCTGGAGAGAGAAAGGTTCTTTGAACTACATCAGGCTGGGTAGTTGTGGGTCAAGGACAAAACTTCACATTCAATGTAATTAAGATTCATCTATCTTAAAAGTTATTTAATCAATGTGATCTGTTGACAGAGACAAAATTAAAAGTGTAATCAGACCTTGTGTTTTATTCTGTGCTTGGAAGTTTGTCTAGCATGATAGCTCTAAAATACATTGATATTTATTGGGAAAAAAATTAGAAAGAAACAAACAAAAAAACCCACCAAAAAACACAAAAAAACCCCAAAAAATACCCCACCAGCACACCCAAATCTGCCAGTCTCCTCAAAATCTAATTATAATTTCAATTTTTCATATTCTGTTTATAGTTCAAAACCTTCTAAAATGCATTTAGTAACATTTGACTGTTTTTTGCACTTCATAGCTGGGCTTTTCTGAAACAATTATGTAAATTTTTTAAATCTATGATGTAATTCTTTCATGTTATGCCACTTGATCTTGTCTTCAGAGTCATGCAAGATCCAAAAGGATTAGTACTAATGAGCATCTTTATGTCCCTTTGAGATCTGTGCCTCTTTTTCCTTCCTGAAACTGAAGGAACAATTAATAGGAACACTTTATGTTATTCTAAGAGCATATTTTGCTGGTTAATAAACAAAACAATTAAGGTTTGCTTGGGAAATTTTTCTATTTTTCTCTAGACCTGCCAGGATGAAAAGACTCAGGCCAGCTCAAAATTCAGATATTTTAATGTCATTAATTCAGCACTATTTTAGCCCTAGCAAACTTTGGTGAGGAACCACTTAAGCCGACTACATAGATTTTACTTGTATGAGGATTACTCTGTCAATTCATAAGGCTTGAGGCTTATAGTAAAATTCCATGGGTATTAGACTTGCAATGGGATAAAACCCTTGAACCAAGGCTTCTGGGTATGAGTTCTCAAAACTTGATTTGTTTAGGCTGGGTTTTTTTAAGAATATAAGAAAATCTTTTAACTGAGTGGTTTTTATTGAAGGTTGTCACTCGAGGAGAGGCTCACTTAGAACTAAATGCTTTTAGGAGGAAGCATGACTGTGCCTTGGTGATATCTGGGGACTCACTTGAGGTAAAAACTTGGTTTCGGTCAAATTATTTATATCCTTATGGTCAGAAAGTAATGTATCAGCATCTTCATGCTCTTTTTTCAAGTATTTCCCCATACTTTTAAGTAGTCCTTAGAGATACTTTTGCTTATCACTAAGTGTGAATTAGATGATATATGTTGTAAATGTTATTTGGTTTCTAGTCTTCTGTACAGTAATAGAAATGGAATTTGTATGCAGCATGCTTTAGTACTGTCTATTCTCTTAACCTCAAAGCACTTTGCTGCTCAATCTCTTTGATTTAAAAAATAATAAAGCCACAGTCAAGAGAATCTTTCTTTTTTTTTTCCTTCCAGTTGGATGTTGTACATGGAAAACATCATAAAAAATCTTTATACTGTGTTTTTGTGTTGGGCTACATGTAGTAATATTTAATTGTAAATAAATCCAAGCATTTTTTTTCCCCCCTCAGGTTTGTCTGAAGTATTATGAGCATGAATTTGTAGAGCTGGCTTGTCAGTGTCCTGCTGTGGTGTGCTGCCGATGCTCTCCCACCCAGAAAGCCCACATTGTGAAACTGTTACAGCACCACACTGGGAAACGCACCTGTGCAATAGGTAACTCTGGGCACAATCGTCCTAGCAAAATCTGTCATAAATGTAAGCAGAAGGTGGCACCACAGAGAAATAGCTGAAACAAAACCAGAGAGACCTCTTTACCAACCTTTACCAGCAGCCAGGTATTGCATAGTTATGGCACAAAATGCCATTCCATGAGAAAGGTGTGGTTATCATCTCTATTCTGCAGGAAAGTCTTGATTACTGAAGTAATTAATCATAAGTCATAGATTAATTGTAAGAATTTAAAGACATGTAAGAGGTTTCTCAATTACTGTAAGGCCAGGAGAATAAAACCTCTGAAGAACTGAATATTGCAGTGACATTTTCCAGGTGATGGAGGAAATGATGTCAGCATGATCCAAGCAGCAGACTGTGGAATTGGAATTGAAGGCAAGGTAATGTTAACAGTTTCATTGTGAAATGTGTGTCACATAGAAGCCTAGTAGAATGTGATTAGAAGCTTTAAACAACAGTGAATTGACTATTTCCAATTAAAGTATTCTGCAAGATTATAAGAATGCTTAGTCTTTAGTATTTTTGCTTGTATTTCTTCTGCTTTATCTTTTTAAAAGCAGGGAAAATTATAGTTGTTTCTGTGTAGCATTTACCTGGAAGAAGCAAGAGAAGCAATTAAACTTATTTGTTACAGCACACTGCATCTTAGAATATGCCCAAAAAAATTGTTGTATCTCATTGTAGGGTTGATTTTCAAAGGAACAAACTTGTCTTTTAAAATTAATTATTGCTTAGGATTTTGAAACTTGATATACATCTTTTACACTGGGATTCATATTTGAAATATTTTTCTTTTTTTCTAGGAGGGAAAACAAGCTTCTCTAGCAGCTGACTTTTCTATCACACAGTTTAAACACATAGGTAGGCTGCTGATGGTACATGGCCGAAACAGTTACAAAAGATCAGCAGCACTTGGTCAATTTGTCATGCACCGAGGCCTTATTATTTCAACTATGCAGGTATTTAAAACTTTGTTTTCTGAATAGTTAAAATCCCTATGTCTGTCTTTGAAATGTCACAAATGTCAGTACTGTTATTTTTTGTATATTGTATCGTTTTGTATGTAGAATTATATTAAATAATTAATTATCTGCTTTTTCTAGGCTGTATTTTCATCAGTCTTCTACTTTGCATCTGTTCCCTTGTACCAAGGATTCCTAATGGTAGGGTAAGTCAAAGCAACAGTAACAATTTCTGGTAATAAATACAGCAAACTAACTGGTTAAATAACACCATGGGCTTGGTGTCATCCATGTTTTCCATGCATTTATCATGGGTACACTACCAAAACCTGGGATGAGTGTACCAAGAAAAGTCACACTAGGTTGGTTATGCACTATATGATGGGGGAAGTCTCATGATCAGTTCTCTGGAGAGAGGGATCTGCATAGCCTTAGAAGAAGATACCGTAGAACCTGTGCACATACAGGGTGAAAACAATAAAGAAAATCTCCCAGACCAGACCAGCTTCAGCTGGTCTAGATTAATGTACAAATCTCAGTGAGAATCACGGGGTTTTGTATTTAAAATGGAGCTGAAGCTACTGTGGTATTTCCTCTGAGAATGCACTATCAAAGTTTGCCACATAGATTTCCATTAATGTGAATATGTGCAGCATTAAGAGCACCTTGGTCGTGTTGCAGCAGCTGGTTTACTAATATGGTTCCCCAAGTTATACAGCTGAGAGCTGTGCATATGTTTGTGTTTGTCCCTGTTCTCTGTCCCTAAGAGACCTAAGAGCTTTTTTTTATTCTCCTTGTAAATAATAACAACTGAAATCAAGAGTAACTTAAATCTTAGTCAAACCATGGTCTGATTACACCAGACTTTGCAGAGGCAAGCAGCAGACCTCTCTAAAAGGTTTGCAGAAGTTGTGCTAAGTTCCAAGGAAGTACATGTGAAAGTGTGTATCTGGCATGTGTACAATAAAATCCAAAGCCACTCAGAGAGCTGTTAAGACTCTTATTCATCCACCTACCTTCTCCATGTTGTCCAGAATACAGTATCCTTTTTTAAATTCAGTTTTCATGCATCCATCTATAGATGAATTTAAATGTCAGGTTTTCAGACTGGTTGTCCAAACTGCAAGTGCACAGGGAGTATGGTAACAGGTGATAAGCTTGGGTGATAGAATAAAGAAATGTGTTTATTGGTTTTGACTGTATAAGACTGTAACTTCTCACAGCTGACAGCTCTCAGAACCACAAGAGCGGGTTGCATGTGAAAGCTGTGTTAGTAAGCTGCCTAAGTACTGGGAAAAAGAATCAGTTTCATTTCACTTACATAAAAAGAATAATTGAAATCATTGAACTCAACTTAAAATTATGTCATACGAAAGTGTTAATGTGTGTTCTTCCTTTCTCTTAGGTATGCAACCATATATACTATGTTTCCAGTCTTCTCTCTAGTATTGGATCAAGATGTGAAGCCAGAAATGGCATTGCTATATCCAGAACTTTATAAGGATCTCACAAAGGTATGAATGTCCTCAGTGCTCAGCTACAAATAAATGCTAAGATCTCCAGTGTGCGAAACTGGGAATTGTTGCAATCATTTTCATAAGGTGTTCCAAGCAAGACAGATTGCATAACTATTGCCAACTTCTGTACTATTAAAATAATCCACAGTACTAAACATTTCAATCATTTTTATTAATACATTTCTCTAGTCACCAGTGGCTGTACTGAAATAATTCAAACCTGAAGGTATGTTGATAAAGCAACCTTCACTCTGGCCCCTCTCTCATGTGGAGTTATTTATGTTTACATTTTCCCATCTTACTTTTCTGTTCTAATTGGTAGATGAATTTATAGATTTATTTTTTCTTAACATGCAGAAATTACTGCTGATGTCCCCAAAAACTCTTTTCTTTTAAATAACAGATATTTATAACTGGTATAGCTGAACTCAATCATCCATGGATACTGGTTTCTTTGTGTTTGCACATACTTGCAAACAATCAAAGTTTGTAATTTTGTTACCCACAAGAGTGAAATAAATCTCAAGATTCTGTTTTAATAAGCTTTTTGAAAAGCACTTCTTCTCCATCCTTAGCTGTCAGCTAGGAAAGTTATGATCCAAGACAGAAGCAGACAGTCTTTTTTAGGGATAGTAAATTCTTCAATGTTTCTAAAAGTTCAGAAGCAGACTCCAGTTAAAGACTCCGGTTCAAAATTTTCTGCGTCTTTGTCTTTTTAATTGCACTAAATTAGCTATTACCTATGTTAATCTGGGATCATCTTTTTTCCTCTTTTGGAGATCTTGGTTCTTTCTCTGCTTGAGAATCTTTGAAGTTTTTGAGATTTCAGTCCTTTATCGAACTCCAAAAAGCATGGCCTTCACCTGCTAAACAGAGTCATAAGCCTGCCTGTGGAAAGCTGTTCACAGAGCTTGGAACTTGCTGCAGTAATGAAGAAGTGCTGATTCTTGCCTGTTCTAGATTGATTTTTTTTTTTTTGTGGCAAAATGGCTGCTTTGTTTGCTACTTTATCCCTTGAAATCCCTTGTATCTTTTCAACTCTTCAGTTCTAACATATTTCATCAGTACCCTCACAGAATGCAAGAGTCATATCACATGTACAGCATTTATTCTTTGATTTTTGCATATGTTTCAGTCTCTACCATTCGCAATCAAAATATTTAAAATTTATTTGGTAATAGTTACTTGCTGAAAATTTGCAGTAGTCATAAATTTATTCTGTGAAAGCAAATGGGCAGTTTATCCAACGTTTAGAAGTTACTAGTAAAAAACTGCAGATTTGCTTAAGGTTTGGTCAGTAGGTACAATGTTGTAGTTGTTTTGAAGACTACATTTCACAAATAAAAAATAAATTAATTTTTCTGTACTTATCATTCTGAAAAACAACCAGAGCATTGCAAGCTAAAATATCTCTTCTGTTTAAGGCCTTAACTTCTTACTCCTAAATTTAGACTTCATGCAATTTCTAGATAAGCTTGAAATGAAGAATCATAAAAACGAGTAGAAGCTTTGTAGCCGTTATCACTTCAAACACTGCGTATTTTACTTGTAAAATGTTTCTCTGGCAATGAACTATTAAAAATATATGAGCTGAGTAGATTTATTTTTTTTTAAGTTGTGTTTAACTGTCCTCTCACATGTTTCCCTTAGGGAAGATCTTTGTCATTTAAGACCTTCCTCATCTGGGTTTTAATCAGTATTTACCAAGGTAGGAGAGAGTCCTAATTTTGCTGAACTGAGAAATTTTTGTCTGCTATTAGCAATACTGTTTTTCAGCTGCAGGTTGAATTCCCAAAGCTTAGCATTTCATCAGTAGTTATATATATTGCTTTCTGTTTATCTCATAAATCGATATTCCTGTAGTGTGCCAGGCTTATTCAAAACACAGCATGATTGGTATTTTTATTGGTGCATATCACCTAAAAAAGGACATGTTTTTAATTAAATGCTAATCCAGAAAAATTTTAATGAGTGCTTATCACATTGCATGTATTTAGTTTTCTTTCATTGAATGACAGAAGTACTGTTGAAGAAATCTGAATTATGTAATCAGTTGAAAGTAATTACACTTTCAACAATATCTCATTTATTTGCAGCACTTGACAAAATGAGGTTAATTAACAGTTCATCAGATATATTGCACTAAAAGGTGCTTAATTTTCTAATAGTTTTATTTCTGTATGGCTTTACTTTGGTTGGCTTATTTCACATGTGCAAAGTACAGTAAATATCCTTCTTTTAGAAAGATCAATGTTTTAAAAATTACTGGACAAATTTTCATAATGAGTAATCAAACGTTCGGTGTGCAGTTGTAAAAGCTGGTACAGTGAAATTTCACTGCAGGGTTTTGCCAACCTTGTGTGCCTGTGCACCCCACGCAGGTGGTATTCTGATGTACGGAGCCCTGCTGCTTTTTGAATCCGAGTTTGTTCACGTCGTTGCCATTTCCTTCACTGCCCTGATCTTGACTGAGCTCTTGATGGTTGCACTGACCATACGAACGTGGCACTGGTTAATGGTGGTGGCTGAATTCCTCAGTCTTGGCTGCTATGTGGCCTCTCTTGCATTTCTAAATGAATACTTTGGTGAGTAAAACTACTTTAGCAAAGAACTGTTTTGTATCTTTAATAATGTTTTTCTCTTCCCTTTTTTTCAATGAAGAATAGGTGATGTTTTAAAATGCAGCTTTCTTTATAAGAAATATAATTGAGTCCAAATTAGGCCTAATTAGTGTTGGGTTAAAATATTCTCTTACCGTTTTCTCCTAGAATTCAACAATCTTTATCCTGTTAGTATGGTTTATCTAGATTATAAACTTTAGTCAAAACACTCCCGCCTTTTCCATCCTTGGTCTGCTATTGACAGTCCAAATTGCATACTTTAAATTGGCTTTGAGATTTGCACTATTGAAAATAGATATGGTTTGTTAAAAATCAGGATCTTTCGCTGAATTGGTGCATTATTTTGCACACCAGGCCAAATGGGCCTCATTAGATCTAACTCACAAGGCTAAAATTGCTGAAGTATTGTTAGGAAGTGATGCAGCAGCCTAGAAGGAAAGACCTTATATAGGAGCCATTGCTTCATAATTATAGTAAGCTTGTATTAAGCTTGCTTTGCTTTAAGTTTTGGCATGCCATACTGTGCCTTAAGGTACTGATTGTTTACAGTTCACAAGATGAAAGAACACATTCCAACTGCAAATCTTACCAGTCAAGAATCTGAGCATCAAAATAATACCTATTTCTTCTTGGATCAACTTATCCTTTAGTAAAAATAAAGTATCTAGGTGTGATTTTACAAATGTAGCTTACAGAAATATATGTAATAGCTTTAATTATACCTCACAAGATGCTGAGAATCCAGCTTCTTCTCTTACTTTTAGGATCTGAAGAGTACTGAGCTGCCCTTCTTCACCTGTCATTTCACATAGCAGAATTGAGCATTACATGGCAGCTTCTAGAAGACTTACAATTCTGCCTTCACTCTGTCAGTTCCCAGGTGGTCAGTGCTAGGGTAGTATGTGTACATTATATAATTATTTATATAATTATTTATTTAATCAGTAAATGCTTCACTGCCTGTCCCAGGTGTTCTAGTACTTCCAAGATTTCTCAGTACTGAAGAAACAACTCTGCTGGGCTTGGTACTTATTTTGCACATTATTTCAGGTTTGCCAGAGCACCCTTTTTTTTCCTCTGATACTGATCCACAGACACAATAATAGAGATTATTGGGTTGATTTTTGAATCTCCATAGTCAAATTACAAATTAAAGGAACAAACAAGATCAGATATAGGTACTTGCACTCGAGTCCAGACTTCCAGGAACTTCATAAAGCAGAACTTGTAACTTCACCTTTGAAAGTCTGTAGTATTGGTGACAGCCAGTCCTTCCATCCTTTCTGGTGTTGTTCTGTGAAAAACATTTTTAGATGATGTTCACAAAGGTGTGGAAACCATAGGAACTTTGTTTCTTGCAGACTTTTCTGTAAAGAGGAGTGTTTTCCTCTCTGTGCTTGTGGATTTGCTGGGCAAGCCCAAGCAAGTCCATAAACAGTTGCATGGCTTCTTGCAACCCAGGGACT
The DNA here is from genome assembly GCF_023055355.1 of Agelaius tricolor. Taxonomy (NCBI): domain Eukaryota; kingdom Metazoa; phylum Chordata; class Aves; order Passeriformes; family Icteridae; genus Agelaius; species Agelaius tricolor. Next base: position 2,036,251 of record NW_027269262.1, on the reverse strand, counting down.
TAACTTCACTATTTTTATATTTGAGAACACTGAAAAGGCTGCAGTTTCATGAGATTTTGTAAAGATGTATCTTATGTGTGTTATTCACCACCTAATCTGAGAAAATGCCTTTCTTTTAGTCTCACTTCTGCTTAATGCTTTATTCTTATTTAATCTGTCCCATTATAACTGGGGGGAGGGAGCTTTTTCGTGTATGTGATGCAGCATAAACCTAAGTGATGGTTTGCAGTTCAAGATATAGAACGACTTCCATGGATCAGGAAAAATGGTCCAGACGAATAATGCTTGACTTCACTTGCAAATAAACTTATTTCAGTGATGTTGCTTATAAGGATCATCTCCTTCCAGAGAAATTATATGATGACATGGCACTCAAATTAGAAAGGCAAAAATACCAAAGGCAAAACAGATACTGCTCTAGAGCTCTGACTCGTGAAAGCAAACCAGTTTTTATGTTTCTGAGTTAATTACACACAGTGGCCTTTTTAGGGTGTCTATGATAGGTTACATGGGCTTTCAGTATGTCTAAGCAGGCTTAGGCTAAAGCTGCATAACAAGTTTATACATTGAAATTTAATATACTAAGTATTTTAATGAGCAGAATTGGAGCAGGAAAGGATTTCTTTATTGCATTTTATGAAGTGAATTTTCATTCACATGATCAAGTTGTTTATACAGTAAATTATACCTTGAAGTGAAATGTAAGAAAAGTGCCAATCTATTTAAAACCTTAAAACATGACCAAATATAAAATCTCTATGTTTACAGAGTGTTTTGATTTAATTGCTGCTTAAAGTAATCTGACTGACATGTGAAAGGTTAATGCTACTAACATATTTTTCATCTCCTCTTTGTGTAGCTAACCTATTGGAGTTTGTTGTTATTTTGGGGGTTTTTTTGCATAACTTTTGTATTTTCTGTAAATCTATCCTTTCACTTTCCCTCTTTGTGAAACAGGTATAGGCAGAGTGTCTTTTGGAGCTTTCTTAGGTAGGTGAAGTTTAACTTTTCTTGAAGTTTTGGGTTGGCTTTTATTTTTATAATCTTTAAAGATTCAGTCAAGAGTAGAGAATCTCTTAATATATGCATTTGTAAATAATGGGTAAAAATAAAAGAAAAAAATTCTTGGGTTTCCCTGTGTTCTAGGATCTTTTCATGATTTTTAGATATGATCTAATTATCACAAATAGGGCCAAAAAAATTCATTAGCAAGCATAGTGTCAGCATTATTGTTAATTTTTTGTCATAAATGATTATATTTTCCTTGTGGTAGGTAACAATATCATTACATTTTGCCTTGAAATATTTGGGCTCTAATTTAATCTCTATGATTTTAAGAACCATTTAGCATAGATATAAGAAAAATAATACAGAATAAAAGATCCAAATTGGTTGGGAACTTATAGCAGGTAAAAATCATTCTTACGAATAGAAAAATAAGCTGAATTAACTTTTTATTTTGAGAGAGTTGTGCTTTTAAACTGAGATTCTGTTTCCCCTAAAAGTTACTTCAGCTGAAAAACAGTGTGAGTACCATAAAGAAACTCTGGAGTTCCTGTCTGAAAAAATAATTTGCAAAAGCAAAAGCCTGAGGTTAACTTTCTGTTGCTTTATTGCCCTTTTTTTTTAATTGGACAATAGCATAAGCAAACAATTAAGAGACTTTTATTGACTTTGTACTGTGGAAGTTCCAGTTTCCATGTTACTGGCTCCCATTACTTATTTTCCCTTTTTGTTTCTGCAGATGTTGCCTTTATCACAACTGTGACCTTCCTGTGGAAAGTGTCAGCAATCACTGTTGTAAGCTGTCTTCCACTTTACATTCTCAAGTACTTGAAGCGCAAGTTCTCTCCTCCAAGTTACTCCAAGCTTACCTCGTAAAAGTGGTTATATTCCCTACAGTTTTTCACTCACACCAGTCTGCAGATTGCATATTCACTGTGCTTTAGTGTCTATGGATTCATGTTGGACTAAAGAAACTTAAAAAAAATCAAAATTCAAAAGGGATAATGTGAATAGAGCACAAAAAGAGGAGGAAACATCTGAGAGATACAATAACACAGAAGTACACTAACAACTATCAGAGATAAACTAAATTTTCTTTGTGTTGATTTTCTTTTTTTCTTTCAGTTGCTATGATTATAAAATAAAACCAAATTACCTTTGATTTGACAATGCTTCTGAATGGTTTCATTGCTACTGTGAATGATCTTTTGCTACTGTAAAGGATTTTTTCCAACTATGTTTATCTTCTGCAAGTTAAATTGAAAGTTTTGTTATTTATTACATAAATTTCCATCTTTAATTATTGTATGACTTCCTAATTCAAGCCCTTTCTTTTAATGTTTATATATGGAAAAGTTTATTCATCCATACTTACTCTAACACACCTAATACCTGTAAATGCCTGTGTCTGTATTAGCAGCTATTATTCCTCATCAGACATTGATTAATATGCACTATTTGAATTATGTACTGATGTCTGCATAGCACAGTATTATTTTAGGAGCTGTTGTCCTATTCTGTACTCTCCATTTCTGGCACCAGTAAATTACAGATGTGTGATGTTGACAGCAGTTCTTTAAATGCACATTACAGCCAGGTTGCACAAAAGCTGTTTAAAAATTAAATTATAAATTCTGTACATAATTCCACAGCACTTATTGATCTGTACAGATATCAAAACATGGCTGCTCAGTAAATATGTTTTAAAGTTCTTATTCATTTTGTATTTGTAAAACTGCAAATAGTGTCAAAGTACATTTCTATATATGAGAAGTCCAGTAAACCTTGTATTAGCTAATATGTCTAAATTGCCTTGTAATCTGTTTACTTAAGTTACTCAGGTAAAAGAAAATAAGCGGAACACATGAACATCATGGTAGGAAAATCTTTCATCTTCCAAGTTGTAAATGTTATGTTTTTATATCTTAGTTTGGGTGCAAACTTGTCAAAAAAAAAAAATCAAAACATTTTTGCTTGTAAGCTGTCAGAGTTGAGTGTCTTGGCTGAGTTATGACACTTTATCACACTGAAGATTTGTTCCAGAAACTCAAAAACTCTGATGCAATTGGAAGGGTCCAAATCTTGCACACTGTATTGGCAAGTAGGATATATTAATTTTCTATTGTGATACAACTTTGCTTTCTCACGAAGTACATATAATGAATTTGGCATAGCCTATTAACCAGAGGAAAGGAACAACATAACTATTCATGCTTTCTTTATTAAATATTTACATGTGTGTTTTTAAAACCCACTTAATATGGATGTCATTTTTATGTTTGACTGTATGCCTTTACAACATAATTCCTTGTTTAGTCTCTTTTCCCTTATGCCATTATTACTTTGGATGAGTATATTTAAGTGATAATTATAACTACTTCCTGGGAGAGCAGAGGAAATGGCTACAGAGCCATTTGTATTCCACCCCATTCCATTAATTTCTGTTTTCAAAGCTTTTCTAACTAGCTATTTATCTGCTTTTTTAATTTTCATTCCTCATTATAAAAGCAATAAAGCCTAATTTATACCAAATATTAGTGGTATATGTATTAAATAAACTACTGAGGTAGTTTCCTTTAATTACCCATCATCACAGACTAGTTTGCCCTGTCCCTCTGTGAACTCGATTCTGTAAATCCCCACAAGATGTCACTGTTCTTGCATATTAGCTTTCTGCATTCCGTGTGATTTTGCCAAGATGCTCCTGATTTACGTTTTTAGCTTAGTTCTGTGGTATTTTTGTCACTGATTTGCTTTAGTTTTTTCTTTTCCCCAATAAGTGGTGATTACTTTCAAACAAATAAGAAAGTCACTGTGTGCAGTTCTTCTGAAACGTTGGTGGCATTTTCTTCAGACCTTTTTGTCTTTCACATTGTGGGCTCACAACCATATGCATAAGATTTGGGAGATAAGCACAAGCTCAGAGTTGGTTGTCTTTCATCTATACATCACATTTGTGAAATTAGGCAGAAAATGGGGGAAAAAAACCCAGAAACAGAACTAACAGCATGAAAGTGATAGTGTTACTGCAGTACATCTGTATGTGTCACAACAATTCTACCCATGGGTGAAGAACTGCTCAGTTAGAACCTAAGTGTAGGTATATTAACTCCCAGCATTAAAACCCTTAAGGTTAGTGTGATAACAAATGTATGGTTCTGTACACAGCTATAAGCCTTTCAAAAGTGGAGTCAGTTCTCTAAAGTGCCTGCTTCCTTAGTATTTCCAGTATACAGCTAAGGTCCAGTTTCAGCTCACACTTTGTTTTAAGGCTTGTGGAAGCCCGACTCAAGTCACTGACCTTGCTTTTGAGGTTCAGCTTACATAAACAGATTTAGGCCTTGGCTCAGCAAGTTACACCCAAGAAGGACATTAGATTTTCTTGGTATTAAATAAATGTTTACTTTTTAGAGCTCTTATGTCAGATATGTATTTCTGAAATGGTAATCACGTCTCTCTGAAAACATATTTGGAAAACAGTTTCAGAACAGGGACAGAATGGAGGAAGGAGCAAGGTGTAACCAGGAAATACATCTTCACCAAAGTAACTTACATAACAATACATGGACCATGTTTAATAAACACATGAGCTGAACACCTACACTTCCAATGTAGTTTGATGGAAGAAGAGAGGGAAAGGAGAGATCCTGCAAAAAAAGGAGAGTACTGCAAAAAAGGAGAGTACAATTATATTGGGTTTTTCTGATGCTATTCCAAAATTCTATGTTCATGTAACTGCTGGAAAACATTTTACTGCCTAAGATATTAGTTTGCAAATGGAGGATAAATTAAATCCTTGTATCCTTAACATTAAATCTGTAGCACTCGTCCATGAGTGCAAGTGTTTACACCAATGTTTTTATGTTCAAACTGAGCTTGCTGACTCATGCAATCAGAATTCAGCTGTGTAGTATCTCCTGTTTTCTTCCTAAACCTTCAAAGTGGTCGTCAAAAATGTGCCATTGCTTTTATATACACGCTGGAAGTGTTTATTATCTTGATGAGCAGCTTCCACTTGAGCAAGCCTGTATTACAAGTGTCCTACCCTCCATCTGCAAGAATGTGAGCTGAAGCTTTTCTTCAGTCTCCATTTAAAGCGTGTCTGAAAGAGGGAGCTTTGCAATTGGGAACCTTTTTGGACTGGACAGCATTTCTGTAGGTATTTAAGCAAGAATTTTGATAGCCAATTATGCAGTCAAACAGTTATGCTGTTTGTCATGAGGCTCAGACAGACAAAGCTTCTGTAAGTGAAGAGGAGGTGATTTCCCCACATATTGCTCTTGCAGGGTTCACTGGAGGGTTCCTTCATCACTGGAGGCTGGGGCTGTTTGAGCCTGATCCACCTGGGGTTGCATATTGATCTCATCCCTGCTGGTGAGCGAGGCCTGGCTCACTGTGCAAACAACAGTATGGACTTCCTCGAGGCTTTGGAGGTGGGCTGTTAACAGAGATACCACTTTTCCTGCTTCTGCAGAGCTGCGTATTCCTGAGTTTTATACTGGCAAAATAATATGAAAGAGGCTTGCATCTGTTTCACACTTGCATCCTTTCACATGCTCAGAGCTATTAATGTGGCTCCAAAACTCCTGCAGGGCAAAGGAATTAATTGCAGATTATGTGGGCTCTGAATGGACAGCTCTCCTTAAAAAATGACAGCCACAGAAGGAGATTAGGCTGTCCTGCTCTTGCCACTGATGCAGAAACTGTTCTTGTAGGTCCTGCTTACACTGACATCCATTTCAATTTTACCTTCCATGGAGTTTCTCCTTATTTTTTTCCTGGCCAGAAAAGAAAAAAAAATTGGGTCAGCAGTCTCTTATAATACTTAATTGAATAACCTCTCTGTATCTAGGCTGTTATTATTATAACTCAATTGAAAGTTGAAGGCAATCAAAAAAGCCCTTCAGTATGTTAGCCCCCTGTTGGGAGGAAAATCAGTACAAGTGAACAAAGATAACACGGATCGAACATTATATGTAAATAAACAGGAGGCACAATGTCTTTAACACTGTGTTAAAAAGCGTAGGAATTTCCTTTGTAAACAAAACACACTTAAAGCGAGATACTTCCCAACAAGTATTAACTACCCAACAGATGCCCTCAGCAGGGTTCACAGCTGTTATTGCAAGTGGGAATTTGCTCAGCCAATTGCCAACAAAATCCCTCTCAAACAGGCAATTGCACTGAAAGACCTATTCACTACTTCATCGACCAAAACCATAGTTTCGATCAAAATATTTTACAGCAGAGGTGGTGAAAACTGGATGCCATCAACAGAATAATGAAGAGTGCACTCTGCAGTGGAGTTGATAAATTCTGCTTTATTCTTCCATCCCTGACCAGGTTTTAGCAGAGCTGCAGCTGAGGTTTCTCCTGATCATAGCCTCCTCCTCTCCTCTAGCATGCTTTCAAAGTGAGATGGTAATTAGCAATATTAAACTTCTAAATTGCTCAAAAAAAGCAGGCTTGAGTAATGCGGGCTTTGGAATTTAGCCTTTATGCATTACTGAGCTATGAAAAGATCGTCATCTGCTCTAAGGAGATACTGTGTACTATAGCTGTGATGCATGATAGGTATTTATGTGCCTGGCTTGATTCTTCTGGCAGTAAACTATCTTTATTTCCTCTGTTTTTGACAAAACTGCTAAGAATAAAAAGAGCTTTGGTTATAATCATATAGCTTTAAGCAAGCAGTACACAAAATAGACCATTGTAATTCTTATTTGTAGAGCTGCTTTCCATTGTTTCTCTATAATATACACATCTAGTTTTTTCCATGGGCCCTCTGTGTTTTGCTCTAAGTTCTAAGCATGCATTTGATTTTGCAAAGTAAACACACGTTGTGCGGAAGCAAATTATAGATAACTACTTCAAAAGTCTGTTGAAAATGAATTTCTGACTGGAAGGCTGGGGGATGTTAATGGATGAGCAGACCTGTAAGGGGTAAGTGTATGTACATATGTTTTGTATTTATTGCAATTATGTATTGCCTGTTTGAAGGAGAGATCTGGGAATTCTCAGTCAAGATGCTCCCCTGGGGAAAAGCTCTATGCTGCATGTGCTCAGTAGAGGAAGATGAGCTGTTGTTTCCCCTGTGTGTAATTGCTGGTTGCTGCCTCCTCTTGCCATTGAATTCCAAATTCATCTGCAGGAACACAGCTATGTAGGCACTTCCTCCCACAGCTTCTGCTTCCCAGAGCACCTTCTCCCTTCATTAGGGTACTGACTCTTCCATGACAGTCACTTGAATATGTCTGTTGGTTATCTTGATCCCAGCTGAATGGGGTTTATCCCAGCTCTAGACGGTAATTTTCCGTGTGAGTGTCATGAGCAGGACAGGTGACACAGATGTGGTCTAGTACATACTAACACCTATCCAAATGCAACTAAAGCAATTGTAGACAGTCTGTGATTGAAAATAAATAAATGCAACAAACCTGAGCACATACAATTTTATCGAATTCTAGGAAGGAGGTGAAGGGAAACAAAAGCTAATGGCTTTGAAACTTTTACCCTGTGGCTGTAGTGGTTTTGCCTTGCTTATAGTTGCCTTTCAATTTCTTGCATAATCTTCTTCACATGAGAAAATAGTAAAATATTTCAAGTTACTAAATTATTAATCTGATTTTTTTTAAATAACCTAGCTGGAGGCCTTCACATTACCTCCCTACCTGTGCATGGCTACTTTTAATTCTGGTAGGTCCTTTTACATCATTTTTGGTATTATAATACATGGAAGGTTGAAAGTTGAAAGCAACAGATGAGGATATCCATACATTTGCTCGGAAATTGGATGTTATAGTGAAGGATGTCAATATTAAAAATGTAAGAATCTTGAAATGTTTTAATTTATGATTATTGTATGATTCTATGAAATAAGAGGTAGAAGGAAGAAATCTGCTGCTGACAGCAACTTAGGTTTTAGATGCCTTTAACTTGTGCAGACTTCAGAGAAAAAAAAAACCAAAAAAACAAGAAACCCACATGGCAAATCTTATTTGAAAAAAAAAATTTTTAAGAAATTAAGCCTTTTAAGATGACTGTGAGACTCAGACCTGAATGTCTGGAACTACTGAGAGAAATTCTTGGGAACACCTGCCTGAAAGAAACTATTCCTTGCATTTCAAAATCCCTTGCATTTCTGCCTAGCTTGGGTATCAGTCTGACCCTGCTTGCATTAGAAGAGGTTTGATTTCTCCTGACCAGGAATGACCAGGATGGGCTCTCACACTACACTTGCATCATCATGTTACCCTGATAAGGGCAACCACAGCAAGGTCACTCTGTGCTTTGGTTCAGCTGTGCCCACTGGAATGTTGGGACACGGGTGGAAGAAGTCCCCCGCCTGAGCAGTTCTGCAGTTGTTGAAACAATTGACTTCTGTGTAAACTGGTTTGTAGTGCTGGAAGGGAAGCAGGGAGGAGAAAAATAAGTTCTCTTTGTATAACCTGAAGCAGATTTGGGGGGAGTGGGAAAAGCTAAGCTGCAGTCACAGCTGCCAGCTTGCCATCTGTCCAAAAGCAATTACTTGGAGGTGGCAGGTGAGGAGGGAGAGCAAGGTTATAGCTCAGCTGTAACGCAGAGCCAGCCACAGTCACTGATCTGGTACGTGGCAGCACAGGAGTCTTTCTTCTTGACGTGCAGGTAACTCACTCTGCCAGCTCAGACGTATCATCACTGTGAGTGATGGAGTTCACTGCTGGAGATGCAGGGAAAGGCTTCTTACAGCAAAGAGGCAGCTACCTCAGGGCATGGGCAGCAGAGATGTCCAAAAGTGCACAACTTTACATTTTCTGGTCAGACACTGGAAATGCCTTTGGAGGCAGAAGGCTGAGGAAGAAAATGGTGGAAACTTCATTTTGCCTGAGACCCAAGAAAAACAAACCCTCACCCCTCCCCCCTGTGCTATGCTGGACAGCGCAACGGAACCTCCAGACTGTGCCCTGCTGCAGGATCCATGCAATCCTTTGCAGCTTCCACCTCCCAGCCCCCTGGAGAAAAATCTGAAGGCTGCTTGCAGTTATCTTGCAGGAGCCTTGAGCCAAGTCCGTGGGGCTGTCTGTCTGGCCCTGTGTGACACAGTGCTGGGTGGGCAGGCACAGCCAGACCCTCAGCACAGCGTGCTGCTTGGGCCTTGCACTCTTGATAGGAAGTCACTTGGCATTACCCTAGGGACATCAGGAGATCTCCCTCGGTCTTCCTGCAAACCATCTTGGTTTTTGTGTTTTGATAATTTGATTGGGCATGTCTTTGCCCTAGCTATTCATCAGCACCTTCCATTCTTGCTTGTGGTGTTCTCCTCTGAGTAACCTGGGTGTCTGGAGCCTCTCTGAAATTGCAGCCTGCTGATCTTGTAGCTGTTGACTCAAGCACAGACACATCTACGTGTGGGTCAGGGCTGATGACTACAGTCAAGACTTCATTTATTTGTGTTGTATTTATTTTTAAAGATGGGACACAAATTCCATGAGAGAGACTCATTTGGTGATCATGTGAAGAGAATGACCAGGCAGCTGCATGTGGCTGAGCTGCTTTCTGGCAAGCTGAATTCAGTATATGCCAGTATATACTGGCAGTAAGGGAGGAATTTTGGAAGGAAGACACCAGATAGAGCCCTCCAGCAACTCAAGGAAAACATGAAAAACAAAGGCTTCTCTATAGTCTTTCTTTTACCTGCCAGTTCTGTTTGAGTCACAGACTTCTCACAGCTCTTCTTCTTTGTGTCCCTCCTGTCTTGGTTTGATACTTTTCCCAGGCATAAAAAATGTGGGAACTTTATCTTTTCTTAAGAGAAAGAAAAAATGAAAGCTGCTTGCAAGTCTGAAATACAGCAGTAAATCAGTTTCATGTTACACAAATTTCAATGAGAATATCAAAACCTGAGGCAGTAACTAAGAATTTGAGATGTGAGGCGAGTCAAGGGGGAAAGCTAATAATTTCCATTGTTTTGCCCATGCAACAATTTCTATTCCCAGTCTATTCCACCAGAAGTGACTGGTGATTTTAAATTATACTATTTTTAAGATGTTTGTTTTGTAAGTAGGAGCCAGGTTTCCAAAAAAAAAAAAAAAAAAGCTAAATATTCACTGTACAAGCCTTCAGTCTCTTGATTAATCTTAAGCTGGGCAACCAAAATGATCAGCAGGAAGGGAATAAACCATAGTACATGAGCAGCAAATAGATAATGGTGTTGGTATCACATTGCAGAGCTGAGAAGGATGCTGTAGATAATGAAACAGGTTATTCAGAGAGAGAGAAAGACTCCCTTTACTCATTAAGAGACTGACAAGGGAAGTTTTGCTGCCATAGAATGTATTGAAGTGAGAAAATACAACGAGTAATAGTGAGAGAGAGTGAGGTGATAGGGCTAGGATTAGTCTGTAAGGAGAAAGGTCCTAGAAAGTCCCTGACATGACTTGGGAGGAAAGAAATATTACCTTTTTCTTGGAAGGAGGCAGAATTTTCATCAAGGTGGTAAATCCATTGATTTAAAATCTCTGACATGCAGGGGGCTCAACAGTGTCATTTACACATGGCATGAAGGAAGGACTTCTTCACTTTTAACCTGAGATTGATCATCCTTCTTGTTTGAGGCACATCACCTTAGGGACTGCTTCACTTGGATTCGAATTTTTTTACATGAAAATAAAGTGTGAATTTTTGCTATATTCAGACATGGTCACTCTAGAAGTTACCTGGTTAACTTTGGTGTAATTCCATACCCATCACTCAATTTTCTTCTCATCCTCCGGATTACTGCAATCTCACACAAATATGTGCACCTCTGAGTACAGGAAACACACCTGCAGGGGCTTCTGTCCTGCTCACAGCTCTGCCTTGGCGCTGTGTCTGGGCAAGTTTGAGCCTGTGTCCTGCTGCTCTGCCCCTTCCCTTGCCCCGGAGCTCCCCGGAGATCAGCTCTTTGTTGTAGCGGTGTTCCAGCCCGCGAACTGCTCGAGCTCCTGTTCATCTCGTCCATGGAAAGCATGGCCAGCACTGTCAGAAGTGATTAGTGTGGAGCTTAAGCGATAGAACTGAGGCTTCTTAGCACAGCGTAATGACCGAAAGAGCTGTACACTCATTCCAGGGAGCCGGCGCTGGGGAAAGAATGTCTGTACAAGCTCTCCATACCAAGCCAGTTTCACAGCCACCAGCCCCTTTCACCCAGTGGGAAGCAGTACCTGCATCGTTTCCCTTGCCGTTCAGCATCCCTGCTTTCCAAAGGTGGGCTCGGTTCCAGTTTGAATGATTGATTTTTTTTTTTTTTTCAGTAGATAATCGTCAACATCAATAAACATGGGGGTTTTTTCTTTAGTTTATTTCCAAGGCAAGTTTCTTGTGAAACTTTCTGGTGTTTTTGTACAAGCCAGAAGAGGGCGATGCAAGCCAACAAATAAGTAAAATTCCATGTTCACGGTCATCACAACCAAGGAAAAAAGATCCTTCTTTCTAGGCATACGGTACTCGTTTTCTAAAACGGTTTCCACAGTACGGGGGGGGGGGGGGGGGAGGGGGAGAGTTTTCTGATCTGTAAAAATTTTAAATTTTTAAATCCTTAAATTTTTCAGATGAGCCAATAATCTATTATGTAAAGGGTTTCTTTCCAGTTCAGTCACTATTAAACACTATCACCACAAATGCTGCCACTGAGGATGCTGTGTCAGTGACAGGCTAATTTATTTACCAATGGGGGTGTTGAAAGGTGAAGGTATTTTTGCCAGCAATCCATCCAGGCCAACTTCAAACCAAAGTCTTGGTTATTCAGAGCCCTCGCCCTCTGAGGCAAGCTTGTGGTTTTTATTGAACTTTTAATTGGGTGAAGGGAGGAGAAAAAGCCCTTAACACCCCACAAAGGGTGGTGTCTGGATGGTGGAGGCAGCTGGGTCAGGATAGACTTTGTGTCAGGGCCCTCATTAACCACTTTTTGTCAGATTTGCTGACCACTAGTGCCAAGCATCAGAAGCAACATGATCCCATGCTCCTAGCAGGGCACGGATCCTAGCAGGACATGCTCCTAGCAGGACAGGATGTTTCATCCCAGCAAGACATTCCCCTCCTCACCGCTTCTGAATCAACGACCTCCACAGGGCTGCTCTGCCAGACTCAGCACAGTGCTGTGGTCTCTGAACTGAACCTGCATTCTGGTATCCCTTCCCCTGCCTTCTCCTGCTTCACTTCAGACCCTTCACAACAACATTCCTGAAAGACTCTCATCACTAAAATGTGAGCCCATGCTTTGGCCCCTCCACAGTTATCCCAAACAGATAACTCTCCCTGCCTTTACCCTCCTCTGATCTGCCACTGATACCAATCTTAAATGCTGTTCATCCAAGCCAATCCCAGGACATAAGAAGTCTTGCACTGGACTTTGTACCCAGGCAGTGGATATCCTTCAAACACCTCCGCCAGACTAAGTTTTTCCCTGAGGTCACCAAGTCTAGCTAGCCATGAACTCTGAACAGAGGGGATGCTCCTGTGTGTGTATGTGCCCATGCACGCACAGTTTCTGAGGTCTCAGTCTGCCCTATCCTGTGGGTCACTCTATACCTGTTGGCACTCTGAGAACAGTGACAGGAGCTCCCAGGTCTGTGTATTGAGGGGGCTCTGCAGCCCAGCAACCAGTGAAGGAGCTGTCTGTGGGAAGGAGGAGAGGCTGTGGTGGATGAGAATAGCCTTTCTTTGTCCTGCTAGGGGTTGCTGGCCGCTTCTGTGAAATTGGTCTGCAGCCACTTCTTGGAGTGCAGCCAGAGAAACTTGGAGCTAAATCCCAGACTTACAGACTTGACAGACTTGACAGCTTTGACTCATGTAACTTGAGAAACACCACAAGACTTGCATTGTGGCACAGCTCTTATGGACTGCTCAGGGCATCAGTGCTGGGCAGCAAGAAGGGAGCAGCCCTTGAGCAGTAAACACGAGTGGCTTCCACCTCAAAGACTCACCTCTGGTGACAGATTCCTCAGCTGAAGTCCCAAAGGCAATTTCTGTGAAAAAAGTCTGTGAAACAATCTTTGGCTCCAGTCTTTAGTCTGTCTTTTCACACCTGCCTTCCCCAGAATCAGCCTGGTGGACAGACCCAGCTCTGGGAGGTTGCTCTGCCATTGCTCTGCCTCGTAGCTTAACAAAGGCTTTCCTGTCTGCACAGCTCTGTCCATGCAGTTCTCTCTTGCACCACGTGCACATCTGTGGGCAGCCTCCTTCTCATACACCACAGTTAAGAGGTTTCTTTAATGTCATAGTTTACTTAGTGTGCTTAAAAAGCAATCTGAAATTTAACTGGACTCTCAGAAGGAAGATCGTAATGAAAGTCCTGGAAGCAAAGGCAAAGAGATTAATTTGTACCATCTTCATGGTTTTCTGTAACTGTTCCAGGCCTGCATTTGATGTATCTGTATTAACTTGATGTGGAAGAGTCTGTTGATGAGACCTGAGGCAGAGTGCAGATATAGAGACTGGTGTTAGGAGGTTGTGGCATTTCGTAACACCTGTGGTTTCACTGTTGCGCCAGAGCACCATTTAGAGCAGAAGAATCATGAGGTGCTTTTTGGCATTTTTCTCAGCAACGAGGAAAAGGATTCTCTGGCTTTGCAGAGGGGAGAGTCTCATATTTGGACTGCTGGGGCTGTGTTCATCCTGAAAAGCTTTTCCATGGCTTTTGGAAGGTCCTGCTCTACAGTGCGTGCCAAGCAACTGCAATGACTTAACACATTTAGTTTTCAGAGATTCAACTGAGGGATCTCAGATAGAAGTTTAACCCTGCTAATGTTTGCAAATGTGTCTTCTTCTAGCTGCTAGTGAATTTGCACTCTCACATACAGCAACAGATGCAAAAGAAGAGATGGGGTTCTTCCTGGGACTTTTTGGTTCCGCATACTCATTTAGAAATCAATTTAATGCATTTTAATTGCCTATTTTTCTCCTTGGTTTTCTCTTTACAGCTACACACGGCAAAAAATAATAAGGTAGAGTCTAGCCAGGCAGACTGCTAATGAGGAGGCTTGACTCAAGAAGATTTTAATTTTCAGCATTTGCTCTTCAAGATAGCTACTTCAGCATGCAGGGATGTCACAAAACAGGAATGCTTCTAATGGAACAAATGCTTTGAGCTTGTACATCATTTCCGTACACAAACAACCAAACCTATCCTTGACCAAACTACAGGAGTCTGGCAATTCCTTTTGGTTTGCTGGCCTCCTCAGTCAAACCACCCCAGTAAAGAAAACTCTAATTGTGCATGGACTGAGGTGTGAAAAGAATGAGGGAGACAAAATGCAAGCTGTGAAAACGGTGTATGTTAAAAGCCCAATTTCTTGCTAGCCTTTCAAGATCCCTCTGGCAAAGAGAAGCTTCTGTCTCTGCCAACCTGACTGAAGCACTTCTCAGAAATTCCCCATCCATGGGGCATTTCTGTGAGAAACCAGTATTAGCTGAGGTCTGTGGCATCCCTGGACAGCCAGAGCAGGCAGGATAGCACAAAGTCATCCTGGGTTTTGGGATCAAAGTCAGCCTACCACCAAGGTGCCCCTGATTCCACAGCTATTGCAAGGTGCCCCTGATTCCCTGGTCACTCAGTCATGACCTTGGCATCACTAAATGCTGTATCTGAACCTTGCCATTGCTGCTGAAGTAGTACATTGCAGCTGGAGACATCTGTGTCACCAACCCCATTATAACCCTTCAATAGCATACAGTTCTTATAATCTCATCTTTTAGGTTGAAAAGCTCTGAGTTTCATCCTTGTCCAAGCCAAGACCCCTGTCTTTTGAAAGGCTGGGCTGCTCAAAGTGGGGCGAAAATAAGAGCAGAGGAGAGTATATTTCTTTACACCATTGGACTGTAATTCATTACCTACTTCACATCAAATGTAAAGGATGCTTCTCAATAGGGGCACAGCCACAAGTGAGGGAATAAAACCTTTGCACCACATTTCATAACCTGGAAAATATTTAATTTCTCCCTAAATACCTCTCATCCCCTGAGTTACCCTATCATGCTGCAAGTAGAGGGGAAAGGGGGAGAAGGGACTGGTGTATGCAAGCATCTGGCACAAAGGGCCATAGTCAAAATTGCTGCTAGAGTAGGCCAAATCCTATTCATAAAGTTTGTGAAGGTGAGCCCAGAAAAGTTTAAAGCAATGATTTTGTGTTTGCTAGAGTTTAACAAGGTTACTGACTCTGCCTCAGAAAATGAGGTCAGTAAAATGTATACAAGTATTGGAGTATCAATATTAGGAGGATAAACTTGGGTTAGGGAAGAGAGAAGTGCAATAAATAGCTCTGTGCACCAGAAGAGAGCTTACAGGGCAGATCTCCTGGGGCTCAGAGCTGGGACTTGCTCTGTTTAAGAGTTTTGCACAAATGAGCCCAAGGCTGGCGCGATGTGCCGGTGTCCAGATGCGGATGACATCATGATAGGAGGGGAGGCTGCTGATAAATTTCAGGAACGCACTAGACTGCAGGAGGATTTGGAGACACTGGGGGGAACAGACTAATACAAAGGAATTCAATATTACACAATGGAAGGTTATTTATTTAGGGAGAACCAATAGCACATTTAAATGCAGGTTTAATGAACTAGAGCAGGAGGAAACTAATGAAGGCAAAGACTGCTGGTGCTGAGAAGCAGTAGGAATAGCAGCAGTCTGACAAGTAAATAATAGTGCAGCTGAGATACTGGAAAAGAGAGCTCATGCTGCTGCCAGGGAATCCAGGACTTCACATCGGGTCATTCATTCTATGTGGCAGTGAGGGTGCTCCCAGCAGTGAACTTGAAGTATGAAAGAGGCTGGTCCCCAGTTATAGAGAGGAAGGCTACAAAGGGCCCCTCACTGCTGGCTCTGCTCTGTGCACAGGGACATGAAGCCTTGGATCTAAAACAAGATGCTTCCATATGCATGGAAGTGAAGGCAGCTAAGTAATGTTTGGACTCACAGGGCATTTGGTCGTGACCACAGCTCAAGACATGCTGCCATTGGAGTAAATCAGCTCAGTCTAGGTCTCCTCTGGCTGTGCGGGGAGATGCACTCAGGGACCAAGCACTGGCAGAGGGTAGAGAATGAGAAGGAGTTACCGAGCCTGTCACTAAAAGCAGAATTTCCAGGGGCTGTAGAGCTTATGGGCTAGGCAAGAGGGAAGGAGTCCCTTCTGCACTGGAAGGGCATGTGCAGCCTGTCTCCTGACCATCCAAACTCAACCACTGGCTCCTGGACTGCTGAGTGAAGCAACACTTCTGCACATGCAGACACCCCAGGCTTTGTGTCCATCTTGCTGGGTCACTGCTTCCATTAAGCCTCCTGCAGCAATTCTGCTCCTTCAGAAGAAACATGGACATCTGGGGAAAAAAATGCTTTGCACTGCCTGAAAATGAAGGTGTGATCCTGTGCCTCAGAGGATGAATGAGGTGAAAGCCACTATCCCCACAGTGTGCAGGAACTGATCCCTACCACAGGTCCCAGTCTGCCACAGACATCGTAAATCTGATGGAGAGGGGAGAGGGATCTGCCCTGCTGCCAGCTTGAGTCCCTGTGTACCCAATGAGCCTTTCCCTCATTAAGTACTTCTGAATGAGGCAAAAAATGTGTTACCACCCCCTGTACCAGCAACTGGGGAATTCTGAAACTTTAAATATTTCCAGAGCTAAAATATGACGCCTGGTACAAAACCCTGTCACTTTTTCTTTGCAAGTCTGGCAATACTGCGCAAGCACAAATAGAGAGTTAGACATGCTCTTATTTTTTAACCCCCTGCATTGCACATTCCATCAGCAGGGTCCAGGAAGAAATGCAGAGCATTGGTATTTTCATTGTTGATGGTTGTTTTGCTGTGTGGAGAGAGTTCCTGAATGGCCACGGTGAGACCCCAGGGTCATGCAACAGAGACAGAATTCAGCCAACTGCTGGCACCCACCTCAGCTGGGACAGCTGTGGGGAGGATGCTGCACATTGACCCCAGCCAGCAGCAAGGGTTCTGCCCTGTACCTGCCCACAATCTGGGTTTCTGCAAGGGGCAAACTCAAAAGGAAACAAAGGGGCACTGATGCAGCACGTATCATTATGAAATTTCTCTGAACTAATGTCTCAGTTTAATTCAGTCACGGCTTTCTGTATATGGGTCTGGTGTGGCTGTCTGATGTCTATCTTGATTTTAAAAAGTCGGTGTCTGAACAGATGACTGTAGCTCCAAAAAGGTTTAAGGTCCTTTGCCTGCAGTCACTGGCTGCATTCCTAAACTGTCGTTTAAAAAGAGTCCACTAAATCAAAAGCCAGGTAAATCAACAGAGCACTCAACATCGTAATGAGACTGGTTATAAGGTAAATTACAACATTATTCAAACACACAAAATTTCTCCTCTGGCATTTGTCTTGCTAAGTGCAATGCACCTTAAAAGTGGTGAAATGATTTCTGGCAGCCTGTGAAAGAGCCTGTGTCAGGGGGATGGGAGACTGAACCCAGCCTCTGCCTTTGCACCAGCTTCCAACTCTGGGCAGCAGCCGGCCACTGCTCAGGTGTGCTCCCTGCCTTGTTTGAAAGGTTTATGGATGGGTTTTCAAAATGGTGCTGTACCAGCCATAAACACTGGCCATGCTCTGTCTCTGTTTCCAGCAAATCTTGTTATAATTTTCAAAGCAGGAGACGAGAAAGACTTTAATTAGGTCCTTGCTTAGGGAAGCTTGAGACTTATAAATATTTTGTTACAATGAATGAAATACTGAACAGATGCTGATGCTTTTGAAGCTGCCAAGACCCAAAAGATGGGCATACAGACCCTAAGGAGATGACCACTATTATAAATGTTAGATATAAAAGGCTGTAAGGATACAAGGGCAAGGAGCCCAAAACAGGACAAAAATTCCATTCAGAGCATGGGTGGCTTTTTCTGATACATATTTTGGATTATGGGATTCTGCACACTTACTGTAAGAAGATGTTTGATATTGGTAAACACTGGAAAGAGGGGCTCCCCCCTCCCCCACCCTGCTTTCCAAACACTTCTGTGTAGACAAAGCTGAAAGTTTTCATTTTACAGGACATGGCCTGAAGAAAAAATTTGCCCCAAGTCTTGCAAGCAGCTCAGGGTGCCAGTCAGGCACAGTCTGTTGTGCAGTGCTACTGACCCAAACCTTTTGGTGGGGTGAGAACGAAGGAGTTTTGCTTGAATTAGAGGTTCCCGGATAAGTACTGTGGCTACTGTGCGCAAAGGTTCATGCAAACCATCCCTCCTAGACTACTGAGGCCCTACAAAAAGGAGAGGAAAGAAAAATAGAGGAGGAAATGCACAGACTCACACAACTTCACATTATATGAAACTAATCCAGTGAATACGAATCAGACTCTTTGGTGATTAAAACATCCTGTATAAATACTCTGCAGTATTTTTTTAAGGATAACACTACATGCAAGAGCTGAGAACAGGGGACGGATTTAGTGCTTTGCTTGCAAAGAAGAGCAGAAGAGGTAAATTGTAGTCAAAAAGTGCCCACTGAAGCCTGCATCATTTGGCTCCTTCCTGGAGAAAAGGTGTGGTGTTTGTGGCTGGAGGAAGCAAGTGTCAGATGGCCAAGCTGCACAGGGAATGCCAGCACAGCTCTGGGACCCACAGGCAGCTCCAGCATTGAGGGGCTCAGCCCAGCAATCACCAGCAGTGGGAAGTACTGCAATTCTGGGGCACCACTCTGCAGGTCTGGGAGAGGAGAGAGAGGGGAGGCTCCTTTCCTACTCTCCGTCCTTCTGCAATGAACCAATTTTTTTTCTTCTTCTGATTTCTCCAGTACAAACTGATTGCTGTCAGGGCAGTGGAAAATGGATGGGAACCCAAAAAGGCTGGGTCCCAAGGCTGAGGCTCTGTGGCCTGCTCTGTCCCCCTTCTTACCAAACTCTTATCCCAGTCCAGCGGCTTTCCCTTGGGACAGCTGCAGTACACCAAGTGCACTGTCTCCCACAAGCACCACCTTGACGTGCAGTCGCATAGACGAGTCTCTCAGCCTGACCCAGGCCACACAAGCCACTGCGTGCTGTCTCAGCCACGGAGGAAAGGTACAGCAGGGCAGCTGATTAACCCAATTTCTGGTTAATTCTAGCAAGTGTTTTGTTTTCAAGCACAGCTGCCTCTGTGGAGGGGAAGGGAAGCAGCAGCTCACCCTATCCTTGCAGTGGGACATGCGGATGGAGAGAGACTGCCCAGGGAGCCCGTACAACTCCGTGGCAGATGTGGATGGTAAAAAGAGAGGGCCCAGCAGAAGTATTCCTGTGGAAAGCTGGAGAAAGCTGGCTGCATGGCAGTGACAGGGGGGAGACACGTCCTGGGACAGCACTGGTGCCAAGGGAGGATTTCTAGCTGGGATGCATGCCTGACCAGCCCTGTGTGGAGCAGAGCCTGCTGAGGTCCCACCAACTCTGCTGGGATTTACCCATGAGGGATTAGGACTGGTCAGTGAGGGACTAGATTTGGACAGCGGAAGCCTTATGTCTGGTCTTAGTGCCTGAACTGGCATGCAGTGATACCCACAAAGGGAAAAGAACAGTGATGGGGAGGGAGGCACCAGTAGCAGACACATCTCCCTGTCGTCCACTGCTGACCTCTCCCACATGTGGGCTGTGATGGTCAGCATGTCATGCAGGGGCCCAGGGAGCTGTTTAGAATTAAGCTAGATGTGAAGACCTTCTTCTTGCATCTTCCCTGGAAGGGGAAGACGCTCTACATAATCATCAGCCCTGTCTCAAAAGCCACCGGGGAGGCTGATACTGGTCCCTGCTAACTCAGCACCAGAGGTCACTAAAAAGTACTCCAAATACTTTCATAACTTTTTTTCCCCTCATTTTTTAAGCTTGTTTTTACTTCTGTTGAAAAAAGGCGTCCTAAAGTTCAAAATAATGAAGGCCAACGGTGGCCGAAGCCATTACAGGCAGGATTTAGGGAGGAGATGTAGGGAAGAAAAGCAAAGAGGGCCAGCCGGTGTGCGAGCCTCAGGACCAGAGTCCTGTGGCAGCACAGGACGAGAGACCTAGCATCGGGGATGTGGCTTTTAGAAACGCCGGGGTGCGTTTGCTACAATGATCCACTGAAACAACAGCCGTCTAAAAATAAGGTTGTTTTCTGTACTAAGCTCCTTTTAACTTCGTTAGTCATCACCGACTCCCAAAATAAGCTCCGTGTAACAGTCTCTCCTAGTAGCGGCTGTAAACAAACTCGGGGAGGCGGGATGGAGGCGCAGGGCCGAGGGAAGCGGAGGCGGGGCGGCCCCGGGGCGGCCCCGCGGGGCTGCGGGGGCGGCGGGGCCGGGAGCGGCGGCGGGGCCGGGGCGGGAGTTGGGGGCTGCAGCGGGGCCCGCGCTGCGCCGCCGCTGCCGGCTGCCCGCGCCGGCTGGCGGGGCCTTGGAGCGGCGCCACGGTGGTCCGGGCAACGGCATTAAACAGGAGGAAACAGACGGGGGATTCCGTCATTTCGGCGGAGACGGGCGGGGGGGCGGGAGACGGCAGGAGAGTCCCGCCGAGAGCAGCGCGGCTCTCGCCCGCCCCCGCCCCAGCCTCCCGGGAAGCAGCCGGGATCTTCCCCCCTCCTCCCCCCACGCCGGGCAGCCCCGGCAGCCGCGCCGGTGGGCGCGGGCCCGGGCACCGCGGGCCCCCGAGCGCCGCCCCGTCGGGGGCACGGGGGAGGTGCCCTCAGCGCCGCCCCGCGCCCTCCCCGCCCCGCGGTGCCCCCTGGCGGCGTCCCGGCGTCCCGCGTGCGCCACGTCCGGGTGCCGCGCGCCGCGTGCTTGAGGG
This sequence comes from Agelaius tricolor, assembly GCF_023055355.1. Taxonomy (NCBI): domain Eukaryota; kingdom Metazoa; phylum Chordata; class Aves; order Passeriformes; family Icteridae; genus Agelaius; species Agelaius tricolor. The sequence continues at coordinate 2,015,486 of NW_027269262.1, read as the reverse complement.
GAGGCTCCGAAAGGCCGCTGGGGGCTGAGGGCTTCCCCCCTTTGTTCTCCTGTTCGGTTTTCCTTGAAACAAAAGCATCGCCCTCTTGGTTCAGGTTTTGGGGTTTCCCCACCCGACGGAACGGCGAGGTCGGTGGAGGGTGCTGCGCTCCCCGCCGGGCGCGCTCCTTGCTGGGCACCGTCTTCCGCCGCTCTTCAGTAGAGGAGCCCGCCCCGAAGAACCAGCCGCGGGCTCCCGTTCCCTAGAAGCAGACAAGATTTCTTTTATACTGTGTTTATTTCCAACCACACATGGGTGTCAGGGACTAGATTTATGATTTTTTTTTTCTTCACACACCAGATATATGCTCAAAACCAGCCCAACTGGCCCTCATGTCCCATTCCAAAAGTTTGATTCCCTCCTGCCAGCTGTGGGGGCAGAGGGAGGACGGAGAGGGAGCGGGGGATGAGGGGGAGCAGGGCTGGGAGTGGGGGCGGCGCGGCCCTTCTCAGCAGCTCCCGTCCGGGAGGCTCCCGCCTCGGCCGGGGTATCACGGCCGCGTCGGGGGCCGGGACGGGGCATCCCGGAGATGGGAGGTGGGAGGAGGAGTCGCAGTGGGATGGAAATCTCTTCTTCTCCCTGCTACGAAGTGATGAGACACAACTGTGTTGCTGAGATATTTACAGAATAATAATAAACAATAATAATAAATCTGGAGCGACTGAAACCGAGTCCGCGGGTCTGTTAGTAATTTAGCAGAATGGGATTTTCCTTTCTCTCGCCTGCCAGTTGATGCTCTTTTCCAAATTTCCACAGCGGGGGAAGCCTGCGATTTTTTACATAATGATTTCAGCATGCGAGGCTGCCTCGCCTTTTTTTTTTTTTTTTTTTTTTTCTTTTTCCCTCTCCCTGCTTGCCTCTTTCGTTCCCCGGTCTACCTTCTTTCCCCACCTTCACTTTGCCACCCCGGCGCGCCGCCCGTTCTCCCGCAGGAGGGCACCCGGCTCCCGCAGGCTGAGGGGACCCCGCGGGCCGTGGCGGCGGGGCCGGGGCTGGGCGGGCGCCGTGCCCCGTGGAGGGGCGGGCGGCCGGGGCCCGTCAGTGCCCGCCGGTGCCCGCCTCCCGCTGGCCGCCCGCCGGCGGCGGGGCCGGGGCCCGGCTGACATCACGGGGCCGGGGCGGGGAGAGGGGCCGGGAGGGGAAGGGAGGTTGGGGGGGCGGGGGGGGGCGGGGGGGGGGGGGGGGGGTGTTTTCCAGCTTTAAAAAGGCGGCGCCGGGCGTGCAGCCCTGCGTCAGAGCGAGACTTCCCCGCTCCGCACACTCACTGCCCCCGTCCCCCGGCTTCAGCTCTCCGCGGGCGGCAGCGCCCGCCGCCCCGTCCCGCCGCCTCAGCGCGGGCAGTGCCTCCGAAGTCCCCACGCACACCCGCCCTCCTCTCCATGCCCCGTCCCCGGGGGGGAGGCGGCGGCGAGCTCCTGTGCCTCCGCGGGAGCGGCTACCACGCCGGGGGCGGCGCGGTCCCGGTCATCGGGTCGTGAAGGCGGGCGGGGGGGCGCGGGACAGGCGGGCCAGGCGACGAGGGGCCGGCAGTGGCCCAGGGCGCGGCGCCGGGCTTCGCCGTCCCGCCGGGTGGATGCCAAGCGCTGCCCCGCCGGCCGCCGCCGCGCCGCCGTCGCAGGACCCATCCAGCGGGAGAGAGAGGCCGGCGGCGGCCCCGCAGGACGGCGCCCGCCCGCTCGGCAGCACCATGAAGGCGGCTGAGGAAGGTAACGGGAGGCGCTGCGGGAGGCGCTGCGGGGGGCGGAGGGCGGGCGGGCGGCGGTGTCCCCCGGTGTTTCCCCGCGGCGGCCCGGAGGCTCGCCGGCGGCCGCTTGCCAATAGGTGTCTCTTTCGCCTGTCGCAGGGCGCCACCGCGGCCGCGCCGCTGCTCCCGGCCGCTTCCCGCCGGTCCTGGGCCCGGGCCCGCTGCCGGAGGGGCTACGAGTGCGCCTGGGATTCTGTCAGGGGCGCACGCTCGGGGATTCCTTCCCCATCCCGGGGTTTGATTTGGGGGAGGTCAGTATACAGTCCATCGTTGCAGGCAGTCACGTCCCCGGGAAAAGGAAGGAGTCCCGGGCAGTGCCAGGCGCCGTACCGGCGCTCCTGGCACACCGAGAGAGGCGGGCACGCCGCGGCCGCGCGGCGGGGCTCCGCCGCCCCGCTTACCCCGCGCCCCCGGCGGGCGGGCGCGCTGCCGCCGCCGTCCCGGCTCCGGGGGAGCGCTTGCCCTTCTATCCCAGCTCTGAATCACAGCTTCTTTCTCTACTCCTGTTGCGAAAAGCGCCCTGAAAACACAGTGGCAAGGTTTCTAGACGGACAGATGGTGGGAGCGGAGCTCAGGACGCGCGCAGCTCCTCCGGGCTGAACTTGGCCCCTGCCATGGGTAGCGTCTGGCTGACTTCGCCCTCCCCTCTTGCCAATCGAGACACTGTTCTCCCCCCGGAGCATCGCCATCCACCTACCGCCGAAACTTTCGGACCTTGCCGCTACTTACGGCTCCTTTCGGCCCCGGCAGCGGGACCTCGCAGGCATCCCCGCCGGGCATCGCGTCCGCGCCGCGGCAGGTGTGGGGCAGATCCCGGCTCCCCGCTGCGGGCCCGACGGCTCCCCGCTCCCTTCCCGCTTTCCCCGGCTCACAAGTTTCCTCCCTACCCAGTGGTGCCGCCGCTTTGCAGCGGCCGCTGCTGGGGCTCGGGCAGGGCGCAGCGAGCTCGCAGGTCCCGGGCAGAGAAAGTTGTGAAGAGGCGAAGTGGGGGGGTTGTCCATGTCCGCCGCGTTCTTTCTGCAGCGTGGGACAACGGGACTCCATTCCCCGGGTTTGTCCCCGGAAAGCTGGAAAGGAGCTCAAGACCCGTCTCTCTCTCTTTCTCTTTCTTCTTTTTTTTTTTTTTTTTTTTTAATATTTATTTTTACACAGCTGTTTTCACCCTTGGGGTTCATTGCAGTTGACAAGATTCTGCCAGTGCGAAATCTACAAGCGCGGCTCTGACTGTGGCTCCGCTTGCGAAGTGGAGAGCCTTTTGGGATGGAAGTTAATTATACTGTATTTAATAGAAGTGACTGGCGTGCCAGTCGCACACTCAGACATCCGTGGGCTGCACGCACAGCTCTTCCAATGCCCTGGGCTCCAAGGGCACTGAATACACCGTTTGTAAAAATTACATCCAGAGGCAGCTGACATAAAAAGCATTCTTCAGCCCCTTGTAAAGGAAGAGGCTTTATTTCTGTGGCATTTCTGATGCCTATGTTAAAATGTGCTAACCCTCGTCGATAGTTCTCTTCCCCAGCGTTGTGGTGTATTTTGTAAGGGACTAAGAAAATTAGTCCAGCCAGAAGGAGTGACCCAATCCAGGAAACACGTAGGGGAGCCCTGCACGTCAGGATTGCTGCCTGCAAATTAAGGTGCCATTTGATTGCCAAACTACAACAATCAAAGAAAATACTTTATTTCTTGTTTAATCTGGGAAGAAATGTGCAAAGAGTCCCACTGGGAGGACCTCGTTTTTTTCTTTGGGTGGTAGCAAGCTGTGGTGTCCTTTACCTTTGAAAATGCCAGTGTTTATGCCAGGTTTAATGCCATGGACAAGTTACATTTCACTTCAGGCTGGGGGGCTGCAGCTGAAGCAGACCATCTGATGCATCCCTTGTTGAACCCACTTTATGGAGTTGGAACAAGTCCAATTAACTCCAAGGAGAGGCTGGGTGGGCAGCGGCTGAGCTGGTAGATCGGTCCGTGGGTGTGCAAGGGCGGCTGGTGACACAGAAATGGCCTTGCCAGGCCGCACTGCCTTCCCATAGCTCGTTTTTCTCTCCTCAGTTCAATGACACTGTTTCGAACTGGACTGTTAGCTGGAGGGCCACTGTTAATCTGTCCGCACATGTGGACAGACTTCGTTTCTAACATTTTCATGGCACATCTTTCCTCTTTCTCCACGGGAAGGGTGCCAATCGAAATATTTCATTGACAGCACTAAAACTAATGTCACTGACAAATCAAGCCGTCTGTAAATAGTGTGGGACAATTCACCAGTCTTGCAGGTACCACATGGGGGAGAGACGAAGGATCGAGGGCAGCAGGTACTTGGGAGCTTTTCCTCTCCTCCCTGCCGGGGCACTCCAGGAGATGGGCGTCTGGAGCAGAGCAGCGTCAGGGAGGGTTGACACTGATGGAACCGGGGGCCTGGCGGTTGTCCCGCCTGTAGGCCCTGGGCAGGGAGTGGGACAGGAGGCACATCCGTGCCCGCTGCCGGGGCAAAGGCTGAGGGGCGTGCACGGCTGAAGCGGGCCGCTCCTCCCTGCGGCGCGGCCTGAGCCGGCGCCCCGGGGCGACCACGGTCGGGGCAGGCGCAGGGGGAGCGGTTTCCCTGCTGCCAAGGCCTTCAGCACACTCGGGTGGGTCAGCCCCGGCATTTCAGCACTCACGGCCCCTTCGGGGCGAAGCACAGCACGGCTCCTGCGAGAACCCAGCCTGCGAGGAGGCTCGTTCCCGGAGGAGGGGGAAAAGAATAATGGGCTCAGATGGAAAAAAAATGTGTTTTCCTGGCAATTTAGAACGGAGATTTCGATCGCAAGCCTGGAAAATGGTATTCCCTGAATAGTATTCTCTTATAAACCTAAAATGGTTTATAAGAGAATACTATTTCCAAAACTGCTTTAAAAAACTGTTCCTTTTGAAACCCGACCTGAAGCTTCGGCAACTGAGGAGCCGAGCCGAGCCGAGCTGCTGGGGCGGACGCTCCTTTGCCTGGCGGGGATCTTTAGAAGGGCCCGGTGTAACATGACAGGAAAGCACCTCGAAACATAAAGAAAGTCTTAATTTACTTTTCCCCTAATTTGTATCCCGTACGAGCGGGAAGAGAGACAGGCCGGGCAGAGTCCTGTAAGCACAGCCACCGGAGCCCTTTGCAGGCGCCCTCCCGGTGTGTGGCGGCGGCCCGGAGAGGACCTTTCCCGCTCCGGTGCACGGAGGCGGCCGGCAGCGTTCCGAGTCCCGCTTTACTGCGCTTTTTATAGCAGCTGGCACTAGTGGGTGCTGCGACTAAGTGATATTAATAATAAATAAATGAAAGCGGAGCCTCTTGGCTCACAGACGCGGCGTGGTGGGCATCCGTGGAAGAAACTTTATCAGTCGTCAGCGAAGAGGGGACACGCCGGTGTCCCCCTTGAGTGGGCTGAGCAGCCCTCCCTCCCCACTTCCCTCCCGCTGAAGCGCGGAAGGAGCCGCTCCGGACCCCGCCGTTACCGCCGGTCGGGAGCAGGTGAACTCCCTCCCTGCCCATCCCCGGGCTCCCCATCCCTCCCACGGCGAGCCCTCGGCGGTCTGGGTCTCCCCCGGTGCCGGGTGCCCCGGGTGAGGCGAGGGCTCCCCGCGGATCACGGGCTGCGCTGCAGGGGCAGAGCCCCGGCGGGAGGTTGCGGGGGGGCCGGGCACCGCGGTTGTTTGCATCCACCCGGAAACATCAACAGCGCGCGGGAGGGCGGATCGGAGGCGGCGGCGGCAGCGAGACAGGCCGCCCGTCGGGGCCGAGATCACGTTACCGAGCGCAGCCGTCCCACGCCGTGCCGGGGCTCCGCGCGGCCCGGCCCGCCGGCAGCAGGTGTCCGGGCGCGACGGGGCGGGCCGCGGCTGCGCCACCACCCCTGCCAGGGTGCCGGAACGTGGCGGGGGTCGCGGCGGGAGCCATGACGGGCGTGGAGGCCGAGCAGGAGTTTGACTTCGATTTCCTCTTCGAGTTCAAGCACAGCGATGAGGGTGGAGGTGGGTCGCGGTAGGGCGGCCGGGATACCTCCGGGAGTGCTGGCGGCGGGATGCTGCGGGGAGCCCTCCTTGCGCTGCCCCGTTCGGGAGGGGAAAAGGCTACCTCACTTCGCGGGGAGGGGGAGCCGGCAATCCCGCCCGGACAGGTCTGCCCGGTCCCGGGCGGCGCTCGTAGCCTCAGCCGCGCCGGGAAGCGGCGAGTGGGGCCGCGGCGACCGGGATAGAGTCCTGACCGGGCGGCAGGCGCTCCTCTGGCGGGTCAGTGGCAGCAGCCGAACGAGGTGCAGGGGGAGACGATCCAGGGGGGCCGCCGGTGCAGAGTTTTTAGAAGTCTGGAGTTGTTTGAGATGTCCGGACCCCCGCGCTGACCTGTCGCACGGCTTCCCCGGCTGGGTTTGGGTCTTGCCCGTGACAGAGATGGCCTGGTTGAGAACTCACTTGAACTCGCTTTCCCCATCCCCCCGTGAGCCGGACTTAGGCTCAGGGTTTAGCTTGAAGGTCATCCGCAAATAAAAATAACGGGCGTGAATTTGTCACGCATCACAACTGTTTCCAACTCTGGTGTCTCGGTCCGGATGTCTGTTTTTATGGCTTTAAGCAATGCTTGAGGTGGAAATGAGGCAAACAAGGCTGGAACTGGCAGAGACAGAAGGTTGCCGCTTCCTGGTGCGTGGTTAACTCGCTGCAGTGTCGGTGATAGCGGGTCACCGTAAAGAGCTCTTGTACAAGTAGATGACTTAACGCTGCCTCAGAGTAGGGCTGTGTTTGCTCTGTGCCTTATCTTTTTGCCTGTAAATTCTAGTAGGTTTGCAAATCCTTGTCTGTCTAACGCAGCCTGCCAGGATATGAGCGAAGGTGTTTTGCACCTTCCTAGCTCTCCCCAGTTGCCCACCTCTCTGGGAGAATGTCGGTGTCCAAATAGTTGTTATGAGCTTCTAGTTTTTAGAAGAAGGCAGTTTTTAGAGTTTCACACCAAGCTTTTCAGATAAGCTTTCTAGTGGTTAGACACCTGAGTGTCCAAAGTGGAGGGGCCTAAGCAAATTAATGTCAAAGTCCTAGTGTGAGAAAAGTACCTAACTCAATTAGGCAATTTTGAAAGCAGTTTAAACACAGACATAGATGTGGCTTCATCTTGAGCAATGTAAGACAGCCCTCATCTTCTCTAAAGACCCTACAAGCTGCAGGTGTTCAGCATTCCTATTTGAAATATGTAAATAAAAAACAATGGTGCTCAGTGCCTTGCAGGATCTGACCATTAATGATAGAAAGGAATAAAACTTCTTTACTGTGAAATAACTAGAGGAAAAGAAGGAGCTTTTTAACTGCTACAAAGGGAAACGTAATATGTGGAGGCGTGCTCACAACTCAAAAGGGTCCAATTGTTTGTCCTAGTTATACTTACCATAAGTGTGGATTTGTTGGAGCAGAACTGATGCAAACCTGCACTGGTCTATCTGATACTGGGGTTTGGCCCAGGATATTAAAATACCCTATTAAATGTGTCTTGGTACTCTGTACACTGGTCCTGGGTGCCTCTGTGAATCACAGTCATAATAGTGACACCACGGCACAGGCATTACCTGCCTTTCATCTGCATCAGGACTGTCAAAATATCCTACATAGCTACATTATGTGATGCAGGATTTTATTTCTACCTGTCTCATTCACCCTGGTGAGGAAAACATCAGCATGTTATAAATGCTGACTATGGATGTCTGTTTGATGAATTTTGTAAATATGGAAGTTTTGGAGAATGAGCTTATTTCAGAAATTTTAGCTGGTGGTTTTTAGCCCACAAACCAAGGTCTCTGTCTTGTTCCTAGTTCTGGCTTTGAGGCTTTTATATTTGGTAGACATATTTTCTACATGATGCCTGTAATTTTAAGATACCTAAATATGTTCGGAAGGCTTTGGATTTTGCATCTTTTTATTTTGTGTACTATTGTACACAAACTATGAATTGTATGGTGTTATTTTTCTTGGGCCTTTAAAAGTTGGTTTAAAAAAAAAAAAAGCATAATATTTCTAAAAGTGGCTATTCCTTGTCATGTGAAATAAGGAACTTGCTTATAGCACTTGAGGCTGTCTTTTAATTTTTTTTTAAACTGGATTCCAAAGGCTCATCTGAGCTTTGTATTGCCTATTGAGTCTGGGCTGCAGATCTCCAGCAGACTGCAGTGTTTGAATTCACCCCAGTCATGCATTAGAATTTGAGCAAACTGCTGGGCTTACAGTACTTGTCCCTGTTATTTTGTTTGTTTACCTATTTATTTTTAATACAAGATCTAAGAGCACTGATTCTGCAGTCAGCAGAGGCAAAGCCCACCTGGTGGGTGCAGAGCTGGGGCAGACTGCTGAGCCCCCAGTCTCCTGCCTGGACTGTCTGGCTGCATGGTGCGTGGTAGGGACTGGCTGGGAGTGGTTCGCAGCTGTGCCATGTCACCAGTGCCTTCCAGCTGTATGCCAGAGCAGGAGGCTGTGGAAGGGTATGTGGAAGAAGAGCATAGCCAGTGTCCCAGCAGCAGTGTGGACATCGACATCACCTTCCTCTGGAGCTGGAGGAAGCAGTGAAGGGGCTGAAGCTGCCCTGAAGGCACTACTCTAAACCCTTTCTCTGAGCTAGTTTCTGAAACAGATAAGGTTTTACCACAGCTGTACCATGTCAGGGGTTTTTTCCATGACGGGTAGGAGGGAGGGAAGTGGTGGTGGTTGTGGTGACACTGGGTGGTGTGGCCAAGTGGCAGGGCAGCAACAAAACAGAACTGATTTTGGAAGGAGGGAATTCTGATCCCCCTGGCAGATCTGCCCCTTGGTGTGACCAATGCAGTTAGATTTTGTCAAGTAGCCCCTCTTTTGCTGTATTTCCTGCTTCCCTGGTTGTTTGACTAGAGCGTGAAGCTGCAGCATGTTTTGAATAATCCAGTGTTATTTGTGGCACACTGCAGTGTAATTTAATGACCCTTCCTGAGCAAATGGCCAGTATCTGAGGGCAGACTAGAGAGCAAGTTCAAAAGGTGTTGTTGCTCATCATTCCCAACTGTTACCTGCTATGACATGCATCAGCTGGAGCTGCTGTGAAGCTGCCATAGCACATTAATTTTTCCTAAGTACCTTGCCTTGGAGTCGTTGCCAGAGAGAAAGGTGAGCGTGGGATCACAGGTGGATGACACCAGAGAGGGCTGAGCTGATAAACAAGAGAAAGAGAATAGCTGGCTGTGCTGGTTACCAGCTTGGAGGCTCGTTTGCATTTGCAGAGCTCCCTGGTCGCCTCCGGAATAGCAGCTGCAGTAATTAACACAGCCTTTCCATATCTTCCGATGGAAGGTGCGCAAGATGACTGCCAAGGGAACTTGCCTCCTGGGATAGAAAGTGACAGGTTTCCCATGTGGACTGGCTGTGGCCACGAGGCATGTAGAGTTTCCCTCTGTCCTGCAGGAAAGTGATGCTGCTGCCATAATAAACCTCAGGGAAGGCTGATGCATTGCATGCACAGCCTGGGGCTGGAGCTGGGTGCATTTCCAGACTTCTGAGAGGAACCTGTACACCAGCCTTACCCAGACTCAGAGTTCAGCAGTCATTGTCCCTGATACAAAGATTTTGCTCTCTTTTTCCAGTAAAGTAAGAGATACTGGTGTTCAGGCTTACGTGTCTGGTTCATATGTCCTGGTGACACAGAGCCTCCCTATATCAGGAAGAATAGAGGTGATGACTCCTCATCCCACCACAGCTCAGAGCACCAGGGGCATGTTGTCCTTGGTATAGGGCTGCCTATTTCCCCCATGGGCGGCCCACCAATATCTCTGGGTGGCAAAAAGAGTCACTTATACATCCCTGGGACGAGGGAGCAGAGCTGAAGGAGTGCCTTCAGCAGGCAGACAGCAAGGTGAGGCAGAGATAATGCCATGTGGACCAGTTTTGAAACGCTGGTCCACAGGGATGCTGCTCTACAGGGATGGAGGCATGCAAAGGGCACGTTGTTCCTTGTGCTTGGTCAGGGAGCCCATTGGCACAAGGCTGTGATGTGATCTGTCACTTTCCAGGTTTTCCACACTGGCTGTGCAGCTCTGCTTTTGCTTTTATCTCCCGGCACTGTTAAATGGTTGGAGAGCTGGCCCAGAGCACGCTGCTGGCAGCGCTCGATGTGGCGTGTGCAATAACCAGCAATTTCAGTGGAATTTCAGCTGTCGCTGAGTAGTGAGGCATCCATGTTTATCCTTCACCTGGCCTCTGCCAGTTGGGCTGGAGGATAAGTGGTCCCAGAAACCAGAGCAGATCAATAGATCCATCTTTTTCCAAAATCCTAGTTAACTGGAACCAGTTGGAAACTTGCTGTAATGGAAATTTCGATTGTGTATAATTTTTTTAACAGAATGCAGTTGATCTTTTTCGTTGCTTTAATCTGCCTCCACTTTTGTTTTTTTGTCCAGTTTTTTGTGTATTCCAACTTTTCAGGGAGGGAGTTAGGCTCACTTATGTAAAAACATATCTCTTCAGCTGCATCTCTGAATGCTGCAGTCTCCCAGAATCCTGAAGCAATGTTGTTTGATGACTCAATTATTTTGCTTTGAAGGTTCACCTAGGAACCATGTTCTCAAGACCAGCTCTGTCTGCGTAGATTCCCCATCCCAAGATATCTTGTCTTGTTCTGTTCAGTTAGTGGCATTTTCAAGGATGCTAGTCTGCAGCCTCTTGCCCAACATGGCACACCTGTGGGCTGTGCTGTTGAGGAGAGCTGTGATTTTGTGTGTTGTGCCATGTCCCACCATTTCAGCTGGGTATGTTACTAAGTAAGTATATTTGTGCAGCAACTCATGTCATTCTTTGTTGTTTGTTTGTTTCTTCCAGAACACTATAATTATGCATCTTCAAATGTAAATGCTGGCTTGCCTCTAAATGTGGCACATTCCTCATTGTCAACTCCATGTCATGGCCTGCAGACATCAAATCCCGTCATTTCAGTTGTCCCATCGACAAACCATCCCTCTGGATATGGAGGACACATTGACAGTGGAGCCTCCGAGTACTACCTGCCGCCAAACATGAGACCTAATGGGGCTCCAGCGCTGGAGAGCCCCAGAATTGAGATCACGTCTTACATGGGATTGCATCATAACAACAACCAGTTTTTCCACGATGAGGTGGAGGAGGCCATCCCTAACGCCAAGCGGTCGCCTTCCACTGCCACTTTGAACTTGCCGAACATCGAGGCATACAGAGACCCATCCTGCCTCAGTCCAGCGAGTAGTTTGTCTTCCAGAAGCTGCAACTCTGAAGCGTCTTCCTATGAGTCCAACTACTCATATCCATACACTTCACCTCAGACCTCTCCGTGGCAGTCCCCATGTGTGTCTCCAAAGACCACTGACACAGAGGAGGGCTACCAGCGCAGCATGGTGGCCTGTACTTTGCTCAGTTCCCCAAGGCACTCTCCATCGACGTCTCCCAGAACAAGCATCACAGAGGAGAACTGGCTGGGGGCTCGCAACTCCAGGCCTCCGTCTCCCTGCAACAAAAGGAAGTACAGCCTCAATGGCCGGCAGACTTCCTATTCCCCACACCACTCCCCCACTCCTTCTCCACAAAACTCACCACGGGTGAGTGTCACAGATGACACGTGGCTGGGGAACACAAACCAGTACACGAGCTCCGCCATTGTCGCTGCCATCAACGCCCTCACCACTGACAGCACCATCGATATGAACGATGGGATTCCCATCAAGTCAAGGAAGACCACCATTGATCACACCCCATCCATGACTCTCAAAACTGAGCCGGCTGGCGAGGATCATGGGACCATATCGCCAGCTGCCGATTTGTCACCAGAAGACTTCTCCAGCTTCCAGCACATCAGGAAAGGAAACTTCTGCGAGCAGTACTTGTCTGTGCCACAGCATCCATATCAGTGGGCCAAACCAAAGCCTCTATCTCCAACATCCTACATGAGGTAAGGAACCCCGACTTAGAGGACAATCCCAGTAGTATCTTTATTGCATGCTTTTGTTTCCTCCTTTTCCTTCCTGTCTCATTTCCTGCCAAATCTGCCCATCCACTCACTCCACATAACTGTGGCTTGTGACACTGCCTCTGTTGTTGGTGTGGTGTAACCACGGGTCAAGCCTTGAAGGGTGAAAGAGGCTGTTCTAGGAGCTGGCTATGCATAGGTTGTAACCAGTTATCCACTTTCCTGGGGATGAGCCCCAGGCTGGCAAGTCTGGAAATCAGGCATTCAGAAGCTCAGGGAGCAGGACAATTTCGTGCCAACAAACCTGTGGCTTTACTTGAAGTTTATTATGTCTCAGTATTTTTATATTGCTGGACAAGCATATGATTTCATTATGGTGATTGTTGCAGGGCCTTTTACATTTATGCTTTGTGCACAGTGAATAAAAGTTAATTAAGAAGATGGTTCTTTTGTGAATTATTTCAGCTTATCTGAAATTATTTCAGCTCATCTGAAGGCTGTCTATCAATATTCTTCTGTCTCTACTGGACAGTGATTCTCTGTTGGTTTTTTTTTTGTCTTCCCTGCTACTTCTGTTTAAAGAAGAAAAACTAATTTTTCAACTGCTGGTGGTTCAATCTGTTCATCAAATTTATTTATCACAACAGGGCTCCGGGTAGGAAGCAGTACCGTATAGCTGAAATCTTAATTACATTCATTGCATTTTCTTTCTGTCATAGATATAGACTTTATTTTGGACTCTTCTGTAAGAGGCATGTGGTGCAGGAAAATAGTTAGCTTTCCAAGGGCTTGTAGGCTGTTCCTAGTCCCTGATTCTGATGGTCACTCCCTTTCTTCCTCCTCCCCAAGCACACCTGGCTTCTTGCTCTTTACAGTGAAGCTGCCTTTCTCAAAATGAAAGCAGTAAGTGTGTAGCTGAAGTGTTTTAGCTAGCAATGCATTTCCTGGTTTTCAGCCTTGTCAGTCTCACCTTTTTTCAGCCAGCACCTCTCTGTCTTGTGCTGTCTCCTGAAACTGAGGTGGAGTGGTCCATGGCTCTTAATGTTGCAGCACACTCCCCTTCCTCATCATTCTCATTCTCCTCTGCATTGCCAAGCTCCTTTCAAGACCCTGGCTCAAACGCAGCAACCCCTTTGGATCTGGCCACCCAGAGTTAGGCACTCATCTTTCAGAGCTGGGGTGGAGACTTCTAACACCAGGCAAATCCTTCAGAGCCTTCCCATTTATTTAGAAAAAGCCTTTTATGTTCCCCCACTGCAGTGCCAAGTAGCCCATGTTCATCAGAGAGGCTGGCCCTCAGCTGTTGTGTCAGGGGCAGCCTTTTGTCGATGACTTCAAGGGCAGGAATAGGACAGTTTGCCCAAACAGGCTTTTATCTTTCCGTTGCAGCAAGCGGCCGTAGGCGCTGTGCCGTGCTCCATCAGGAGGCACCCGGCGTGCATGTGCGCTAACACAAACAAGAAAGGTGAAGTGCACAGAACGAAGCACCACTATGTTGTGTATTTAACATTTTTTCCACTGTTTTGGTCTTGTATAAAATATGTTTCCTGGTTTGCAATATGTTTCCATGTGATCTCATTAACTCGTGCTCTAGGGCAGTTGGAAGTTACTGTTGAAATGTGATTTTTAAGTTATTTTACCAATCAGATACACTGACAGTGCTTCCTTCCACCAAAAATACCTCTCATTTTATGTATATGAAAGTACTGGGCAAGTGAGCACGGACGTCAACAGGATCACAGCCTACGCAACAGAAACTGTTATTTTAAATCTTTCCAAAAAAATTGGTTAAGAGTTTGTCACAACATAGCTGGATTTTTTTCCTGTTATGTTACACATCTGTTCTATTTCAAACGCGAGGACTGGAGGGGTGGATTCCAACAAACAACTCAGGCTCCGAAATCTACCCAGTCATAATGATTTTGAGATAACCAGATTTGATTACCTCCTCTGTCCCTTCCTGAATATGCAGTACAGTTTTCATCAAAAGCCAGCATGCCTTGGAAAATCACTGACGCCTTTCCCTCCCTCTCTTGCATTCCCATCTCTTTGGTAGCAGGAGGGAGCAGGCACACCATCGGCTGAGTGCTGTCTCTGTTCCCAAGGTTTTATAGTGGGCATCAGTCTTAAAAGGAAACTGCTTTTTGCTATTGTTACTAAAATTGATGATGTTTTTAATTTTTCATAATTAAAGTTCAGTCTGCTTTAGGCTTTTCAAATCCTGGAGCAGGGGAATAATAAGAGTATATAATGAGACTATAATAGTGCCTGCCTTAACAGAAATTGAGTCTTTATGTGTTTCGTGAGCTCAGATGCTCAGCCCAGTCTCCAGGCTGTGGGCTCTGTGATGCAGATCTGGGCTCAAACATCTCCTTTTCAGACTATGATCATGTGACTGTTCCTGCACAGAACTCAAGGGTGCAGGATCACAGGACAGGGTGGCAGGATAGAGGCTGACCTCACAGCTGAGGCTTGAGCTACACAGGTTAGCCCAGGGCTGGCTGGGATTTGGCTGCAGTCCTTTGGTTGCAGCCCAGGGCCTTGCACCAAATCTTTGGATGTAGAAAATATTTAAAGACCAAGCAGACATTCCAGGGGAAGCACTGGAGCAAGCAGTGAGGTAACAATGGGAATCACACCTTTTCTAGACCAAAATAGTTATCTAAATATACCAGTCTGCCTCAAAAAGCCCTGGAGGTAAATCATGGTGCAGAGTCAAGAGATGATCTTTGTGAAGATCTCTTTCAGTTTTATTTCCAACATATTTTTTTTTATTTTAGTATTTGTGCATTGTGCTGTCTCATTCAAATGCAGCTAGTTTCTGTCTGTAGTATCTCTCTTAGAGTTACTGTAGGAAATAATTTTAAGAGAAGTACTCTATTGGGCAGTTACTGCACAAGCAGAGGAGGCTCTGTGTTTCTCAAACCCTTGCTGTGTCAGTGGTGTTCCTTCTATGCCATTTCTCCATCTCTCCTAAGTGCTATGTAATGCAGGATGTCTTGTGGGCAAAAATGCCAAAACCAAAATGGAAGTACAGGACTGGACTTCTGCCCTCGGCTATGGGGGCACTGTTAGTGACTACTTCCAAACTGAAATCCCATTTTTTGTATTCTGCACCTGCTCATAAGCAGGTCCTAAATCACCCGATATCACAACAAAAAGTATAGTCACTCACCAAAGTGCCATGTTTCTAAATATCTTGCACATTTTATATGACTTCCTCTTCACCTGCTGTATTTGATTAAACACAAACTGAGATTTCTCAGAGGCAGTTTTTTACTCTTCGAAAAGTAGTGCATTGTATTTATATCAAGTGTAATCAATTTAATCCAAGGAGTGTGTTGGCCTTTAACACTTGAGCTTGCACTAAATGTATTGTTTTTCAAGAGAAGGAGAAATGATTGGGTTTGCTGGTTGGGTGTATGGCATATATGAGGTCTACCACGCCCAAAGGAGATTGCAGGTATAACAGGTGACTTTTAAAAGCTCCCTATGGTGTTTACTTCCACAGTTTATTGTTTTTTAACAGTCAAAAGCCACATTTTCTTTAGCTGCCGTCTCTTTTTCAACCTCAAAAATATGCATATATGTTTTTCACCTCACAGGCACGTGGTTATGTAGTTTTACATATGGAGACTGAAGTCTGTACCTAGAGAATGTATGGTTGGATACCTCTCTGCAAGTTGCAAAAAGCACATTTGACTTTTGTCTGCATCAGTGAGCTTTTTGGGTTTTTTTGTGGATTTTTTGGATTCTACTTTTGGGACTCTGACAGTATTAAACTCAAGCATGCAAAAGTTGAGGCCCCAAATTTTACAAATGATGTATCAAACAAACTATGATTACAAACTATGACTTTAAAATGTTGCAGAAATTTTTCTTCTTTCTTTCAAAAGAAGAAAAATTCATTTGCAGACCTTTCAGATGCTTTTGATTTTGTGGGAGTTTTTTGTTTGATTGGTTTTGGTTTTTGTTTTTGCAGAAGTGTTTTGTTTCAGATCATGAAATAGAGGGCATCCCTACTTGGGAAACGTTGAATTTCTCAAGAAAAAGGTACCAGCAATCTTAAGATGAGATGAGATAGCGAGTGGTGCAGCCGCACCAGATTTGCTGACCTGTGCATCCCTGGCGAACTTGCGTGTTTATGGCAGGCGAGAGGAAGTTCCTCAGACAAAGCAAAGGCAGGGCTGTCTGGGCAAGACTCAGTGAAGTGGGAACTTGTGGCTGTGTGGCAGTGACCATCTCCTGGGACTCATTAGTGTTAATTGAGGGGCTGGCACTGGGAAGTGGACAGGGCAGAGCCCAAAATGCCGCTAATCTTTTTTTTCTTTTCTGCTATATTCCTGTTGAATAGGAATGTTTGGATACTTTCAACATGTTTGTTTTGCCATCACATAGCAGTGACTTTTTATTACATTTGGTTGCTGCACCATAAGGCTGAAGACTACTTGGAAGCCTGTCTCAGTAAACTGATATATTTTTGTTTGTTTGATTTAATCTTCCCCACGCTTTCTCCCGACTGTTTTTTAGTTCATTCAAACAACCCTGTGAGCATCTTATTAATGGCCTTCCTTCACCAGCTCTTTTGACACCCTAGGATTCTAAATTCAGAATAAGCAGAAATCGATGCCAGCCACTTGTTATCTCCATTCCTGCAGCAATAGTTTCTTGTCATTTCTCTAAGCCATCAAATGTGAAACTTCCCATGCAAACCAATCTCTGAGTGTGAATTTTTAGGACAGAAGGGTGAAGTATTATGTGGGAGAATGATGATGACTCATGTTTTCAGACTTCAGGATGAGGAATTCCAGGGCGCCTCATGCACTTCAGAGAGGATCTACTTGCTCCACATGCCAGCAAAATTCAGCCAAGTGTAGGGTGGGACACAGCATCTATTTTAACAGCCCACAGCCAGATTGCTCAATTGTCAGACAGGAAATTCAAAAAAAAAGAGAGAGTAAAATCTGCCCGCATTAAGTCATAGGTGAAATATAAAGCAGGTGTATTTTTCTGACCACAGTCGAGTTGGTGGACACGTAGCCATCACCGTTGTTTTCTTACTCTTTCAAAATCACACACAAGGATCTTTCACAGGCATCCACTTCGATGTGAGATGAGTAATAAATAATAAATTGTAACCATAATTGCATTTGGTGCAGAGTTGGAGCAGGTTCAAGCTAGCAGCTTGGTAAAAGTTTCAGCAGCCCTGTGGTTTTTCTATTTTGTGTTTTTGTTTCTATAGGAAAACTCCTTGTCAGAAAAAAATAAGTTTAGCACAGGACACCCAGTCTCAGCTGTACTCCTTCTAGGTCACTCACTTTACTTTGGGTGCTGAAAGACACTGAGCATCTTCTCCTTCTAGGCAGTGGTTCATGCCACTCTCAGGCAGCTATCTGGGGTAGATGACTCTGTGCTGCAGTACTTGTCCAAGAACAGGGATAGTCCCAGGGTGAGACTGGCAGTTGTTCTTGTACTTTCTGCAGTTTGGGACAAAAATGTTTGTGAATCTCTTTTTCCAGTGGCCTTGGGCTAGTAGCTTAGAAAGTGTAATTATAATTTCATTCCCAAATGGATAGCAGCCATGTGAAAATGGAGCCTAAACACCTTTAAAAAGTTTAGCAGAAGTTTTTAGCTTTGTTTCCTCCCTGTATATATTCCAGTGGGCTGCTTGGTACCTTTCTTTTTTTTTTTTTTTCTGTTTTTTTTTTTTGTAACTTGATAAATCTTTCTGCTAAAGGCAGAAGTCAGCCAGACTGGATAATCTGTTTTTGATTTAATCATATTGTGTATCTGGTGTATGCAAAATAAATCACTATTCATCTGGTTTTTAATCTGATTTATGTAGGACAGAGTTATATTGAGCCAGTTTGCTACAGCCTAGCACCAGCTTTTGTGAACCTGCCTTGAAGTAACCACACCCTCATTGCAGCATTTAGGAGGACTACAGTGAGATTTGTTAGGGCACAGAAAGAAATGGGACAGGTTTTCAGCTGGTGGAAAATGTCATCTGAGGAAAAAAGACTGATGTGTATTTGATAGGAAGACTGCATGAAGACCTTTAATTCCTCTTCTTGACGGCTATGGTGGGGCTCTTCTAACCTCCACGTGACACTGGCTTGATGAGGTAGTTTGGACCTTTTCAAATTAATATTTGCAGCAACCAGATTTGATTTTACCACTGCACCATTTGTTTGGTGGCTTTTTCCTTTAACCACGTTTAGCTGCAGAAAATTAAGTGCATGATGAATATAACCTAACAGGAAATAGCTCTGACAGCCCCAGTCCATGACACTGCTAAATGCATCACTTTGCTTCCTTTATCAGGAAAACTCCCATTAATTGTCAATTTATAATTGGGCAGGTGGTGCTTTGGAATTTTGATTGTAGATTTGAGGCTAACAGCAAACCATATTTTTGTTTTCATACTTTATTTGAGAACATGAATTTTACAACTTAATTATACTAACATTTTCAGGTGCTGATTTGAAAAGGGGAGGTTGTGTGTTTCTTCTTTGGTTCTTTTCTATCAAAGAGATGTCATTAATTACAAAACTATGACTTCTATATATCTTAAAAAAAACAACCCTCTTCACTTGAGGACTACATGCTGTCAGTCAGAGCCCTCCTTTTTAAGTGTTAAAAATTTCTAATCTGATAGATGTTGTATCCTCAGAAAAAAAATCCATCAAGTGAGAATTTACTTAAAACCAGAAACATCTGTTTAAAAATGTGTGCTGATCATCACCAGGAGAGACACAGCTGTTTTGCTCTACTCTTTGTCATTTATCATTACTCAAATATGCTTTATCCAGATTTTTTTTTCCAGACTAAAATATGTGTACCTAAAGTGCTAGGCAAAGAGCAGTGGCTACATACAATGGCCACCTGTCCGTAATTTTCTGCTGTCTCCTCATTCCTTGTATGAGCCCTGGCCATTTTGGGGGAATGGCTTGCACAGGAGCTCAGAAGGTGCAACATCCTGCCTGTAGCTGAGGCAGGGGCTTCCATGTGTGGAGGGGCAGAAGGAGAATTCAGAGTTTGTCCCTTGCAGGATCTTGCCAGTGGAGAGGGTGCCCCCCTGGCTTCTCCTGACTCCAGATGTTCATGGAAGCTCAGAACCTGCAGAGACAACTTTCTTTTAGATAAACTTCCCCTTAGGGTAAGCTGGGATGATGGATACTTCCCTTTCTCTCTGTTGTTGCGCTCCATGTCCTGAAGGCTGGAGAACAGAATACCTTGATGTTTGGAGCCTGCAACTTGCCACTGAGCTGTCCTGGAATAGCAGGAGGTGCCCAGGGAGCAAAGGTGATCCTGGTCCTCACCCAGGCTGGGACTTGGTGGCTCCAGCTAACCCCTGTAATGTGTACAATGTGTGTCCATAGGCATGCAGATACATGGCTCAGACTTGTCAAAAATGAAGAAGGATAATGTAGGGAAACGTAGCACCGCCTGAAGTCTCAGCAGTGCATACGCACACAGGCAGTAACAGATGTGAGTTCAATATGCTTGTGGTACAGGGCTGGGTAAGCACTCAAAAACCCAGAAGGCAAAGCACAAAAGTGCCTGTGCTAGTGGTAGAAGTCCTGTCCTGCAGTGGAGCCAATAGGGCTGCTGAGAGCTGTAGTGCCTGTGGAATATACAAGTGCACTGAGTGTGGATCACTGGGATGGTAACATGGAGTATCCAGCCTCCAGCTGAACAAGTGTTTGCAGTATATGCATCCAGTGTGGAAGCTCTTGCACATCCCTTCCCCTTCAGGCAGCTCACAGGGAAAGGAAAGATTTCATCTGTGATCCCTGCTGCTCAGACTGTCCTTGCTCCTGGGCTGCAGTAGTGGGGCAAGGATCCAGTAAATCCCCAGTTCCCAGCCTCCCCAGCAGGCTGGGGAGAGCTGGTGAGCCCTTACCTGCAGGCTGTGGTGGCACAAGTCCTCTCACAGTGCCAGGGACCCCTGGCCCATGGCACCTACAAAGGGCCACGATTTTCTGCTTGCTGGTTGTCTTCTCCAGGCTGATGGGAGAGATAATAAAGTTTCATATGAAAGGGCAGGGGAGGGTGTTGCAGTTGGGCTGTTTAATTACTTTCGAAGACTTTTGAAGGACACTCAGTGAAGAAAATTCACCAAAGGAAAGAATATAGAGTGGACATGAAATTAGTATTTTAATTAAAGCTTATTTACTTCAATTTTAAGGTTAGTAAGTCTGTCTCACAGCTGCTGTTTCTACTGTCCTTGTTTCTTTTCTTTCAAAGCATCAACTTGGCATTTCTTAGAGGTCTCCCAGCTATTTTCAAGTGTGGTTTTATACTGGAAGAGGGTTTCTAAGAATCTCATTCTCCCACCATTGAATGCTGTCAGGCTGCTTGATGGGAATAGGTGCTTGGTATTTTAGTTAATTTTAGAGTCAGTGTTGAGCCAGAAGAGTGAGCTGCATGTTCTGCAGGCTTGCTCATCACCATCAATAGGATTCATAAGCAAGTTCTGACTTCAGAGTTTTCTCCTTTGCAGTGTATTAACCCAAAAGAGATCAGCTTTGCTTCGAGGCTCTCAGACATGCTTTGGGTTGGGAGTGAAGCAGGGAAATAGCTTTTCCTTCATCTTTCCACCCCCTGTAAACAGAGAAGATTTGTTGAAACCCATTAGATTCATTAAATGCCAAACTAGTTTGGCATTCACTTTCACAGCAGAAATCGTCTTCCTAAAACTCCCCCATGTCTTTCTGCCTTTTTATTTTGCTTTGAGAGTTAGTATAGATAATATTTGTATATATATATTATATATATACAAATATATAATATTTGTAATCTGTGTCTTAAAAATTTTCTCTTTTGGATACAAATTAGATAGCATCTGGGCCAACAGATATGCTAGACCCATAAATCTTCCTAAAATAGCCAATACCTTCTAAATTACTTATGTCATGACATTATCCTTATCGATTAAATTTTAACTGTAAGATGGTGAAGGATGAACTACGAGACTAGGTGTCTAAAGTAATAGTGCTGGTTGCTTGTGGTTTGTGATAGGGTACTTGATGTTAATTTTTAATCTGTTTTCCTTTCCATTGTAGCCCATCCCTGCCTGCTCTGGATTGGCAGCTGCCATCTCACTCAGGACCTTACGAACTGCGCATCGAAGTGCAGCCGAAATCCCACCACCGAGCTCATTATGAGACAGAAGGCAGTCGAGGGGCTGTGAAAGCATCTGCGGGGGGGCACCCCATTGTGCAGGTATCAAACGTGTAACCAGCAGCACAGGTTGTTTATCTCAGTGCTCTGTGGTGAGCGCTGTTTCTTCTCTAAAACCAAAAAGTAATGGGAGATTTTCCCTGTCCTCAGAAATTCCTGCATGTGACCACTCCTTAGACCGCATTTTAAACTGGGTGGACCAAGCTTTTGGTGAAAACAATGCAAGAGCAATGTGAATACAGAGTGGATTGCTGCTCTGTCTGTTTAGGGCTCAGCAAGTGTTCAGCTGTTCAGTGGTGACCATGGACCGACTTGTGCAGTCACACTTCAGACTTTATACTGTTTATTCAGTTTATACTGAAATCAGCTGGGGACGTGCCTCAGTACATTTAGTCCTTAACTGGCAGTTGGATCTAATCAGATCTGTGAATGCATGTTGGAGTGCAGAGCTGTAGCAGTGATGTAGAAGTATGTTGCTGGTTTGGATGTTGCAGTGAGTTCTGAGCAAAGGCTTTTAGAGTTTTTCTGTTCAGTTTCTAAAACCCTTCCAGCTGCTCTGAAAAGCATCTGAGATCTGAATCTAGTTTCATGAATTCCACCAAGCTCTTTAGTTACTCTGTATAAAGCATTTAATTTAATAACACTCTAAACTGACCCTTAATTCGTTTATATGAGTAGTGTCATTCATTTTTAAAGGTCTTTGCTCAGGAGTAGGAAGAACAAGATTTGGTTGTTTAAAACAAAAAAAGAATAAGTAGTGGGAGAGAGTGGGAGACAGTGCCTGTCCCTACCCAGCTGCTGCTTTCTCGCCCAGCAGTTAAACTCCCAATGCTGCCTATCAGGGCTGTGTCCCTGTGTGCAGCAGAGCCCAGGTTTCATCGCTGCCCGGATGCCACAGGACCCATGGATGCCGGGGCACTGCTGCCATGCTCGCACAGCTTGGGCTCGTGCCACAAGCCATGCTGTGGGATCAGTGGCTTGTTGAAAGCCCCGATGGCTCAAGATGATGTACAGACCACACATGCAGGGCTGTGCATGTTTGTTTATTTACTGTAAGCTCCTGTTTGCAAACATGTCTGTGGAAGGAACGGTGGGAGGCTGGGATGACGCTGGGCAGAGAATGCTGTTGTGTAAATGTGTGCTGCTGCCACAGCTGGAAAAGGAAAGTGAGGGAAGTTGTCAGCAGCAAACACACTTAAGCTCTGCCAGAACTTGTCAGTGACATGGGATTATGGAAGCTGTCTGCTGGAAGTTGAAAGGTTTTAGCAGAACATTTGTGAATGATATTAAAGAGGGGCATATGGCAGACATGCTTGTTTACAATTAATGCCTTCTCTGTTTGTGGCTAGATGCAAGGAAATGCAAATGGGGAGGTATCAATTTGCAATGGTCAGCTTGGCACTTAAAGTTTCTTACGTGCATTTTGGAAAGACTGAATGTGATGCCAACATTTAATTGGACTAAATGTGTCCAGACATTTCCCCTCTCAGCCCCTGTCCCAGTCTGTCAGGAGGGAGCATGCTGCTTCCAAACACAAACAAGTGTCAGAAGAGAGGAGAGGAGAGGAAGGGAGAGGAGAGGAAATTACGGAAGGCCATGAAGGGAGGGCAGAGGAAGCAGACAGTCCCAGCCCTGTCAATTGGCTCTACCATTAATAAGGATTAATGTATTTTTCAGTCGTTTTATTACAACCCAAACATCCGTTTCTCCGAAAAGAACAGAAACATAAAGAGATGCAGAAAAAGTTTTTCTGTGCTGATATTGCCATCATGGCCAATTATCTGTTTGAAGAAATGCATAAAAGCTCTGACTTAGACCAGAGTTGAGTAGATGGATGAATTAAAAGTACTTCCAAAAAGAAAAGTGTTTATAAATAATTTTTGTAAGACAAATAGTAAGTACTTACAAATAAAGAAGTACCTGAAAAACGAATGTATGTATAAATAAATGGAAGAGAAGGAAATCTAGGGAGTATTTTCTGTTAAATTGGTGACTGGCACAACCTGAAAAATGCATCTCTGAAGCATCAACAGGTTTCCAGATGGTTCAGATCAGGTTTGATTCATCCCACTGGGTTACACAGAAAGGAGCCCAAGTTTTGAAGTTCAAACCCAGATGTAAGCTCAAACAGAATCTGAGTGTCTTCAGGAGAGAGATTTTGGATCAAGCTTTTTGCTCTTTAATATTTCTGGTGTTTTCTGTTGACTCAGGGAAAACGCTCATAAAACTGCTTTGACCTCTTGTACTACCCTTTTCTGTTACATTTTTCCCATGTTGACCCTCAGGTCTTTCTTATGTCGGAACTTTGAGGAAACTTGCTTTCATTCTGCTGTTGTTAAAGCTCTTCCCCCTTTATCTTCAACAAGAGGAGAATATGGATGAGATCTCTCTCCTCTCTCAGTTTTTCTCTCTTTGTTTCAAACCCCCTCTCGTTGGCATATTGCTTCCCAAAGTAGGTGATGTTCTCACATTAATACGTCCACAAATCTGTTGGGCATGCTAAGGCAGATGAGAAGTAAATCCAAAAAACATCCACTGTTCATGGCATGGTTCCCAAGCAAAATTGCCAGGAGGTTGCTTTCTCTCCAGCCGGAGCAGGTATATCTATCTTTCCCGGGCAATATTAGCTTCCTTGCTGCTGATCCATCTCTTCTTTTAAGAGGTGGAATGTCTGAGGATCAAAGGTTTCTGAGGCAAGCATGCTGGATGAGGAGAGCAGTAGCATAGGAGGGCAGGAATCTCTCATGGGTATGACATGAAGCCCAAGCTTCAGAGCCAATTTTTTCCTTAGCTCCTCCAGTCTGGTGACTTTTCTGTGTAGCTGGAGAGGGCCCCATGTACAGCTGAGGAGCTGGCACTGTGCTCAGTGCCACTGGTGTATGAGATTGCTTTTCTCTCCCAAACCTGAGCATGGGGAGGGGCAGGCAGAGCTGAGCACGGCAGGCTGCCTCAGGAGCTCATACTGACCCATGCAAAGTCAAGCCTGGTGTGTGCTGGGGACTGCCTGTGGCAGTAGTTCTGTCTACCACTTGCTCCTTATCATCTCTGAATCATGTATGGGACTTGCTCACTGGAAGCTCCCATGTGCCATCTCCCAGGCGTATTTCAGCCAGCAGGATTTCCTGTGGATTTCCTTCTGTGGAATGGCAGCACCTTCCTTGCTGCGCTTAGGAATTATATGGTTTGGAGTGCTTCAAGTTGCCTGTGAAATCTCATGAGCCTGGTAACACAATATTCCTCTCTCTCACATTTTGCTTTTGCCTGTTTGGGTGTTTGGCTGCCATGGCAGCTCCAAGCTATCGCTGTTTCTGATTGCTAAACATTTGGAGAGTGGGATGAGCCGGCGCGCCTGGCAAGCTAAATATGCCGCAGAGGATTGGCAAGCAAATGATGCTGGGGAGCGGTGCTGGTGAGCTCACAGCTGGCACTGGCTTTCACCCCTTGGCTTGGGGAAGTATTTTGCGAGTTGCTGTTGCCTTTGGTGATTTTAGACGGGAGTACTCCCACCTCTGAGTCAGAGCAGGGATGGTGCCCTGGCTGGCACCAGGCATTGGGAAGCTGCATATTGTGTCCAGTGACTGTTAAACCTGGGACCACTCTGAGGAGCAAAATCCTGTCTGTTACCATCCTGCTGGCACCTACTCCTTCTCAAGAGTTTGTGGCTCAGGTGAGGATTTTTAAAACAAAGCAAAATGAAGTGAATGGGTTAGTTAGCACACCCACAGCATTATGTTGCTACAGACACATTTTAAGTGAAGTGAATTTAATTCAAGGGGTTTACATCCAGAACACCTTAAAAATGTCCTCCATTTGGACCTATCTCACAGTTCTTCTTTTTGAGTGTAGTGGTGAGGAGTTGCACAAGATGGGGTTTGCATTCCAGCCAGTAATGGCTCTGTTTCAGCTGCAGGTAAGTAATGCAGCAGATAAAAGTTTGCACTCCCCAGGGAGGGATGGCACCAGATTGTAAATACATGGTCTGCAGATATTCTAATTAATAACTCATCTTTGAAATAATTCAAGCACTTTGACTGCCTGAGATGGAATTTTTACAAGCAGGGTGTGGTGTATCTATGAGATAAAATCCAAATACTCAAGAATGTTTAATTAAAGGGCATGATGTACTCCCATAGAAGATTGTATTCAACAGTGAAAGAAAATATTCAAATGCATGGAGTAGTCTAGTAAGCACTTTTAAAAGCCATGACTATTATTAAACTTCTTGACACAAAATATGCCATGAATTCTCTTCCAGATCACTCCTGACATGAAGCCTATAAATTGGTTAGAAAAGGGAAAGAAAATTAGTTGTAGGAGTTTTCCTTTTTATCTAAGTAACCAGTACTATCCAGAATTTATTTTCCTCTTGAAAAATTAAGTTATTATGGAATATACAGTGAATGCTGCCTTGCCTTTCACTGTACCTCTTAGAGTGAGAGGGTAAAGGTTGTGTTTGGCTTCTGTGCTTCAACACAAAATTTCATCTGAGCCTGTGCAGAGCTGAATTGTTGGAATGCTCTCATTTTACAGGCAAAACTCAATGATTTGTCTGCTGATTTACATAGTCAAAATGTTGTTTGTGCTGGGAGATTTGCTCAAGAATCATCTGTGTCCTTTCTTCAGGTAGGCATTTCAGGTCTGATTTCAAAGGCCATGAGGCATACACTGGGATTTTTAAATCCCCTTATGACTGTCAAGTGTCAGACTCTCCTCTATAGCAATCACTGCCTTGGTATTTTTTGTACATCTCCACATCACCATAATTAGGCACCAACATGCCCCTGAGTGATTTGTGCATTTCAATAACACATGGAGTGTCTTATTGTTTGCTTCCCATGGATCAGTTGGTTTTGTTGCTTTCGGTTAACAAGCACAAAGTCCCTGTGCAGGTGCTGGTCACCACAGCTATCTGCCAGAGCCCTTTCATCTTCAGACCTATAAGCAATGAATACCTTTTGCAAATCCCTTGGGGAATAGAAAGCCTTGTTGACACAGCAGTGTAACTTCAGGGGCCATCACACTTTGATCAGCACCTCTCATACCCTGGCTTCGCACACAGCCAACAGCACGAGGTCAGACAGTCCTGTGGTAACCAGAAGGCTAGATGGGAACAAGAGAGAAATGGAGAGCTGAAGGAAAAGACTGGAAAGAGCTGTTCACCACTGATGATAGAAAGAGGATGAAGGTAAAAGGAAGCAAAGAGGAAGGCTCTTCCAGACAGAGCATGCCAATTTCTTTGCAGCAATGCTGTGGTGCTGCACGGTAAGAGTGAACCCATGGCGAGTCCCATTATATGGGACCTGCAGTGTGTTCATAAGTGCTTTTCTTGGTAGGGATCCCCACTGCTACAAGTTTGTTTTAAACAACAGAACTGCCACCATTGCTGAGTGAGTCAAGGGAATTAGAAAGAAAAAACAGTCCCTTGTGGGTCCAGTTCATGGCCATGTGACACTTGAGCAAGAGGAGCATATGTGGAAAAAATAGTGTTAGCTGCTTCCCCCTTCCCTCTCTGAGTATATTGGGGCAGAGCAGAGGGCATATTCTCATTAGTAAGCAGTGATTCAACTCATCATGCTACAGTGGACTTCCTCTCTGTGCTGCTCTTAGCTTCTTTTTAGAAGGCAGCATCACTGTTTTGTTCAGATGGAAATATAATCCTTCCTTATGGTGGGCATATAAAGACATTGGCAAGCACCTGTTAGCCAGGTTGCAATTAATAGCACAAAGCCATGCAATCACACAACAAACCAGACACGGAACCTACACTTTATAGCCTTGTTTTAGACAGCCAGTACTTCTTAAGAGTAATTCTGAGCTGAATAGCTTTCTCACTTCTTGCATCTGTATAGTTAAAGCAAAACCTCAAACTAGCAGACAGATAATCAAAACTGAAATGTAGAATGATTTGGCAGATGTTTTAAGGCTGCTATTGCTTTTATAAATCCAGCAAATGGAAAAATGCCCATTGAAAGCTTTTCATCACAGTTGTTGGGTGGGTTTTTTAATTAGGAAAGTGTATTTTGGAAAGGAGAAAGTTTCTCATTTTTGGGGTTTACAGGGAGTTGGTCCCACAAAGTAGTTCCACGAGCACAGCTGTATCACTAGCTTGTGGCCTCCCTGAGGAGGGATAAGTCCAGAAGGGTGCTGTCCTGGAAAGTGTGCTGCTGTCAGTTGGAGAAGATTTCATGACCCTGAAAATACAACTTCAGTTCTGATTTATGAGCCATCCTGGGGACAGGCCTCTGCTGTTTGGTGCAACGGTCTTTTACAAATGAGAAATGAAGTTTCCATCAGCCAGTGCTTGGGGGATGCACTCTGCTCTCTGTTAAAAATGATACCTCGCCCACGCTCGGCATGATGGACGCCGCAGTACAAATCCCGGCTGTTAGGATGCTGAGATGTTCAATCTGGCTTTCCAGCCTCAAGGCTTCAGCCCTAGGTTTGCCTTCAGTTTGGACTCAGTGGCTGCAGGCAAAGCAGAAGTTGCTTATGGCCTTGAGGGAGGAGGGGATGGAAAGCCTTCACATTCCTCTGCTGGTGCTGTCTCCATTCACTTGGGAAAGGGGGTGATGACACCAGCTCCCAACTGTCCTTTTCATTGGCCTCTCCTGGTTTCCTTTCTTTCTTCTTCTTTGCAATAAGGGAGTCAGTGGCATTGCTGTCACTGTGTGGGCTGTCTTCTAGATGGCCTCTGGGGGCAGTTGATGTGGCAAAGACCTTCTGGATTAGAGAGGAAGCAGGGGAATCACCTTTACCTCCAGCACTGCCCACAGAGCCATCCTTTCTGCTTCCCTTGTCAGTCTGGTTTTGGTAACCAGCAGGACATGCACCCCGAGTCTCTACAACCAGTGTGATAGAAGTCTCTGCAAGGTCAAGAAAGGCTGTAGTAGTCGTCTCTGATTCCTCTCTGGTTTACTTTTCCTCAGGCCTTGTGCTGCATCCTTTTGACTCAGTGAACTGTTTTAATTGTGGAAAGAGGGTTTTTCCTGCATGTGTCTAAAAGGGCAATTCATCATAATTTTGGAAGTGTACCTCTAAAATGAGTATTACTACTTTTCAGCAAGGAATCAGTACTCATCCTTGACTGTCAGAGTGTGATACCTTTTCCCACCCATTCCATCCTTTTTGTCTTGTGCTTAATATTGCATCACTCCTGCTAAAAGCTGCAGATGCCATGTGTCTTGCGCTGTCACAGAATCAGAAGGCAGAGACTACCAGTAGTGCTAGAAATGGCTACCCACTTTTCTAAGGAAAAATACAACCTGGGTAGACCTTTTGCTTGCAGACCTCAAATAAAAAAAAATAAAAAAACAAAACCAACAAAACCCCAAATTCAAACCAAATTACATTCAAAGCCATATTGAGGCACTCCTCAAGTCAGACAGCTTAGCCTGCTTAATTCAAGCACATGCTTAGGGCTTTGCTGATTCTTAGTTTAGCCATTTTTGAGAAAATAAGACTGGATGGGTGAGGTGTTGACAAGTGGATTTAAAATAGCTTTTCATGGCAGTTCAGGTGATATGTGAGGCTGTGGTCTGGGCATGAACCACAGTCATCACTTGACTTATTTTTGATGCAGTTGAGAAGACCTACACCAAAGTTACCAATCAGCAAATCTGCTCCAGACTTGTCAGATTATTGCACATTAACGTGTACCCAAAATCTGAAATGAAACACAGTTAAAATTAAAATGCAGCTTTACCAGAAGCCAGATGCTTCATTATGAGCTGAGCTAACCTACCTGCCAAATACTGCTAACCTGCATGAGGCAGGCGATTAATTTTTTACAAGTCTGCTTTGGGAACTAGACATCTGTCCTCTGTTCCTAAAAGTAATATCTCAGGGCAAACGATTTTTTTTTTCTTGGTACTCCAAATTACATAAAACATATATAATGAAAATTATATTGCCTGCATTCTATATCAAGATATACTGGAGGCCAGTTTATATTTCAGATCCCTTTCACACCAACCTAACTCCAATGGAATTTCTGGGTTTATACTTTCTAATTTTTATATGTACGAAGAGTAAAAAATTACATCTGTAACACACTTTGTGATCTGGAATATCAGTATATATCGTTATAATATAGATTTTCCATTTTAATTAGTCATTATTTCAACTAACAGGCTGAATCAGTGGAAAATATGGTGTCCACTTACTCAGTTGCTCTCTCAAGTACATTGCATCTCCCTTTATGAGCAGGGGTTCATAATTTCTTTGTGAATAGCTTGAGATCTACTTTGATACATGCCATGAAAGGGAGATGATCCATTACAGCATCTGCTGTATACATACACAGAAATAAAATTTGTTGCATGCTGTCACTGCAGTGAAATCAAATAAACTTTCGTTTCCCTCAACATGTTTAAGAAATAATTTAGCAGGAGTTGCATATTTTCACTGAAACAGTTGAAACATGCTAGTGACCAGTTTACTTACACATGGTAAAAATAATATAGGTTGCAGACAGATTTGTAATGCACTTTTTAAACACCTGTTTTTAATGTTTCAATACCCAATAAAGCAGAGGAACTCCTGCTTTTGGTTTGCATGCAGACGTTATGCCCACTGGAATTTAAAAGTCTGCTGCCTAGGTTTCAAATGCAGTAAACAGCACTTGCAGGCACAGTGTGGGTACTTTTTGGGGAGTTACAGACTCTGGAGTCTCCGTCAATGAGTTTTGCTCTTTGGGACATTGATAACGTGGTGTTACAGCCAAATGTGAATCCTGGTGAAAACCCACAGTCCTCCTGAGAAAGAGAACGCCTTCCTTGCCACTTGCAATCCTGCTCATTTAGAACTACTGCTGTTCCAGTTCTGTGTAATGAGAGGGGGAATAAATGTTTGAGAGGTGGAGCAAAGTGATTTGTTACAGTGAAACCAAGTACTTAAATACATCCTTAAACTTCCATAAAGTTGGATGATATGTTGAATATGTACTTAAGCTTTCTATCAAGCAAGAATACATTGATTAACTGGCAATTATTGTGCACTGCATTGCTACTCAGGTTACTTGGCTGCAAAATCTGCCGTAAGACATTTTTGCTGCCTTGCCACGGGTGTTAAAAGAGATTGGGTGTTAGGCGTGAGTGTATGGGGCTGTGAACTGCCCAAAAATAGCATGACAAAGGGGAGCAATTGCAGTAGCTGCATTCTGTTCTCGCAGGCCTCTTTGCTGCTTTTCAGGAGACCTACTAAGTTTTCCCTTTTAAAAATCTGATGCTTTTTGAGCATCATTTGCAGATTCCCTGTATATTGCTACTTCCTTTTGATGGTTTTCAGGTGAATGCTACTAACTGGATCCTCCTCTTCCTCTGTCTTCAGTCTCTGTGATTCTGGGATCTCTCAGGATGACTGCCTCTTGTTTTTGTTCTGCCACCATTGTGCCTGTCTACATCTAATGGCCATGAAGTCTCTGAAGCTTTTACTGGATGTCTTGATAGCAAGTCAGGCGTGATGATCCTGGAGCCAAGCTCTCCATCACTGTGCAAAATCTTCCCATTACTTTCTTCT
This sequence comes from Agelaius tricolor, assembly GCF_023055355.1. Lineage (NCBI taxonomy): Eukaryota > Metazoa > Chordata > Aves > Passeriformes > Icteridae > Agelaius > Agelaius tricolor. The sequence continues at coordinate 1,985,046 of NW_027269262.1, read as the reverse complement.
GTCTTTGGGCAAGCTGTACCTTTCTTCATGTCATCTAAGTCTGCAGTTTAGACTGTTCAGTGAAGTCTACTCTATCTAGCTGCTTGCTGTCCCTGTGCCAGCATGAAAACATCAGTATCAGCATGCATGTTCTGCGCAGGCCATGGATACCCACGCTTGCTGTGCCTAATAAGCCGCACGTTCCCGTCCCCTCGGCTCTCTGCCCATGGAAGGACAGTGGCTCGCCTGGGAAGCCCGCAGCACATCGTCACTGCACAAACAGATTAATAGCTAGAAGGGAGCGGGGTGGGAGAGAGATCATGTTTCGTTTCTGGAGAGCTGTTCAGAGATGAGCTGTGCATGAAGCCCCAGTGCAGTTCACGCGTAGAGGGTTAGTCCGGACTTTTCATCCCCCTCTTAGCGTTTTCACCTGGGGCAGCTGCTTGGTTTAGCGCTGCAAGCAGAGACACCTGAGCCTCAGGTGGCTGCGACGTGTCAGGATAAAGAGGCTTGAGCAGGGCTTGCAGGGTGCTGCTTGTGTTCACCGGCAGCTAGGACTAGCAGTGCCTTGGCTCTCCTGCATGTGCCTGCTGGGATGTAATGCTTTGCTCCTGAGCATGGGCAGAGAAGGATCAGAGTGCCTGGTTTGGATGAGACCCACCATTGCCAAGGCGAGCATGGATGCACAGGGCAGCAGGGCACTGGATGCAGCCATGGGGCAAGAGGATGGATGTGGGGCAAAGGGGTGGATGTGGGGCAAAGGGGTGGATGTGGGGCAAGGAGATGGATGTGGAGCAAGGGGATGGATGTGGGGCAAAGGGATGGATGTGGGGCAAAGGGATGGATGCTGTGTGGGTGCTCCCAGCAGCGTGCCAGGGACAGTAGGAAGCACTGGGGCTGGTGAGGGGCTGAACTCCTGCTGCCAGCCCCCCTCCCTGCATATCCTGGCCTTACATCTTGTTGTTATGATTGCTATGGAAATAATTCCAATATGTTTCACAGCTCTGAGTTGCCGTGTCTTGCATTGTTTGGATGGAAAGCTGCTTGACTGGTTTTGGAGGGTGGCTGTACATGCACAAATACTAGCTGATTTTTTGTGGTGGTGGAAAGTAGGAGATTCACAGCATGGTTTTAATTAGAACTGCTCCTTTAGTCTTTCATTGCAGTGTGTTCTTTAGTTGAAAGATAATTTAATTTTCTTTGTTTTGGAAGATTTTCGTGCTTGTCTGTGTGAAATGTCTTTATTTACTTTGCCTCATTGTGCTTTGTGCATAGCTTTGATTATGAGGAGAGTCAAAAACAAAACTTCCCTGGGCTGCACTATTTTCTACCTGCCGTGGGTTTTAATATAGTCCCACTTGTATATAGGTACCAAGTGTCTGCATTTCTAGGACAAAATCACCAGAGAAAATTGGCAAAGCATGAAGGGGTAGATTTAGCTGTAAAACTCTTAGTGACTTGAACAGGAATAGCGTGTCTAAAAGTTGTGAAGTGCTGAAGAAGTGTAACTGATATGGGTCAGTTTGGTTTTTCATCTCGGAGAACTCCACAGAAGATATCACTTGTTGAAAAAAAAGCAAAAGCCACAAAAAATCCTGCCTTCTCTTGCAGCACTCCATATTAAGATCATGTAACACCTCCTCTTCAGTGAAAAGTATTTGTTCTGGTTGTAACACAGTGCAGCATGGATCAATCTTGTTTATATATACAAGAATATTTAGATAGTATCTGTCATATGAGATTTTTTTAAAAAGCTACATAAAATATGCAAATCTCTCCCATAGGTGCAGGAACTCATAAATTGCTCAGACTATGCAGTTACAAAAAGAAAGAATTCTAGATGGTATTTTTTAATCAATCCTTAATAATCCTGAAATAATTTTCTAAATGGGTTTCAAATTAATTTTCAATCACCTCTTTTGCAGGGATAATGTTTTCATTGTGTGGGCCTTATGTGCTGTAGCTCTTAATCTGAAGTGATATAATATTCTTCAATATGGACTCAAACCTTGTTACTGAATATGGGTTATAGAGTGTTATTGACCACAAACTGGCATACAGTTGTAGACTTGCACACAAACTCCACCCACAGCTGCAAACTTCAGTTTCCAGGGACAAACAAATTTAGACCACAACTTGCAGGCACATGTGCTAGCATCTAGGTACACAAGTAATCTCAAGCATGTGTCCTGAATACATCAAAGCCTCATTTTCTAATCCCTCACAGTTTTCAGGAAAACCTTTAAATATGTGAACTGGTGCAGCCCCACTGCTGGCTGCAGGAGCCTCAGTTGAGAAAGAAGCAGGTTGGAGAGGCTTTGCAAAGAACAAGACAGTGCAGTGAAAATAGTGGAGCTGGGTAATGGCTCTGCAGTTTTGCTGTCCTAAATGAAATCCCTGAAACTCTTAGCTCAAATAGATTTTACAGGGGTAGTTGCTCTAATCACAGGACAGTGTTAATCTGGAAGCCTATCTGTAATAGCTATGTTTGTAGGAAAATGGCCTGGTGAGTAAAAGCATTCTTCTTCCTCCAGTTTGAGTAAAAATAAAGAAAAAAATTATGAAATGTGGCCCTTGGATTCTCCAATTATTATTCTCTTTCCCCTTTTTGTAGTAGGAAAAGGTGTGTAATACACATTTGAATTGAATGTAAGAAGTGGTCATTAGCAGGAATAGGGCTCAGGATTCTATTTTTTTTATTAAGATTTAAGTATGCCATCCAATTTTGGAACAATGACTACAGCAAGGCCATTGAAACTGTACATGTTGGTGCTCCAGGACTTCCTGTGCGCTCCAGAGCAGAGGTCAGGGGCACTTTTGGGACCAGGGGGGTTGCTGCAGTCTTTGCAGGGAAATGAGCTGCTACTTTGTGACACCCTTCTGAGGAAGGGAGGGAGGGGTGAGTAGTGCCATCGCAGGCACAGGGAGGGAGGCTGCAGAGAGAGCTGGTCAAGTGTCTGTCTTCTGGCCATGACCACCTTGTGCCCAGCCTGTGCTGAGGCTGACTCGAGGACCAGGCTAAAGCAGGCTCCCAAAGCCAGGGTGGAAAAGCCAGAGCACTGAATTTAAGCTGTGGTGGAGCTGACTTTGATCTTTCCCTCTGGGAGGAGAAAGGGCTGCAAAGTACCACTGTCTGAGGTGATGGTCTTGTGCCTCTGCTGTGGAAAGCTGTGGGTGGCTGCCCAAAATGAAATGCCTACTGGTGAAGTTGCTGCAGAGCGTTGTGTCTGTAGTGGGCTCTGCCTCTGCAGGGGCCTTTTCCCAAGAGATCTGCCCTGATTCTTAGGATAAAGCGTGTGTGCCTCACAGCACTGCCCAGGGACTGTGGGACGCTCATGCTTTGAACTGTGGCCTGGGCAAGTGACAGGGGCAAGTCCACATCTCAGAGTTTGTTACATGTCTGCTGCTGAGCTAATTGCCTTGGTTTCTCTCTGTAATCAGGGGAAGGCTCATCAGTACAGAGTTTAGGTAGCTATTAATTTTATTCTGATGTGAAGATCTGAAGCTGCTTGGGTAAATCACACCTTCAGAGTGCCTGTCTTGTTTTGCTGGCTGTGATGGCAGCCAAGGTGACTAGACCCTGTTGTTGTCCAGCCTGTACGTGTTAAAAGTGGCATGAATCACGTGGCTTTTCCCTTTTTCTTTTGACTGGATGTGTTGTGTACAATTGTTTCTAACTGTGCTTAGCAGGCTTTAAGGTCTTATCAGTTTGCCAAGACTGAGATGTAGTTCTTAGGCTGGATAACCCAGGTAAGGCTGGACTATGGCTGGGAGAAGCAGTGCCTTTTAAGACCTTGGCATTTCTATCTCTGGCTTGGAACTTGTCTCATACTAGAGCCTCATGTTTGAAGTCAGCAGGTTGATAGAGACACAGTCTTGGTTTGGGTGTAAAAACACAGATTCTGGTCCCCATCACCTCCTTGTCATACCTCCCTTCAAGGAGATATCATTACCCCCTCCTCAGTTCCCAGTCATGCACTGGCATCCTGCTCCACTGACTGCAACATAGTCTCATCCATTTGCAGAAGCAGATAAGCTATTCTATAAGGCTTTTATTGGCAAATTCTGCTGTTAATATTTGCAGCATTTTACTTGGCTGTCTTACTGGCTTTAAGCAGGGTTGTGGTATTAGCCTGTGAGTGTTCAAGTCAGAAATTCTAGTGCAACAGCTGTTGCTAAATAATGTTACTCAACGTGACAATATTTAGAAGGATTGATTGAAAATAGACCCCTGTACGTTGAGAAAGTTTTAGAAATCTTTCATGCTTATTTTATTTACTTGCAGTTGGAGATCTCAAGCCTTTCAGTTCATTGTAGCACTGGTGGCAAAGCACCTCATGGTATGCTCATTGGTCAGTCATGTCTATTCCATCCATTTGGTTTTTTAGATTTTTTTTCATTAAAAAATGCACTGACATCAACCAATGGCATCACCCTCAAGCAACTTGCAGTGTGGAATCCAATCTCTCAATATTTCTTATAGTTTAATCAGACTGTTCTGAAGGTCAAAACCTTGAATCCAAGTTATAAGATACACCTGACCGATTTTTATTGCTGCATTTAGATGCTTTCCATGGAAGACATGCTCTCAGATAAAACTGCAGTGTAATCAGAGCTGTAGCACCAGGTGGATCAAAGGTGGTTTGGGGAAGTGGAGTAGGACCAGAAGTGGTCTCCTGGCAGTGTGGGTACTGCCTTTGTTTTGTGAGGAGGTTGAAGCACAGATTGATTAAACAAAGAAGTCTGGAAATACGTAAAAAGTTGTTATGATTTTTTTTCTGCTCTAATCAAATCATAATCTCTGAAAAAGCAAAAACTCTGGTAGTGCTGGAGATAGGAGCTTGCTCACTCCATGCCCAGCTCACTGCACCTTCATCTGAGACATCTTTGCTCTGCACTTTTATAAAAAGCCTTGAAACATTTTCCTTCTTTTAATTCCTACATAAAAATTAAAAAAAAAAAAAACCCAGACAAAAATGGACAGAAGTACTGTGAAAGCTATAAGCCATCAGTATACATGCGGCTTTCAGAAGAAGCTAGAAGGAGGTTTATTTCACACCTTCAGCCAACCTCCTTTCCCCAAACACAGAAAACAGTCAGGGCTTGATTCATGGACCGTCTGATTATAATAAGTCTCACTTGGGGCATACAGCTGTATACCATGCTACTGCACTACGTGCTTTATCTGCCTCCACCCTTGGGTGTTTAGTTCCTGCTCTGTGCTGTGGCTTTTGACTCCATTGGCTAATTAAATAGCAAAATGTCTCACATAAGATTTTTTTTGTCTTTTTAAACAAGTACTTGGCAAATCAGAGAAATTAAGAATTGGAAGTCTATCTGTAGTAATTTTCGTGGCAACAGAACAGTAAGTGCAATATTCGTATTATGAATATGGCTCAGTATTTATAGCTCTCCAAATATTTACAGAGATAAAGCCTTTAAACATAGCCCCAGCTTTCTGTCTTCAGTAGCAGTTTAAATAAATCTCATTTGGAGAGAAGTTAAAATTGAGAAAAAAGGCAGCCCTTTCTAGTTTAATATTGTCTCACTGATGTCCCTGAACTCCAAAAGTTTTCAGCCTGAAACTGAGTTGTCTCTGTCCCATACAAGCCAGTGTTTATCTTGACATGCACCTCAAAAGCACCGGCCTTTAATCAGATAACTCTTGTGAGTAGATGGGTGCCCCATTGTCCTCAAATTTATGAGGATGAGAATTCAAAGTCATTCATTTGCTGAAGCACTCGTGAACCACCAAATTAAAACGTGACATTGAGGGTGTGTCTGGGATTGGAGGAGTCACTGAGGGATGCTGGCAGTGTGCTGCAGCATGGCTGAGATGGGCAGTGATGAAGGACACGGTGCTGACGGCACCTGACACACATCCGAGGATCCCGGGCCAGCCTGTGCTCACCACAACCGGGCGCGTGCTGGGTGCGAGCGGTGCGTCAGCAGCATGGCGAAAGGCAGGCTCACAAGTATGAGCTTGTCCAGGCTATCTGCCTAGGAACGTGTCATAAATTCCTTCTATAGGGATCTTGTGTTCATTTTTTTTTTAACCCGTGCATGGCCATGGGTATGACTCTCCAAACTGAAAGCCGTGATGGATGCTGAAGGCAAATGTTCTGAGTAGAAACTCAACAGAGTTTCTACTCTACTGAGTTTCTTAAGTTTCTAGAGTGAGGGGTTGCGTAGTTTCAGGGAGGACACTGTTGTGTTGGACTTACCCCCAGACCTAGATTTATAATCCTTGGAGAGTGATGAGGCAGCAAGGATTAGAAGAACATTTCTATGGTCTTGGGGTAGAAGATGTCATGAGAGCCGTAATGATTTCTTGGTGTCCCAGTGAATAAGGGGCCCAGGACTTACAAATCCATAATATTAGTAACTCCTTTTCTAATGGGCATCTCTCTTGTGAGTCTAACAGTTTTAGGAGGAGTGTGACATGGGTTGGTTTTTAGGTACGTGTATTTTTTAGGAGGAAAATCCTTCCTAGAAATAGGGAGCAGTGTCTTGCGGCTGTTTAGACAAGGAGATTTCATGGCTGTGCTGAGGGCCAGCAGCCACGAAGGCTGTTTTTCCCTGGATAGAGACTGAAATTACTCGTGAGCCAGTGACTGAGTGTACAGCATCTCTATTACATTAAGATTAATAATTCCTCAGCGTATTTGCAGCTGGAAGTTTTATATAGATCTTTATTCATCATGATGTGAACAGCTGCTCTTTTGCTGCTCTGTTAAGGTCCAAGTGGCAGCACTAGAAAGTGCCACATAAAACACACTCCTGCTGTTTCCATTCACTGCTCTCCCATCCTGCTCTAGTCCTTGGCCCAGGGTTGGCTCCTTGCAGGAGCAAGCCATCTTATTTTTATTTGTGGACCAGCTCTGACTGCATTTGGATCTTAAAACAGAGTTTGAGTAAATCCAAGGAAAGTCACTTTCAGAAAGAAAAAATAAATCCTGAAAGTAGCACAAAAATCTGTACGAATTCCTGTTACAATGTTATATTAAGTGAAAGACTATGGGATAGTAACATGTTTCATTGCACAGAGCATAATTTATTCTCTTTTTCTGTTTAACTGCATCAGATGTAGTACAGCAAAATCTGTCACAGCCAGAGGGTGATCTCAGCTCCTAAGGAAGTGTTTTATTTTCTGTTTCGTTGTTTTTTTGAGGGGTTGTTCTGTTTTTACTGTATTTCGTTTTGAAGTCTGTCTGCTCTGTTGTTTTGAATAAGATGCTCCCCTTTTTTTGGCTTGTCCTCTCAAAGGAGTGTCTAAGCAGACGAAGTTTAGTACCTGAGTAGTCACTAACAAAGAGTCTGGAGCTGAACAGTGCACATCATCCAAAAACCAGCGCCCCTTCTTGCTTGCCTGGTCGCTGGCAAAGGGAAGATTTTCCTGGTCAGGATGATGTGCCTCGCTCAGTCCTAGGTACACAGAAGCGGGCGTCTAGGCATCTGGAAAGAGCAAGGGGCACACAGGTGGTGTGGCAGTGACTGAAACGTGTACACCTGCAGAGTGTGAGCTTGAGGGTGGAGAGAAACAGCTGCAAAGAGACAGGGATTCTGCAACATGCCCAGCAAGACACGTGCCTCAGTGGTTTGCTAGTGCTCTGTTGATGCTGTCTGTCTGCCTCATTGGCACTGCCAGGGCTGCTTGCTCCTTGTCCTGTGGGGACCTGAATCCCCAGAGCAGGGGCTGGCAGCTGGCTCCGCTTGGCAGCTCAGGGTACAGCTGCCTGCTTGTGCCCTGCTGCTGCTCTTCAGTATGCACCCCTGATCTGCAGGACTGCCCAGCTTCCCTCTGGAGCAGAGGGGCCAAGGGGAGTTCCATATACTAGTTCCCATGGCACCTGGATTTGGGAGAGGAGCTTGAGAAGAGAATTGCCACAGTCCCAGTCCCCCATCTCAGGGCATCTGAGATGTGGTTTTTTTTTCTCAGACTTCTCCCTACAAAAGAGTTAAAGCCCAAACCAGGTCAGAATAAGTATTAGGGAATTTTGCAACGAGTGGGGCAGTCTTTTCCTGACTCTTTTTCCCAGAGGTGTAGGTTGCTGGCTCCCAGAGTCTTCAGCAGCAGGTTTTTGGGCATTTCACCTGGAGGCATGGTGGCAGGGCAGCTTGCTGGATGCCCAGGCGGAGGCCAGGCAGGATCTCTGCAGTGCACACCAGAATAGATGCCCTGGTCTCCTGACCTCACTCCTGTGCCTGCACTTCACATGACAGTCACTGCCCACAAGATCAGCTTTTCCCTCCTGCCGTTCAAACCCATGATGCAGTGGCTTACGTCCTCTTTGGCTCCTGTGTGGGAGCCGAAAGTAAATCCTTTTTCTTGAAAATCAGATTCACGACACTATTTTTATGCGTGCTCAGTGCTAACTGCTGAAATCAATACCCAGAATGTTTGTGCACTTTCTTTGTAGATTAAACAGCTGGATCTTTGATTTGGTTTTAAAAAAACAGGACACTGAGCACTCACTGATGGTATTTTATTGAGGCTGTATATTAGGTACACTTTTAAAACATGACAATTTGTTTCATTTTATCATTCATCATGTGCAGTTCCTGAAAAAAAATACCTGCTGCTTGAAAAGCAATAAAGCTATTTAGTGTGTAGCTCCAAAGCTCTAGCTTAAAGAGACAAGCAGCACTTGTCTTGACTTTAAAATGTCCTTATTTTATAGATTTTATTCTGTTCGACCTTTTTTGAAAGCATTGCTTTCCAAAACGTTGATGGGAATAAAAGAGAAAGAAGCCCCCTTATACCAGACTGGGTTGTTAGTCTCTGATAAGTCTCACCAGACTGACTCGGGTATTCCTTGAACAGTTCTGGGAATGCAAATGGTACAGATAGATGTGTAAGGCTTTGCTGAGCATAAGCACTGTGGTACCTGCTGCAAGCAGCGTGGCCATCAGTTACATGGTCAGGTAAGTAGTTATTTTTCTTAGTATTTTTAGAGGCATAAAATGGATTGTTGTCTTTATTATATACCAAACATAAAAAACCAGGCAAGAAAAACACACACACTGATATGGATGTTCCCTCTGGCATTTTTTGGCACATCATTATCATTAAGGAGGCAGCCCCTACGGGCCTCAAGAGTCTCAAGCACAGCTGCTGACTGGTTTTGAGAGTGAATACTAAGTCCCTGGTCATGCCCTGCTTTGTTATTAGTGGGAGCTCAGCCTTTAATGCATTGGGACAGGCTAAGCCCTAAATTATACTCCAATGTTCATTTGATATATTTGCAAAAGAGTCCGGGTCTGGAGGAATGCACCACTGTAGGGTTTTTGCAGTCCTTTCCCCAAACTCACAGTAAGTACACTTGAAAGCTATTACACAGGATAGCTCCCTTTCTTCCTGACTGATGTCATGGGTGGTGCAGAGGGTGAATCTGGCTGGTGTGTCCCGTGAGAACAGGGCCATTCTTTTGGTGGCCTGCAGGAGCCTCTCCAGACAGAGGCTTCCTTGTTATGACAGGTAGCTTTCTGAGCATTTCAACAGATGCTTGGGCATGCCAAAAGCATAAAAGCATTTGGAAAGGGAACGTGCAGAATATTTCAACTGCATTTCTTAAAATAAATGCCATGGCTTAAATAATAGAAGTTTTCCTCAGTGACTGTAGAATAACCACTGAAGCTGAAATAGTGTTTGAGTTATTGGATGTGGCGCTTGCAAAATTTCCTCAAAATTTAGTAACTGTAGGAAGGTTTGGGGAGGTTTTGCTTTTTTTTTTTCCTACTGCTTATGTTCAAAACACCTCATCTCCTTCTGCTCATCGTTTCCAAGTCTGTTTAATTCCAATTGGCAGATTTAATAGATGTGTACCAGGAGCACATTTGGAATCCAGGCAGCCTCAGTATGCTCACGTCTGTGATAAACCAGAGGTCATCATAGCTGTAGGACTGAATCAGATAGTACCTTGTTCGTGGCTGTGAGGGGTGACAGCCCTGTTTCCCTCACACTTCACTGGCCACTGGAGATTGGAAGATTCCTGGCGTTCAGTGCCACAGCATCTGGACACAAGAAAACATCCAGCCCCAGTGCATCTCCCTGGGGAAAGGCTGGGGTTTGCTTTGGCACCCTGCACTGAGATGAGCAGCAGCCTACTGGTGAGAATCGAGACATGTTGGTGGGAGACAGCGATGGGAAAACGATGACAGAGAGGTGTAGGAATCCCAGGGAAGGCTTGATGCGGTGGCTCAGCCGGTGCAGCCTTTTCCCTTGCTCTTGCATAAGAGGATGTAAGGTGATGAAGAGCTTAGCTGTGATCAGTCCTGTTCTGGTGTTAATTACAGTGACTGCATCGCTTTTGATAGAATTAGAGGAGTGTGTAATAGGCCTGCAATTAAGTCTGATTTTGATCTCAGCAGCTTCAGACAATAAAAATGAAAATGTCATTTGAGATGAGTTCAAGTATTTTTAACAGTGTTGCTCAAAGAGGAAAAGAGCAGAGTAGTCAGTGTTTGGTCAGAACAAGAGAATATGACCTATTTTCATTTCAAAACCAAACACTTGGCCACACAGTTCTTATCTGCATATTTAAGTCTTTCCTGCATCTTTCCTTTGTACCAAACCAGGTGACTGCTGTATCACTGCCTTTATTTGGGAAGGGAAACTCATTCAGAAACATTGTGCTCCTGGTCCTTTTTTGCAGCTAATTCTTTTTACAGTTTCACGGCAGGGGAAAGTACACCTCTTTCCACTTGGATCTATGTATTGCCAAGGAAAGCATGCCTGGTAGGAAAGACATGTCCTTTATTATGAATGCTGTAGCTGAGAGCACCTTTGTCACCCATACTCAACCGCTGAGTTATTAGGAGCTTTGGACTGTGTTACACGGAGAAAAAGATAAAAATAGGATGTCTGACGCATGCATCCCATGTTGCACGCCAGGAAACTGAATCGCTCTTCCACCTAGTACAGTACCCCAGAGCATACATGGAAAATATTCATGGATATGAACATGCGAGATCTTTCCTCACCAAGAAAAATGCTCAGTCACCCTTTTTTCCCATCCCATTTTACATTGATCTTGTTTGATATTCCCTTTGACTGCTGGCAAACCTAACAGCCTAAAGTCCCACAACTGTGCTTTTACTGCCACTGCTTCTCACTGTTAAACCTGTATCCCATGTTTTGAGGGAACTGTGGAATATTCTTACTGCATCCAGCTGACAGTAAGCAGGATCTGGCCCATTCAGCAGACATCTGCAGCGTGCTGAAAACTCCCGAGGCTCAGCGCTGTCTGTCATGGAAATAATGCACTGGGTGCATAGTCTAAAATAAGTCATTCACTGTATGTGCCCCTTTAAATGTTAATCCTTGCATCGCTTTCTTTTATTGCTTCTGTTGGCATACACGATTATGTGACATAATATAAAAGTAAATAATGTGATGCAATGGCTAAAGCTCAAAAGGAAATACAAATTAGAGATCAGAACACAGAATCTTCCTAACACAGAATACGACATAAAACTTACAGTGATGTGACTGAATTTTTCTTATTTTGAGGGCAGCAAAATCGAGCATATAGCAATTACATGAATCTTTCTGGATGTTTCTGGCACTTTCTAAGTCAGGGAGTAAGTGACTTTGGGTAATAGATCAAAAATAAAGTATGGCTCTGCTCTAGGACAGGGCCTTTAAAAAAAGCAAACATAAATTCAGCTTGACGATTACAAACTTTAAAAAACAATGCAAAACATGCAACTGAGATCTCATTATTTATTTTCCAGCATGAGAACACTTTTCATGGAAAGGCAGGTGTGCAAAGCTGAGGTGTTTGATTGCCTCTGGTAGGAAACCTGTGGGAAAAGCGCAAGCTGAGGCTCAGCAGTAGGTTACAAACTATGGCAGCAGGCAAGTTCAGATTTAAAAATAAAGCCTGAAATAGCAGAACCCAATGCAAGACCAACATTTCTGGTCCTCTTTGCCCATGTTCAGTAAAACATATGGGTACCTTGGTGTGCGATTTTGCTTTTGCTGAATTGAGGTTTGAGTTACTCGCTAGTCTATTTTTACATTTTAAGCGTCCTTGTAACTCAATATGTGTTTGTTTTAATTTTACACTCTCCATAAAAAGCATCCTCCATGACGACTTGGAGAAGTGACCGCTGGCAATGCATAGAAATTTATTTGCCTGGCATGTCACACTGTCTTACTTTTTCCCCTGCAAACCCATGTGCTGGTCTTGACCAAAAATACCCTGGGATACCTTGTGTCTCCTCCCTTACCTTAGCTTTGCTGCTGAGGCTCTGGAAGTGGTGAGGCAGGGAAGATCAGCTTGGGACAAATCCAGGTCACTCCACCAGCCCTGCTCACACACACTGTTGGAATTAATGAGCAGCCAGGCTGTCATGGCTGGGGGAACAGGGTGGTGATGAGTAGGACAGTGGCTTCCCTGTGGCCACTGACTGTACCAGGAGCACACCTATGATCACCCACCTGCAGCTCAAGCTGCATGTCTGTCTCTAAGGGGAGAAAGCCAGGAGTCCCTCTTTTTGCAGCATAGTGCTAATGTGTGTGTCAGGGACCATAGGAGTGGGTGTTCCATGTAGAGCTGGAGGGAGGTTCATAGCATCCTACTGAAGGCAGCATACAGGCATGGGTCTGCTTTTCTCTCTCTCTTGTTTTGCTGATAGTGCAGATTATCAAACTGCTACTAATGTGTTTCAAATTTTACAGTTCTGGCATGGAACCCTCATATCAATCATATCATATCATAATCATATCATATCATGTCACAACCCCCTGGCTCTGAGCTGCCTTCATATGATGTCTCAGGAATGCAGAGCTGATAAAATAACGTAGAAAAGCTAAAAATGAGCCTTCTCTTCCTCCTATCCCTGCATCCTTCCAGCATTCATGTGCCTTAGGTAAGGATATAAAATTGCTGCACCAAATCAAACAAAAATGCTTCTGTTCTCTTTGCTTTTCTGACCAAAGTGTGGGGTGAAAAATTTACGGTGTGCCCAATTGTCGATGGAAGATGTGTCTAGGCTCATTGTCCTCCCTTCCTCATGCATTGGTCACTTTGGTATCTGAAACTTTGCTACTGTGAATTGCTGTTGCCATTCAGCATGTTTGATAGTGGAGGGAGGGCTTTGGGCCTGTTAGCACCCACCAGAATTTTGCTGGGTGCAAGGAGTAACAGTGATTCAATATCTTTGTTTTTAATAGCATTCCTGATATCAGATGGTACAATAACTTTGAGAGTTAATATGAAAATGATTTGTAAGGAGTGTGAAAATTTAAGGAGAGTGAAAATAGACGAAATACAAATTTAAGCAGCATTTGATATATGGGTTTCACCACTTGTTTTCAGCTTTATTTAGCTTTGAACTTGCAGCTACCTTAAAACTAGCATTGCTCCTTACCAAATTGTGGTAAGTTTTGAGTTTCTGTATTCAGTGATGGTGAATAACTCATGCCCAAACCCACATGAACATTCACAGTGGAACCTAAACCTACAACAAAGTGAGTAGGTTTGCTCTGGGGTGGGGCATCTCCTGGGACAGTGCACCTTGCCCACGTTCCTGCCTCCTATGGTTGCTGCATCTTCCCTTCCCTTGGGACAAAACTTCACCACTAACCCCTGTAAGAGAACTGGTTTTGTGAGACTCATTTCCCAATGTCAGGTGGCAGCCACAAGTGGGACGTTGTCTGGGGACTCCACAGCAGTGGGAACCATGAGTAGCTACTACAGGAGATGGTACAGATGAGGTCAGGCTCTGCTTCCTCCACATCCTGTGGCAGAAATAACTCTTGTTGTCATCAGAGCAGTCACTGTGATGTGGATGAGGTTCAACCGAGGCCCAAGAGCTTCAATGAGATTTTTGTGTGATTATAACAAGAATTTGACACACATGGTGAGCTGCTAATCGTGTATATGTGATCTGTCCCCATGCTGTCCCAGGAGGTATTTACCAGCATAAAAATCAGCTAATGAGGTCACAAGCAGCAGACTGCTGCCGCATGAGAGATGTCCAAGGAAGCATGGGGATGGGTGAGCTGTGTCCTTTCCCTCTGCAAACTCTGTCAGTTTTGCATCCCTCAGTACTGTGAAGGAACATCAAGTTCATTGTGTTTTTCTGCTGAACACTGCAGCAGAATTTATGCAAAGTTTTCTGTGGATGTAGCAGGAGTACTCAAAAGCTCAGCCCATCTAAAGTGCCTCAGGTCCTTTAGGATAATGAGACATTTTGTGAGTGCACCTTTTTATTGTACCAATATTACATTACAGGAAAAATGGAAGGGGGGAACTTAACGCATAGCACCTGTCACAGGTTCTCTCCTTGAATTAGGCTCTCCTGCTTATAAAACTTTAATTGATTCCTAGCAGTTTATGTGCATGGCGCTCAGTGGGCATTTTCTGTTCTCTTGCCAGCTCCATGGTTACTTAGAAAGCGAGCCGCTCACGCTGCAGCTATTCATTGGGACTGCAGACGACCGCCTGCTGCGACCCCATGCCTTCTACCAGGTTCACCGGATCACTGGCAAGACCGTTTCCACCACCAGCCATGAAACAATACTTTCCAACACCAAAGTCCTGGAAATCCCTCTTCTTCCAGAGAACAGCATGAGAGCAATGTAAGACCAAGGCACCATGTCTGACTCCTAGCAGTTTCGTCTTGGTCAACCAATTTAATTTCTTTGGGGTTTGTTCCTTTCTTTCTGTACACAATTTTCCTTTCCCTATCTTTTTTTTTTCTTTCCCTACATTTCTCTCTGTAATAGTAGGTTTCCACAACGTTGCTGAGACAAATTGCCACTAATCAGCTTAACAGCAAAACAAACTGCACAAATATTTATGACAACTGATTTGCTTTCATTCTAGAGTTTCAGCCAATGTGCTTATTTGCCATTTAAAATAAGTATCTCGGTTACTGAGCTGTAAATATCTCCTACCTCAGCTCCTGCATTTAGTTTCTAAATATGACACCTGTTGCTCCTATACGCACTAGCACAAGGAACAGAGCTGATTAAAATTTATCTTTGGATGTCAAAGGAAACTCTTAGAGAGCATTTCCAAGTACCCTTGCTGTTTTTCTGAGACGAATGAAACCACTCATTTCTCACATAATAAAACTCAGCATTTTTCATGGCACTTGCTTACAAGCAAATCTTCCAGAACTAAGAGTTACCTCTAAAAACCTGTATTCAAAGTTGATGCAGTTTACAGATTGAGTTGTTAAACTGGGCTAAGTTTAGTGCCATGCAGAAAACTAGGCATGGTTATCTTAGGATATCTGGGTGATAATTAAGTGCCCTGTAGGTCCATTAAGCATCTGTACACATCGTTATATGATGTTATATAAAGGTTAAAATTGCGTTCTATGTAAGTGATATACAGCAAACCTTTCACACTATTTTATCCTATCCTCTCTGTACCTCTCCCTCAAATCAGCCTACCCCCTGAGTTGTCTCCTCTCTTCATTCAAATCATCCTAACCATTATCTGAGGTGTTTGTCTTGGGAGGAATTTCTGTGTGCTTGCGTGCAAGTACAGCTCTTGGTGTGTGTAGAAATATAAATGTATTCATATTTATATATAGATGCATGCACCTTTGTGTGTGTATATATAGAAAGATAGAAAGCAGGCAAGAAATCCTGACCTCCACCAAACCAAATACCACAGGAAAATCACAATTTCACTCCTTGTTTTTCATACAGTTTGCCTTGCTTTAACGAAGTGGAAAATGCTGTCAGACACCTAAAGTCCTTCCACACATAGTGGTTATTAGAAGCTGGTTTGCAGTGTCATGTACAACATGCCCTGGAGTGCCTCATGTAAATAGAAGAGCCAGAATATGTTTAGCTGAATTGCCAGCTGGGCTTAGAGTAATCACTCAAGACCTGAGGATCTCTCTCTCAGTGCATTGTGTTAAAAGTCACGACAAGCCTTCAGAATTATTGGCCCTGTTTGCTGCCATCGTATGTTAGTGGGGCTGCATTGGGGTTAAGGAAATTTCACCAATTTGTACCCACACAATATTTATCTGGCACTTTATTTATCCAGTTTGAATCACGTTTTTTGGCCATCTAGGAACTTTATTACCATTTCATTCATCTTTCTCCCTAAAATAAAGGTAAGTTACATAGTTTGGGAGCCAAGCTGAATATTTTTGTGGCATGTATGCCAGACTGTGGTACAGCTCACTCAAGGATCACAAACAATACTTTGGCATATATAGGCCTTACATGTCAGTAGTCTGAAACCTCATGTAGGACTACCAATGAATTGAAATTTGGAGCCAAGGACTTTCCTCACACTTTACATGTTCAGGCCTTGATTCAGGGAAACACCAAAGCTCATCTGCCCATTTAACTTTTGCACATTTAGCTGTTCCTATTGACTTCAGATTCCAATGTCCATGACTTTACAAGCTTGAATTTAAATACTTTTTCTTCTCTGAACATTTGAGTATGAGTTGTACATACACATGAGTTGTACACAGTTTACAAGTGTTGCTGTAGGAGAGACAATATGGAGAAATGCACCATCTCTTCCATAACTTACGGATCTTTGCATAGAATTTTGACATGGATACAAATACTCTGTATTCTTATGCAGACTATAAGAATTTATATGTAATTCTTATATAATTCTTACGGCTTCACCTGCTAATAAGCATTGTTGGGAATCTTTAATACTTTCATTAGTTTCTTTGATCATATCAGCAAGGGCATTTTTTAAGTTCTGAAATCCATACTTTAGAAAAAATGCAGATCAAAACTGTGCTGTCATAGTGTTTATTTGCAGTTTGCTTCAGAAGAAGAGCTTCAAAGGTCTAGAGGGGGAATTAAACTCTTTGAATGCAAAATAAAGTTAACTATGCATACTCAATGTAATAAAATGCATGCCAGAGACCAGTACCCAGAAGAAATTGCCATGTAGCCTTTGTAGTCATGGCCAAGGCAGAGGTATTTTTGCAGTGGGTTTTTCAGTGCATATGTTTATATGTCTTTTGCTCTGGGAGCTTCTTCTGTTGAAATATTCTTTGACAAAAATCCTGGCTCATAAACTCATCCAGGAGAAAACCAAAGTTAAAAAACTAAAAAAGACAGTGAGGCCAGAAATTGTAGTAGTTGTATCTGATGAAAAGCATGTTTTTCCCTAATGTGAGGAGAGGACTCTGAGTTTAGTTTTTTTCATGCAGAGCTTCAGCTCAGCGCTAAGCTTGGGAGTATTTCCAATTCATTGAAATACAAACAAACTGACAGCAGAACCGACCTCAGGGAGAGCTTTTTTGCTCATTAATAAGAATTTCAGGACTTCACCCTAGACTGAAAATCTTGTCAGATTTTTGTCTAAATTAGTTATAACAAGTAAAATTTTAAGTAGCCTGGCATTCTAGGTTAGTAACAGTTTCTGCACTTCTGTCACATCCCACTGGCTTTCCTAGTCTTGCTGTTTCTTTGGGCTTTGGCTTATCTTTAACTACAGGATGTGTTGGGGAGGAAGGGTCCTTTAGATTTTCTTCCTCTGAGACCTGAGGTAGCATCCTAAATTTGTGTTCTTACAGCAGCAGTCACTACCTGCTGCTACCAATAGCCCCAGCTCAGCCTCTTGGGAGTGCAAGTACTAAACAAAGTCTGCTGCACTCAGCCTGGTCATTGGGCTGTGCCTGATGCAGTTTTTTAAGAAGAGCATGCAGGAGAGAGATAAGATACGCACACTCGCGTCTTCCTGAAGTCTTCTTGAAGTGAATTTAATTGCCCTGTGTTTCCTTTTGGATAGCATCGACTGTGCTGGGATATTAAAGCTCCGAAACTCTGACATCGAGCTGCGCAAGGGAGAGACGGACATCGGTCGTAAGAACACGCGTGTGCGTCTGGTCTTCAGGGTTCACATCCCACAGGCCAATGGCAGGACCCTCTCCTTGCAAGTAGCCTCCAACCCCATTGAGTGCTGTAAGTAGCAACAAACATCCTCCTCTTGCTGGATATTATCAGAAAATCTTTTAATCAATAAGGTTGAAGAAGATGTCCAAGATCACTGCTAACTCAGCACTGCCATGTCCACACACCTTTTGAACAGTTTTTAACTTTTCTGCCCCATGTGCATTCTGTCCTCACCAGCATGTTCTACATTGGTTTTGCTTTACTTGTCTAGTTAGTGAACTTTAATCTGCTTTCCAAAAGTACATGATTTACATTGAGAACAGAATATCTGTGTCTTAGGAAAAAATGTGTAGTTTTGTGCATTGAGTGCTGTAGAAAAACACACACAAGTAAAGAACAGTTAAACTAATAGTAGACCTGGGAGGGACAGGGCCTTTGGTTTTGGTGACTCCTTATCATAAAGGTAACTGCTGTAGAAGTTTTGGAAAACATCTCTCATGTTCTGTTCACTCTGTTTCTCCATCATAAAGCAAAAAAACAGCAAACAAAACCCCAGCCCCTTTGATAAGGAGCTAGCAATATCCTAGAACTGACGCACTGGCCTGCAGCTTCAGAAAACCTCCAGAAGCCAGGTTTCTGCACTGGGGTCTCTTTAAATGAACAGCCTGTATTTTATCAGATACACTGGGACACTCTTCAAAGATACCTATATCATTTTTGCTCTCTAAGCCTCATCAGCCTCCCCCACACAAAACAAAATGTATCTGCTTTGTGTAGCTTTAACAGTCCAGCATAAGTGGTGGAAGCTGAATTTCAGTCTAACTCCCAATGCTATTTTGATTGGCTGGATGGACTGAAACAATTTTTTAAGGTTTTGTTGAATTCCATTCACAAAGTGGATCTTTTTGATGCTGACAGAGTAAGGGGGGAAACTTGATATCTGGCAGGTATGTGAGGGGTGAGCTCTGGCAGAGGGAATGGGAAGGAAGGCCTGACCATTCCTAGCTCCATTCATGCTGGAGGGCAAAGCAAAACATGTAAGGAGTCATGGTTTCATCCTGCAGTTGTTTATGAGAGCTTTTCAGTTGCTACACAGCAGGATAAGGCACAGTTTGAATCTATCCTGAACTGGTCTGTGCAAAAGTGCCAAGCTCAAGGAACCACTAAATGTGAAGCTGGTTGGATTTGTGTCAGGGTACTGCTGCCGCTTTGAGTGTTGCATAATGAGCAAAAGCATGGCACATGCCTGCTGAAAGAAGTGGAAAACAGGAGAAAAAATAAGTGCTAGTGGTATTTCTAGCACAGATTGTGGAATAAGTTGGTGCCAAAAACTTCATGCATTTCTTAGTGCATGTGACACCAGAAGGAACCATATAATCTGGATAAAATGCCCCATTGTCCCTTGAAGCAGCACTCTCTTCACGTCCCACAGTTGAGGGGGGGTAAAATTTTTGCCACAAGAATACCAGATTCAGTTTACATGATCCTGTGTGCTTGGGCCCTCAGGTTCATTTGGAAGTACTCTTTCTAAAGTGTGAGCTGCTGCTGGATCACAAGGGCCATATCTGCTGCTGCTGCTACAAGACAGTTCGCAGAATTGACAGTAGGGTATCTGTTGACTGAAACAAATTTTGGACATGCATGATTACCTTGTCATGTATGCCTTGTAAACACACAGCATATAAAGTGAGACAAAATTATTTAAAATAAATGAATTTCCATTAAAATACACTTTCTGATATACTACATATCAAGCTGAGTTTTAAAACACTTGTTCTTTGTGAGTCTTTTCAATCTGTACTGCTCTTTAACACTATTGTTTACAATCAAAGCACTTGAAAATGAACCATGTTTCCTGTAAACCTTGTGACCTTTCTTTGTTTCTGTATCAAACTCAGCTTATCTTATGAACGTAAGCATTAAGTTACTTACTAATGCAGTATTTACTTTCTTGTGTGTCCGTGGTTGCCTTTTTTTTTTAAATCTTCTTTGTAACTCTCCAGCTCAGAGATCTGCCCAAGAACTGCCTCTGGTTGAGAAGCAAAGTACCGACAGTTTTCCTGTTACTGGAGGGAAAAAAATGGTACTGACTGGTCATAACTTTCTGCAAGACTCCAAAGTCATCTTTGTGGAGAAAGCACCAGGTATGTCTTTTCGATCTAGACTCCAATCTGCCTTCCCCCACACCGTGTTTGTGTCAAATGATGAAAGCACAAATATGGTAATGACATTTTCTTCTGCATGTAGTATGTTTTCCATGTCACTGGGCAAAGCTGTGGAAAGGATCTGAGCCGTTCCTAATGCTGAGGTTTCACACTGTGACAACTGTAGTTACAGGTAGACAATAGAGACATTGAAAGTCAACCTTTGGCATTTGTTTATTGTAGCAAATCATGAGTGTAGCAGGCAGGACCTGCGAAAGGGGTTGGAAATCACTGGCACCATATCCCCCTAAAGCCTGCAGTGCAGTGCATCTTCTTAAACATTTCTGTAATTTGTGCTGCTGCAGGTGTGTGTGCACCTGTGTCTCCTGTGGCATTTACAAGGTGCTGGCCTAGGAGGACTTGGAGCACACACAGTCATTTGAAGGACAGGTTTACTTTGAGGACTGAGGGAAGGACTGAACACAACTTCCCCTTGCCCAGCACTGCTCCTGCAGTGCTGTGGTGGTGAGACTGGTTCCCCTGGAGAAGAGTCGCAGGCCAGGCTGAAACAGGGAAAATGGCATGGAGTGGGAGCTGGGGCTGGGGCAGGCTGTGCCTGCAGGAGCGGTGGATCACAGGGTGACAGTGCCTAATGGGTGTGAATGCCCCCCGCAGGAATAAGCGGTGGCAGTGGAGCTGGGAGTCCAAGTCAGCCCTGAAACGAGACTGCTAAGGATAGTTCTGAGTCTTGTTTTGGAAAGGGTTTCCCTGGCGCTGGCACAAGCCATGAATTCCTCAGCTGCCGGCTGAGCCCCCCACCCCCACCCCAACTTAAAACAATCTTGGGCACTCCTCAGGCCACTGCACCAGCTTTGACACTGTGCCTGTTTAACCCTTTATGCCCACGAGGTTCCCTCACTGCTCCCCTGCCCACAGCCCCTGCCGGCACCACAGGAACTTGGGCCATGGGGCAGGACAGCAGGGAGAGCAGGGGAGGCTCTGGAGGCAAAGACACCCAAGTCTTTGGGCTTAGCAAGCTCAGGACAAAAGCAGAAGACTCCCCTGAAATTCCCCAACAGAACCCTGGGTTCATGAAGTTTAAGTTGTCAGAAGTGCCTGGGCAGAGGTAATGCCTTGGGTTTTTGGGGAGAGCCAGTTGGCGCATTTCTATGGACCCCAAGCACTGCAGCACACACAGTGGGGATGTGGCTGTGACATCAGCAGAAACATCCTTTTTGTTTAATAAGAAAGTTTTAAAAAATAGGGAAAACGTGGTATAGCAAGTGAAAAAAACCTGAATTCTGTTCTCTGCGTTCCACCCACAGGAGAAGAAAGTTAATGTCTACTTTACTTTAAACTTCCTTTGCTGCACAGAACAGGATTAGTGTGACATGTCAGAAGTCCTCGATCTGTCTCATTACAAGAAGGAAACCACATTAAAGGGTGCCTTCCTTAATACTTATTTCCTTTCCTCTTCCTTTGTTGAGTTGGAAAATTTTAAGTATAGCTTTCCGAAGGATTGTGATTATGTTGCTCTTTGCTGTGTGTTACCACAGCGTGAATCTGAACACTGTCTCCCTACTCCTATATTCCTATACTACATTAGGTACACTTAGAGCAGGATATTCACTGTATAGCTTTCAATTACAGAATTTAGGGTTCTGACTTTTTTTAGTAGTCTCACTGTGCATTTATTGCAGTTGCAGGGCAGTACAGCCTGCAGGGGCTGAGCCCTTGGAGTCAGAGTGTAGTATCTCCAGGAGCTGCAATAATTGTGTCAGTAGAAATGACACACAAAAAGCAAAGCTGCTGGCTAATCTGGGCTGAGCAATTTTTAAGGCTTCCATGGTTTGTGTGCTGTACCGCCTCACACAACTCAATGTATCAGAAGCAAACAAGAGCAATGTATCATTACCTTAGTGGCAGACTGCTCTGGCTGGATTTTTGAACAGTCACTGTACTTAATGTCAAATGAACAAGGATTAGCAGCCTTCACTTTTGTAAATCAGCATGGGGTGTTTCTTTCCCTTTCAGCTCTTGAACATCAGTGAAAGTAGGTCAAGAGAAGGAACACCAGCATAGTTTCTCTTTCTCTTAGAGCACTGGTTATGAACCTCTGTGATTAGCTGGAGACATTCATTAGTTTTGCTGCTGTTACCACTTTTGTTTTTGAATTTGGAATGTTAATCACGTTCCTAGTAGGTAGCAGCCAAACACAGCTATTACAGAGTAATAGATCAAAGTAATAGATGATTGTGCTCATAAAGAGAATGTATCTTTTGTATAAAATTTAAATATTGTACTATGTCAACTTATGTCTTCAGTCCTTACTCAGGCAGAGTCCCCAAGCTGGGAGGTAGTCTCCTGGAGCTTGTCTAATTCCTCCTAGTCTGCATACTTAACTGGATAACGAAAGGAGTTTGAGAAGACTTTTTGTCTGCCTTTTTTTTCCCCAGCTTTCCCTAAGTCTGCTGAGTGAATTGTGGTCTGCTGAATGTTTTTCCAAGCATGAGTCCCAAGCTTTCAGTCTTCAGGGCTAGCCCTCAGCTGTTGTAGTCTCTGGAGGAATGGCATTATCCTGGCCTCCTTTGGTGGGGGAGTCAGTCTGAGCAGTGACTCATACAAGAGGGAATCCCTGAAGAATGATCAAATCAATCTTTCAGCCGGGGCGGCAGTGGCTTCCTGCTTTTAGCTTAACCCCTTGCAAGCTGCTGTTCAGCCAAGTGTATGAAACAGAGCAAAACAACTTTGCAGCCCTATGACTGTGTCTCACACAGGGAAAATGAGGTATCCAGGGGGTGAAGGCATGGCACACTGAAAGGACCAGGGGAGAAAGCACCATGAGGACCTTCTCTGGAAGGAGAACCCCTCATGGTGAAGTCAGGCAAATGGAGCCCCTTTGAATAAATAATGTGTTCAGAAGTGGACTAAAATTTGCTCAAGATTCCACAGTACCATAAAAAAGTTCTTACATGTTGATGTGAGGCTTTATTTTGCCAGATTTTAGGCAATATTCTGTTGCTTGCACATCAGACCATATTTTCTAGTGATGAGTAATGGTATAAAATGTCAAAGAAACCTAGTAGTAGTGAAAATGTGAATGTTAAATGTACTTTGAGAGGTGCAATTCAATTCAAATTCTGAATTCTTTTAAATTCAGAATTTCCTTAGACTGGGGAGTCCCACAATGACTTTGATGCTTAAAAATTACACTAATAATTTTTTTTTTATCTCCTTTCACTTTCTGTCTCTCTTTGTAGGCATATGTTTCTCTTCCTGAGGTTCAAAAGTGTCTTGTGCATGTCATAGTTGTTGAGAGTCTGTTTGTCACCAGAAGAATCAGTACTTTGTGAAATATTGAAAAGTCTGCAACTCCTTACTGGCCAGGTCCCTTGATGTCTGTAGGCTGAGGGTTGCTGTGCAGTAAGGTGTGCATTTTAGTTACAAAAGTAGGTGAAATTAAATTGGTGTTTGTTAGCTATGGCAGGAAGTGTTTGGCTAGGAGTGAAAATGTTTCCTGTTGACATGTGCATCTGCATGGATCATGAGCTGGAATTATAACAAAAGACTGATTTAGTTACTTAAAATTTTAAAACTTTTAATTTTATTTGTAGATTATAAATGTACCAAGCAACAAAAGTCTTGAGGGAAGTTCAGAAAAAGCAGAGATGCTTGAAGAGTGTGTTTTAGGGATTGCGTATCTATCAGCAACCTTTTTTTGATAACTTTCTGCAAACACTCTTTTCAAAGCTTATTTTTTAAGGTAATGAGTTATTAAACACAAAGCAGCACAAAACCCTAACTAACCAAAACAACCAGATGCTGGCTCTTAGTTTATCAGATTATGATCAGTGATCTATAAAACTGTTCACTGCACTGAAAAACTCCTGGTTTTCATCCCTCTGTCCACAAAAGATACCTTGTAACTGATGAAAGAAAGCTCAGTGATGAGACACAAACCCAGTATCCCAAGGGATAATGCACAGGAAAATTATGGGTACATTGTGGTAAATTATGGATTATAGTTCCTGGCATGCTGTAGGATATTTTGGGATAAAAAGAGTGTTTTGGGGATTAGAAAAAGTCTCGTATTGAGATCTGAAATAGTTAATCTACCCTGAAAATCCCTCCTTGCTCAAAAATCTCTCCTTGCTCCTGTAGCTTTTAACACTGGAACTAGCTCAAGTATTTCCAGACTTCACAGATTTGGCCAAGTCTAGACATACCTAAAAGATCAGGTTAAACTGACGAAGTCTTTATAATCAATTTGTGACCTATGGGCAGAAATGGTCATTGGATGTATTATTATTATTAATTATCATAGGGTTGAGTTGCCACTAGTTAAGTCAGAGCTCCAAACCCATTTCTTTTCTTTTGTGCTTAGTGACGAGAACTCAGGGCAAGAGTTTTAAAGAGTGAAAAGGCAGAAATGTAACATCCAACTTCACTATGGGATTAGTTTCTCAAATAACACTGACTTTGATTCTTTGACTCTGGGATGTTAATGTTGAGGTCCATTTTGTCCTGGTCAAAGGCTGTGTCTGATCTTTCCTGTAACAAATGCCCCTCCCTGAAGATGCATCACTCTCTTTGATGGACGTTTGTAGTGTTCACATTATCTCTAAGTAACTCCAGACTTAGAGACTTCAGTGGTTTTGAACAACTTGTTAATTACTCAGACTTCAGCAATAATCCTGGCACCTACACAGTTCTGTAACCTAATTGCATAATATCCTCAGCTATTATACCCAAAGTCTTTGACACTCAAAGTTCCTGAAAGATGGTAAAATAAACCATGGGTAAGCAACATTTCCTCCAGGAATTTTTCTTTTTGAATAATCTCAAACAATTAGGAAACTTTTCAGATTTAGTTATTGCTTCAAATTCTTCATTCTGCTGTTGTTTTTATTTTATTAAATGGATTTTTCTGTCAAAACTGTTCCTCCTCCCTGCTGAGCAGATTTTGCTCTTAGAACATGAAGGTGTTGACGTGCAGTACTTATAACTAGAGCAAATGAAAGATAACTGGGTGAAATCACTAATACAATTTTTTTAAAAATATATTTATGCCAAAGGAAATCATAACTTTCTGTGAGTATTTCACATGGGAAAACTTTGAACAGTTTGCCTTCTGTTAGATGTGTGGTCAAGCTCAGTCAGCTGAATTTCTGCACAAGAAAAATGTGATACAGAAAAGAAGGAAGCTGGATTAATGTAACTGTCCACTCTAGCACTTCACAAGTTTTTTGTTCCTCTCAAATTTCTCTGTCTCTGGCAAAAACTAGAATCAATCAGTTGCTGCCTTAAGGTACAATTGTCAGTTTTATAAATTCAGTTCTGTTTCCCACATGTGTGAGCAGGATTTACCTTGTGATGTGGCAGGTAACTCAAACACACTCCTTTAGCTTCAGCAAAACTTAGAAAAAGTTCTGGAAAGTGATTATGTTGACAAGACATTTGAGTGGCATGTGAATGGAACGGATGTGTTGAGGAAGCATGTGGGCTTTTTGGTTTGACTCAGATACACTGTGGAGCTCAGGATTTGGAGTCTGTTTTGACGTGATGTGATGGGATGGTGAGATGGGTGACCTGAGTCTTGGCAGAGCTTCACGTGGTAAAAGATCTCACATTCTCAGAGATCTTTCCATTGCTCTTTCCATTGCCAGTAGCAGTTTGGGGGGCAACTGGCCAAAAAGGGGTCAAGTTTCACACCAGTAATCATACTGTAGCTCACGTAATAAATAAGCAAGTGGCAAAACTCTCCTTCCCCCTCTAGTCAGATAGGCAGATACTACTTAATTTTGTCTTTATCTGTCTGTTTATCCAAGTTCAGGACACACGTTCCAGTTGGCAGTGTGCAATTGCATGCTGACTCATGCGCAGTGAGGTTAGAAATTCAGGAAACTAGATAAACTGGAAACTTCAAAGGCATACAAGTTGGGAGCATGGAGTTCATGTGAAGGTCACTTGAACCTAGATCCTAGAGATATATTGATAGCTGAAGGGGTTTCTGGCCACGGCCCAGAAATAGATATCCTTAGGCAAATTGTGTCATCAGATGCTGGAGTCATTTGATGGTGGAACCCTTTCACGCGCATGGAGGAGTAGTGATGCAGCTTGTAGGAAATGTCAGCACGTTTCAGTTTTTCCTGGCTGTTTAGTCTAGGGAATGGTGAAGACAGAGTGGGACAGCAGCCATACACATGAGATGGTGTCAGCAGCAGCAAGTCTCATTCAGGGTGTTGCTCTCACTGTGAAGAATGAGATCAATCAATCACAGATACTTACTGTGGACAACAAAGAAATAAGGAATCACCACATGGTCTCAAAAGTCACTTGTCAGAGTAATCCTGTAAATTTTTTATTATTATAGAAAATGTGGCTGAATGTTTCAAGTTCATTCTTTCATATCTTCCAGACTAAGTGGCTTCAAGCAGCTGTATCTGTGCAATCAAAGCTTTGTGTCTGAACTTTTACAACTAGCACAAGATTTCAAATAATTTTTACTGTTACTGTTCCAGTAGGACCGTCTTTCCAAACACACAGGAATTCACAGCCCTTACAAGAAATCTGCGAGTCTAACAAAGTGATCAGTTCCTGAAGACAGTGGAGGAAAGAAGTATGGTAGATTGACCTTGGCTGACTGCCAGGTGCCCACCAAGTGGGTCTCTCAGGGTCTAACAGGACTGGGGGGAGAAAATAAGATGAAAAATCTCATGGGTCAAAGTAAAGACAGGGAGATCAGTTACTGTCACAGGCAAAATGGGCTCCACTTGGGGGAAGCAAGTTATTGTCAATTAAAAATGGGGTAGGATAGTGAAAAACAAAGGTAAAACTGAAAACCACCTTTACCCGTGCCTCACTTCCCAAGCTCAATTTCACTCCTTCATTCCTGATTTCTGTTTCCTCTCCCTGAGTGGCACAGAGGATCAGGGAATGGAGGCTTTGGTCAGTCCATAACAGCTCCTCTTTACCATTGGTTCCTTCCCGTTCTGTTCCCTTGCTCCAGTATGGGGTCCTCCCATGGCAGACAGTCCTTCGTGTACTGCTTCAGCATGAGTCTTCTCCACGAGGTTCTGTCCTTCAGGAAGAGCCTGCTTCAGTGTGGATGCCCTGCAGCCATCGTTCCTGTGAGAAAACCTGCTTCTGCCTGGGCTCCCTTTCACGGGCTGCAGCTCCTGCCAGGAGCATGGGCTCTGACTGGCTGCATGTGGATCTCTGCTCCCACGTGGTTGTCTCCATGGGCTGTGGGGGCACAGCTGCCTCACCGTGGTCTTCCCCACAGGCTGCAGGGGAATCTCTGTTCTGGCTGCTGGAGCACCTCCTCCCCCTCCTTCACTGTTGGGGGGTCTGCAGGGGTGTTCCTCTCACTTATTCTCACACCTGTCTCACAGCTACTGCAGGTTTTTTCCCTTCTTAAGTATGTTGGCAGGGAGGTTCCACCAGCTTTACTGATGGACTCAGGTTTGGCCAGCTCAGGGTCCGTCTTGGAGCCATCAGGAGCTGGTTCTGTTAGACATGGGGGCAGCTTCTGGAATCTTCTCCACCCCTGCAGCACAGCCACTAGCCAGACCTTGCTACGTAAACCAATACAAGGGGATGCCTTCAAAGTTGTTTGTTTTTGGAGGGAATGCCAACCTCTTTTGGAAAATGACAACTTGTCTCTTGTTGCTTTCCTGACATCATTAAGAATTGGTTCGTGTCTCAGGTGGGTAGCACAGGAAATGTGGAGAGGGCTGAGGGAAGAGGAGCATGCTCCTTTTAGGTCTGCTAAGGAAGCAAGATTACACCTTCAATGTGGAAGAAAATACAATGACATTTAAGACAGGAATAGAGAGATAGATTGTTTCCAAAGTGGGCCTTGTTGCTGGGATGCTGATGTCAAGGCAGAAAACCAAACGATAGCAGGAGGGACCTCTAAGATTGAGCCTGACCTTCTTGGACAAGAGAAACAAGAAAAGGGACATGAGGGGCACAATGAGATGAAAAAAAAAATGCTCTTCAAAAATACCTGCCAAAAAGTCACAAGGAGTTGCCATAATGAGAAGTTTCTGGAAGTTGAGAAGTTGCGGTCTTACAGTTGAAGTGTTTGTATCTCAAAAAATAATGAAGAAGGAAGATTTAAAAGCATTTGGATCAAATTTACATTTTAAGATGAGAAATAACTAGAAGTAGCTATAGTACAGGTGGAGGTGTTGGCATCCAGCACAGAAGTAGAGGAAAATAATTGTTCATGGAAGAAAAATTTGGAACTTGATTTAAACTGGCTGTGAGGCTTGTTACTCCAATAGTCTGAGAAAATATGAGACAGATTAGACAGAAGAAGATGGACCAGGAATATTTTACTCAGTTTCAGCTGCAGAGTCACAGGTTCAGCCTACTAGAGTTTCCCAGAGGAAAGTAAAATTGTGAAGACAAGGCGATGACGTGAATGTAATCAAAACCAGAGTGAAGTGCTGTCATGACTGCTGGTGGGTGGCTGTGCTGGGTGTGCTTTGCTTGACCTGCCTGCTCCAGAGAGATTTTTCAGGGATGTCACGCTGCAGTTTTACTTGGAAGTTGTGTGTCTTAGACCTGGAATTACTTAAAGTTATTAAATAAAACCCTCAGACCAATGATAATTTGAATAGGGGGAGGTGCCAGAGAGCACAAATTGCACAACCAGCTTCCATTCTGCTGAAAATAGTATCTGGCAGGTCCTTCCAATGGTTTTGGCTCAAAACGAACCTCGATCTGTCAGTTGTCAGCACTTTGCCTCCTTTTAATTACCTGGACTAAAATTACAGTTCATTTGCAAACACTGGAACTCAGAATAATTGCGTCTGTTAGACAGACTGTGGTAAAAGGCAGCTAAAAAGGCCTCACCATTCAGGCAGAGTGAGTCCCTCAGCTTTTGGCTTGCCCAGATGAGCAACCAGAGGGGAAGCACGTGCCTGGCACTCACTCCAAAGTACAGTAAGATCCATTTTGTGCTGGATTTTTACACCTGCTCACTGCATGACATTCGTATGGTTAATTCAAGGTAAAGAAGGGAGAAAAAGTAACTCGAGAGTATCATATTGATGGCAAACAGACCTAAGTCTACATAGCACTCAGCTCAATACTGCAAAAATGTATAGCTGAAGGAGCA
This sequence comes from Agelaius tricolor, assembly GCF_023055355.1. NCBI lineage: Eukaryota > Metazoa > Chordata > Aves > Passeriformes > Icteridae > Agelaius > Agelaius tricolor. The sequence continues at coordinate 1,955,948 of NW_027269262.1, read as the reverse complement.
GACAAAATATATATGCTGCAAAAATGCTTATGAGAAGACACCAACAAATACAGCACCTTTGATGTGGAAACAAAAATAGGTCAGTAATGCCTGAGCCCTGCCGCACATGGACAGAGGCATACCAGAAGGCATGCCAGGGATGGGGAGAAAAGATGTGGGGAAGTCTCTGTAGCAGCACAGTAGGCTGTGAGGAGAGCAGAAGAACATCTGGACATCTGGGGGGCTTCCTGGCATGGAAGAGGGAAATAAAGTAAATGAAAATCAGACCAGATGTGTGATTTCATAGCAAAAGTGGTGTAAGAGCAAAGAATAGAGATGAGGGTGGCTGGAGAGGCAATCAGGGACAACGTGCTGGGCAGTAGGCAGGCCATGGCACCAGCTGGAGCTGCCCCAGGAGGTAGAGCTGCTCTGAAGGTGGCTCTGGGACTAGGAGGCATCTCACTGCTTGCTGGTCCCTAAGAAGCTGAGATCTCAGGAGAGCAAAGTGCCACTGAGGAGATCAAAAGAAAGGTCCTGGCCACTTACAATTCAGATACTTGCTTTCTACTAGCACACACTGTATTTCTGAATGTTTCATTGCTCTCCTGCCCCATCTTCCCTGTACATCCCATGTCGGAATGCTTGGCTGGTGTTGGTTCCTCCTTAGTGCCTGACCCTTGTAAATGTCTTTAAGATGCACACCAGTGTATCAGGATAGGTGTAGAATCCCACCCACTTGGTGGGATCCCCTTCCCTTGCTGGTGTCCAGCTGGGGAAACATTGTTTGCAGCAAGACAGCTGTAGGACCAGCTGAGAAAACTGCCCTGGCTGCTTGTGGTATCCTCAGATTCAGCAGGCTGCTGCCCCTGCAAAATCTGGCAGCAGTATGCGATGCCAACCCACAAGTGCCAGCTGGTGAGACAGTGCCAGTGGGTCATGCCCAGGACTGCCCTGGGGAGTGCTGTCCTCCAAGCAACAGAGCTTCCTCCTTGCCTCTTTCATTGCCAGTCCAACTTGCTCTTCCCCTGGAAGCTGATGGCATCTCTGCAGAAAACTGGATAACTCTTAAGTCTGAATGATGAGACTTTGCCATAGTCTTCATCCTCTTCTTTGCACAGAAACCCATCCATTCCTTCTGAACGTCTTCACAGATCAGTCCTCTCAGTGTCATGAGGGCACTCACCAGGGGAGAAGGGTAGCAGTGCAAGTTGAAAGCTTTCAAGTTCTTAGTTCCTCAGGGATTTAAATATGCATTGTTAGAGCCAAATAAGAGGGCAGACAGCCTTTGCACAGCACTTCAAAGTGACTCTGCATTTCATCTGTGCCCTGCCTGTTGTGGACATGTTAAAGTAATCTGGGCTGTAACATAGGAATTATTGTTCAGGGTAATCTCACAACACATTAATCAAGTAGTGGGTTCCTTTGGGAGGGTAGGGCTTGTTTCACCATTTTACTTGGAATATATGAATTTAAATACAGATTTACAGTGCAGCCAGTGCAGTCAAACTGTGTTGAAGCACAGACTGGAAGAATATAAAATGTACCCCGTGTATAGGCAGTGAAATCCTAGATGATGTCTATTCTTCTCATATCTCAAGTGAACACAGGTCCACTAAAGACTATAGACTGTTTTAATCTCCTGTAGTAGAGTGGAATCACTTAAATATATCTGAACGCTCCCATTATGCCCATTTCATAGAGGCAAGATTTAAGTGGTTGCCAGATGTTATACCCTCCTGAGTTTCCAAGCTTAGGGTTTTTTGCATTTGTATATTCTTCCCCCTTTCTGCAATCCATCATTTTGGAAAGTTATGCTGGTGGTTTGATTATTTTGAGCTTGCAAACCTCTGACACTATGGTTGCAGTTCCCTGAGACACAAAGGTAAATCCAGCCCTAGAAACCCCAGGGGATCTCTCTGGATGGGCAGCGATGTGGGGAAGATGCTACAAAAATGTCTTTGGAAAGTCTTCACAGCTCTTTGTGCTGCTCTTCCATGAGGAAAATTTGGATGCCGTGGTCTGCAAGGCTCTGTGGGTGAATAACTGAATCTGCTAGATTTACACAACTACTTTTCAGCCCTGCTTCTGTGTTAAAACAGACCTTTTACAGTGCCTTTTTATGTGGAAATCTTGTAGCTGGGTGTGGTGGGGAAGCCACTTGGTGACTCATACTGCAGGGAATTCCCTGATGAATTAGAGTATTTTTACTTCTGGACTTGTGCGCAGTTTCCTTCAATGCTGGAGTGAGTGGCCGATAAGAGCAGGCTACAAGCTACAAAGGCCCATTCACCGTTCAGCTACTCCATGTTAAAACAGGGTGTTTATGCCTTGCAGAGCTGAAAATCCACCCCCATAACATGTGGGTTCACAGCATTTTCGTCATTAGCAATCCCAGGTGCTTTGAGTTTCACAGTGACAAAGAAAACAAGGCAGAATCGGATGGTGGTGAAGCAGGGATGGCTATAAATAACAGGGATGGGTCTGTAAATGTCAGGCTTCCTGACCAACCTGGTGTCTTAGTTGGCAGTAGTGCTGCTGGCCACCTGTCAGCACAGCCTCCAGCCTGTGCAGAACAGGTGAGAGCAGCTTCTCCTTCCCCCAGCACTGCCGCTGTCTCTTTGGAGGAGGAGGGATTTGAGGATCATTCATCCAGCCCATGCGTGGTTCCCCCTTGAAGCCTCAGCTCTGTTGGGTTAATGGCTGTTGCTGCTGGCAGTGAGGGAGCAGGGCACTCTACCAGGGACTCTGCAGGGCTTCTGCCCTGCCATTGAATGCATGGATGTTTTGGGTTTATTTCCATTTGGTAAAAAAGCCTCTCACAAAATGTAAGACACCAGTATAATACCTTGACCCAACTTTTTAGCTGTATAAAGAACTGTCTTTCTCTTCAAAATATTGCACTATAAATCTTAAAAATGCCAAAACAAAGCCAGGCATTTGGTTTGGAGAAGACACTTCTTATTACTTTGTAAAAGTAAATAGTGAAATGAAAGGGACTGAAATAAGACCTTTGGAAAAGATGTTTTCTCTGTTTTCCTTCGTGCCTCCTCCTCTCCTTCCTCTCCTGACTCCATTGCCCCCCCTCCCTGTATAACAACTGCCCATTTGGGTACGGTAATTCCAGAGAGCAAACTTTAACGGGAATGCCTGAAATGTGTCTGCTTCAGCTTTGTGTTATGTCTGTAATTTGAATTATTTGCATTTTGGAAAGGTATAAATTGCTCTGGTGTACTTGGGTTGGCTGGCGGCCAGGAGGGAGTTGCCTCGGGCCCAGACCAGGCGCGCTGCTGCAGATGTGGCAGGCGTACAATGGAAACTTTTGTGGGCGAGGAGCCCTCACTCCTCCAGCACACACTGACAGGAGGCGGCATCCCGCCTGCTCGCCAGGCTCCCTGACGGATGGGCACTGGGGCAAAACCACTTTCTCTGGCATAGATGGACTATCTTGAGGCTTAGGGCTCACACAAACCATTCCAAAGCCATTATTCCCTTTTTTTTTTTCTTTTTTTCTTTTTTTTAATTTCAGCTGAACTGTTTAAACCTGCAAAACATGTTTACTGTAAAAGGTTGACGTAGTGGTCTAAGGTTTCCCTCCTGGAGCTGGTCCCAGTCTGTGGGCGTTGAGATTTCCCTCTTGGTTCACCAGACGTAATATGAGGAATTGTCTTTCTTTTTCTTTTTCTTTTTTGGTCTCTTGCTTCATAACAACTTTTGCTCCCTGTGTTTTTTTTAAAATGAAATGTCACTAGCTGTTAATGAGTTGTCTATTCCCTACTTCTTCCTTCTCTTCCGTTTCCCCTCAGTTGCCAATGGTCTGGACAGTCCTGAGGGAATTTCTTGGAGCAAAACCTGTATTGTTCTTCCTAGCTTCCAAAGACAAGCCACAGCTCTGGTTTTTTTATTTTTCTAGTAGTTTAGATTACAGCATCTAAAATATTTGTACACAAACTCCTTTTGTCATCATAAAAATTTTAAAAATGCATAAAGGCAGTGCTGCATGAAATAATTGAAAGAATAGCTGGAGATGGAGTCATTTTGAATTTTCCTGAAGTATCGGCAGGAAATAAAAACCAGAAACCTGAATCAGATCGGTCCTCTTGCAAAGCACAAATTAAACATAGCAAAAATACTGAACTTCTGGTAATCCATTTACAAAGGCAAATTGAACACATGTTAACTACTAGTCTGGATGTCTGTAGGTTTTTAAAAAAAAGAGCCCAGCAAACCCCTTCCAAAGCAGAAGTTTCTACACTTCACAAAATGTGTGATAGTGTCACAGCGTTGTGTTGCTTTTATAGCTGATTGGATTAATTAGGGGCAAGGAGGGAGTGCTGCAGAGGCTGGAGATAAAGGAGGCTGCTCCCAGACAGGGGATGTGTCTTGGCTTGCTGAATTTTGGTCAGGGTTTTCTACTGACAGCCCAGGGGAAGCATCTGTTGGATAAATTGTGAAGTGATCGCCAGTCCTCCCAAGAAGCCTGCTTCAATTCTGGCACTCTCCAAAGGCATCGTTAAGGACTCTCAAGCACTGAGACTCTCAAGTCTGGCTGTGCCTGCTCTCCCTGCAGCTGAACGTGGCAGTAGCAATTAAAGGGATTCCTCTTCCAGCATCACAAGTTAAAATGTAGGAAGAAACTGAGGGTAGATCTGCTAATTGTTTTCCTATGGGAAGACCTGCCAAATTCACTGTGGTATTTGTGCTTCAGCCTTCATGTTGTACTTCTTTCCATACATTTAAGAGAAAGGGGGTTTGGATATTAAAATAATCGCCAGGGATAGTCCCTCAGCAGCATTCCTTTCACAGTAGGACAGCTGTACACAAAAATATTATTTACAGACATTTGTAATAAATCAGGCAGTTCTAATTGTGTCACCTCCATCCTGGCCATGAAAGCAAAGAGAAAAGAAAAAGTGCCATTCACTCTTTTACCTTTCAGAGGGCTGTTTTTCTAAGGCAAGCCCACATCCATGTGATGAAGTTCAAAATAACTAATATTTGCATTTGCATGTCCCAGTGCTGCAATAAATGTACAAAAGAGATGACATAAGTCTCCGTTTCCCCTTCATTTCGGTAACATCTGACAGTGGTGGGACTTGTGAAGCTGCATGTTTCTCCACTATCCAGCTTATACAGCTTATCCAGTCTGTTTATGGCCTTTCATTTGTGTTTTTCTAGGTCGGCAGAATGGAAACCTTACGTTCTGTATTATTTTTCTCATTTCTTTCCTATTGAGGTCTGAAGATGCAAGGAAATTAAAGCCCACCTTGTTTTCCAGTGATTTCTGTATCAGTAACGTGCAGGAAAAATGACCAGACAAAGCCAGTTTCTTTCAAAAGACACGTTCCCAGAAAAAGCTATAGTTGTGGCTTAAATCTGTGTTTGCTTGAAAACAGAAATTCAGTGGATTTGGAGGACCCAACACACCACTAAAAACAGCTCCAGAAGTGGGACTACTGTAGCTGAACAAAACCAACTTCAAAATGGAGTCTAAAGCTGTGTTTCCAAGCCTGTGGCCTTGCGTTTTGACCCAAGTAGCAGAATTATGACAAGCCAGACTAGAAGTATATTAAAATCAAATCCTGCATGGCTGAGTATCTTCCTTAATGCTAGCTTTCTTTTTGTATTGTTTAGTATTAATATTGAATATTACTTAGAGCCTAGGTAGTGTTCAAAAGGCGTCATAAGTAGAAGTATTGTTGTCTGAAAGTTCAGCAAGTTGAGATGTAGAACAGTTGCATATTTTGTCCAGGCTAGTGGCAGAGCAAACTCCCAGTGGCTCCCCCCTATCATGATATCATGCACTCTGAACTGTCGTTCTTCCCTTCAGAAAAGCTGAAGGGGCTCCCGTCACAGGTGACCCAGATGGTCTCTCAGTTGGGCAACACTTTGGGCAATGCATTGTGAGAGCTCCTTCTCACATATGCAGTGCCCCTTCAAAGAGGTTGTTTTTGTGAAAGTTGTTCCTTTCTTGGCTTGGGAAAGGAAAAAAGGAAAGAACTAGATATCTTTTTCTTTTGTCTTTTAGATGGTCACCATGTGTGGGAAATGGAAGCCAAAACCGACAAAGAAATGTGCAAGCCAGTAAGTCTGCCTTAAATATTTTAACATCAAGATGAAAAATATATATTGCCTTCTCCAGCACTGTTACTTAAGAGGGATTTCCAAGGCTTTGGCACTGAAACAGAACAAGTACTTAGGCCTCCCCTCCTGGAAATCTTTCTTTAACGTGAGCATGGGGTAAAAAGCCTTTGCTGGAAGCTATCCCAAAAGTAGGAGAGACCATTTGGAAAATATTTTTTCATTGTCTGGGATGGGCCAGTTCCATCTGCTCATCTTTTGTCTTGCTGGGTCAGTTCTTTCCTCTGCTCCCAAAGCAATTTCTGATCATTTTCCTTGGCTTTCCTCTCTCTTCAGCAGGAGAAACATGAGTCCCCTCACAGGAGATCCACATAGGAGAAGTGTGGCTCTCTCAGCCATGACACCAAGTGGGAAGTACGTCCTCTATCCCACGTCTGCAGGAATATGCAATACTTGCAAAACTGCAGGCAAACAATTAAAACATCTCAGCTGAATTCAGGCCAAATGCTAAGAAGAGAATTCCCCATTACTCTTTCAAAAAGTGCCAAGGGAGGTTTTGATGGTCATAGCAGATTCACTGTGCATATGTCTGAGCTGATGCCCTAGAAGCTAAGTAACTCCTTAGCCCCATGCTGGAGTATTTGGTTTCTGGCCGTGGAAGATCATCTACATTCTCCAGCCCTTTTTCGTGTTGCACTAGATGTGCTTGCAACAGTGACTCTCCCATGCACAGAAGCTAGCATACTTAAAACTCCCTGAATTGTTATATAAAAATATATATTTTTACTGTGGAAAATGGAAATATTTGAGTAATGCTGTCCTAATGCCTTTCAAAGGAAATATTGTTAGGTTCAGATATATCAGGGATGACCTGCCAACTGAGCCGTTGTGCTTTCTCCTGCTGAGTTGGAGACCACAATTTGATTGTGGTCCCAGATTCTTGACAGAGGCAAGCTGGATAGAGCCTTGTCCATATGCAGTATCATATTTTCTGTCCAAAGGGAAGAAGGGAGGGCTAGTGATTTTGTAAAGATCTGAGCCGTGCTAAAATAATTTCCCTACTTCTAGAGTCCTGGACTAGGACGCTGAGGTTGGTGGGAAGCCATCCTTGCCCACAAAGCCCACCAGTTTCCCTTCAGAGAGTGCTCCTCTTCCTTCTTGGGGTTAACTTTTCAATACTATTGTACAGCTAGAATGCCTTAGTTGTGCCTTGACTTTCTGATTTGTTGCTTTCGCAGAATTCATTGGTGGTTGAGATACCACCTTTCCGCAATCAGAGAATTACCAGCCCTGTTCAGGTCAACTTCTATGTCTGCAACGGGAAAAGAAAGAGGAGCCAGTACCAGCTTTTCACGTATCTTCCTGCTAATGGTAACAAAACAAATTCCTTATCTCTGCTAGGAAAAGTGAGATAATGATCATACATGGTTCTAATAATTATTTAGTAATTCAAATATTTTGGAAGTATACCTGGTGCTATGAGAGTGAGAATAAATCCAGGAGAGCTGCCTTTGTCTCTGCTGCCCACACAAGAGACAATGCAGATTGTTTCCATTTGCATCGGTGGCTGAGACCTGTTGGAACAAGGACTTCTGCTTTTGGGAGCTGAAGAGCCGCAGCACAAACTCAGACGTTTGTGACGGCACTGAGCTCTCTGCTAAGCTATGGTCAACCCTTGGTCTGACTTTCTAACCCCAGAGGGTAAATTGCATTCAAATAACATTTCTAAATTCACACCACAATATTTTAAGCATGCTGGGCTCTGAGCTGGAGGTGGTGTGTGGATTCCTCTTGCAGTCATCTCGTACCTTGCTGCCTTGCACAGGGTGAAAATTGAGATGGACAACGCGGGTAGAGATCAGAGTGCTCCATGTAAAATGCTTCATGGATGGGAAATGTTCAGAAATGTGTGACCATTTTTTTTTGAGCTTATATTGGTAGCTGTGAAGTGAAAATAAAGTCACTCATGATAGCTGAATTCCAAGCATGGAAATGGCTTTTTTTACCAAGAGCACTCTTTGGGGGAAAGTAGGAAAAGAAAGTTGTATGTTTTGTTGTTGTTGTTTGGGAAGCTAAAGGAATTAGAAAAAAATTATGAAGCTTTGCTTTTCTTTCCAAGTGAAAATAATCCTTCTGTGGGAAATACCAACAAAGCAATATTCGTCACATCACATGACTTGAATAGACACGCTAACTTTTTGTAGGTGAAATCCCATAAAATACACATTTGCAATTTCACCCAGTTAGCATGCATGCACTTTTATTGGGACTTAAATTAAAAATAAGAGTACAGGAAACCTGACATGGCAACAGAGTGCTTATTGCATATGTTCTGTGTAGCTATGCTTCACTGAATCAGCCTACTTATGCAAACTTCATTCCCAGTGGGGATGTCTGTACATTTAAAAACTCTTCATCTCTTAAATTGGAAAGAAAAAGAGTTGTTATTCTCTTCCACAACACTTTTCAGCAACAAAAATCAGTTGTAGAGGCAATCAGGTATTGCCTTGTCACTGAAGTTACCCTCATAAATATTTCAGATTCAAGCCTCTTCTTAGCTGCTGTTGATTAGGCAGCATCTTCCCTCCAGCCTTTACATAGGCCTTTTTTTACCATTGTATTCTAAACCCTGGGAATAGTGTGCACTCCTGCAGAATTGGCTTATGCTATCACTATTCTGTGTTTGGAACATTTGATGCGAAGAGATGGGAATACATACTAGTGACAGCAGACTTAGTGACAACAGGGAACCAGCCTAGGCTTTATTCTGCAAAGGCATCTTTAATTATGGTAATTGTTGAAAACATTAGGCATCTTGTTTAGTCTGCTGCACCAATTTAAATTCAAGTGAAATCTTTTCATTTCAGTGTGAGGAAACCTGAAAGAAAAAATGTAACACCAGGATAGGGTAAAGGGAAACAGGTATTCCAAGTAAATATTCTTTCCATTCCTATTTGGTTCTCCATTCACATTCTCTTAATACATGTGTATATGTGCATGTAGGTAATTGAAAAACATGTTGCATTCTTTGCAGCCTCACCCATAGCAGTGGTAAAAGTGAATGTGCTTCTGCAATCATCGGAATTAATAGTATAGTATGTTTTTAATAAGCATGTGTTGTAATGCCTGTGTTACAGCTGTGAGGTTTTGCCCTTTTGTGGCTGGTATTTTTTTCCGTCATGCCTTTCAAAGATAGATACAATCACCTTTGCTGTGTATTTAGAAACCACGTACAGTGATTAAATCAGTCATTCATACTGCTGTATTTCTAGGAGTCATTTATGCTTCATTTGATTTCAGTCACAACATTCTTTTACTGCTTCAAGGCATTGTAGAAAACCAAAGTTTAGCTCATGCAGAAAAAAATTACCTGAGTCAAGAACCACTGGGTGATCAGTGTAAAAAAATGTAGATGAGATAAAGCATGACTTTGGCCCAGGTAACACTTTGCACTTTGTTTGTCGTTTAAACAAATCTCACAAACAGAGAAGGTGGAGGGTTTTGACAAGCAAATGTCAGAGTGATCATGAAGTGTAAGATGTGGTTTTACACAAATGAGACAGTATCCTGTAAACTGCTTCTTAATCTTCTGTGCTTTAGGACTAATCAAATGCTGCATTTCAGTGCCTACTGTAGTTTTGCAGGTATTTCTGTGTGAAGGAGCTTTAAAAAGCTTCATGATGCACATCAGACATATATTTTACAGCTCAACTGGACTGTGCTAAAGCAAAATACCAAATATGGACTTAAGCCTAAATGTTATGTGAACCCCCTGGCTGTGCTCCTGGGGTGGGTGTGGGCACATGCAGAGCAGTGGGAGAGCCATGGGCTCGCTGTGCAGCTCCCACCCCCACTGCGGGGCAGTAGGGGGTTTTTCCTGTAGCTCCTATTTCTCCTCATTCCCTAGGGGAAAACAGCCAGTGGATCCAGGGACACGTGACCTCACTCATCCCACCTCCCATGGATGGTCCTATAGCATCTCCATGGAGTACAGCTCTGTGACATGCAGCCAACATAAGCTGCCATCTCCAGCAGTGTTATTTCGCCATCTTAGGGCTTCTCCCATGCTGCGGAGATGTGGCAGGATTGTACCTTCCCTCTGTTAGCTCAAGTATTTGGCAGAGCAGGGACTTACTTGGTGAAGATGAGGTTCTGCTTCAAAAATAAAAAAACTGCTGTAAAAATGAAAGTCTTACTGCTTTGTAAATGAAAAGTTTAAATAACAAAGCAAAACAGAAAGTAGATGCTTTGCAAAAGGAGCCAAGATCTTGAAAATGGGCTTGCTTAAGTCTTTGGCTTGGGATAGACTGTAAACCTAAGAACTCATAATCCACTTTTGATTGAAATTTTGATTTACTGTTCTGCTAAATTTGAGCAACTCCTGAATGCTTTATTAGCTTATATTTTACAGAAATGACTGTAATGTCATTTTTTTAGTGTTACTTCAATGATACGTATCACTGAGCAATTGCATATCAGTTTTGTCCTGGAGCCTGCAGGCTTGTAGGCTCTTGGAGACTCCTCCACAGACATGCCTGGCACAGAAATATAAGTAGTTTCCATACCATTCTGGCACAGGTGAATTCCTGCAGCTCATATGGTAAGTACTGATGCATTTTGCATTGCCACATCCCATCAAAATTTGAGGAGAAAGGCTCTGGACCAGACACTGCAGTCAGGATTCTGAGCAGAGCCTTCGGATGTTCAGCTTTTAAAGTGCCTCCACTGCTGTGGCTCCGTGCAAGGAGCTCTGCAGCTCCATTACATGCAGCAGAACATTTTGGAAAACCACGTTTCAGGGTTAAACTAACCCGGAGAGTCTGAAGAAGAACACAGGCGTGTATGCTGTGATTCCAAATCCTGTGTTTTCGTCTAAGAAAGCTGAAGGACTTCTCCTGCTCAGAAGACTTTAAACAATGAATGATAAGGATTAGATTTCTGTCTGTTTAGATTTCTTTTAAGTAGGTACAAAAAAATAGAGGAAATGTGGTCAAGAACTTATTTTTGCAGATAGGACCGAGTGCTCTCTATGTTTTCTGTTACTCAACAAATATTGATATCAAGAATGTTGAACACAGGAAAGTTTTTCTTTGAATTTCATTTATAAAGTAGTGATATTTGACTAACCAAAGACAGGCTAGTTTGTCCAGGAAATATGTAATAAAAAGGAAAAAGGAAAGTTGATGTGTTTCTTCTACTGGAATGAAAAATACGCTTTTGCAAAGAGTTGATGATAAAGTATTTCCAGTTTCTGTTTCTGTCAGGCTTCGTAATTGTCAAAGCATTATTAAAAGATCAGTTCATTGCTTCTGGTATTTATTAAAATCGTGTTGATATTCTGGGTAACTTTTACTTTGAGATGCATTTTGCTACCCACAGGGCCAGATTTCCAACTGCACAGCCTTCACTCACAGATACAGCTTTTCTGCAGCTCCTTTGCCTCCCTGCAGTCATCTGCACAAGTCTTCAAGATGTTGAGCTCCTCTGAAAACCTGACCACAGTGACTTGGTGGAAGTCCTTTGAATCTGTGGGTGTGTAGCTGTGCTGAGAGCCTGCCTGTGGTGACTAGATGTGCCTCAGTGTTGTGATTTACAGCCCAGCAGCACAGAAGTGAAGCTCTTAACATTGTAGAATAGAATCATAGGATATCTCAAGTTGGAAGGGACCCATTAAGGATCATTAAGTCCAACTCCCCACTCCTTGCAGGACCACCCCTTGGTGTACATCTGGAAAGGATGTGTGCTGCCCATAGCATATTGTTGTCAGCATTCTCCTGACTTACTACCTCTGCTCTAAAATTATCCCCTGCCCACCATACAGATGGGTGCAGCAACACTTTGCTTACAGCTGCATTGAGCAGCCATGCCTCTGTTTCACCTCAGCCCTTCCGCCCACACCTCACTCCCTAAGTTCAAAGATGACATCAGCCCCTTAGCAGAAATGAGGATGCACGGTGTTGCCACTCTAATGTGACACAGCATGTGGCTTGTGCTGATTATCTCCTGACACCTCTCACCTCTCAGTGTTTGTTGAAGTTTCCTGCTTGAGGTTGGCAAAATTATTAGCCTAGTCCTTTATGCAAACGATGGTGACTTGGAGGCTGCTGGGGGAGCAGGGCCAATGCAGGGCCTGTGTTGTGCAGGGACCATAACCTGTGGCTGGTGCAATACAACCTCAGCAGTGCCTCAACAAGGGGACGGAGCGTGGCTGAGTCAGGCCTGGAGCCTCGGACCTGCTGGAGGTGTTTTCATCCCCAGAAGCATGTGGACTGCTGCAAAGCCAGCACATGGCAGGACAGGTCAACAGAGGGGACAGGTGAAAGGTTGGCCCCAGAGGACTTTTATTTTAGGTGAAAATAGGAATCACAGTTACTCACTTTTACACTATACACTGACACAGTTTATTTCGTTTTGGCTACTCAGTGGCTGATTGTTAATTTTGACATTTGGCAGAGTAACTAAAAGCAGGTGAGGTTTTGTCAGAGTCCTGTTCTCATTTATGACAATCACAAAGTTCATCATCACTGGGCGTATCAGCCCCTCCACTCCCATCCAGGAGCCATGGGAGGTCTGTGGAGGAGCAGAGGAGGCTCGTGTTGCACTCACCAGCTTTACACCCGCAGGTGCTGGGTGCCCACTGGAGCTGCCCATGCCTCGTGCATTTGCCCACACTTCATCCAGGTGACATCCATTTTCAGCAGTCACACAGAGCCCAGCAAGCTGCATCTGACCTGCACACATAGTCTGTCTTGATCTGTGAGGAGAGGCATATGAAGAACGCTGCCTCTCTGTGGTGCTCCATCTTCACCTAGAAGGCCAGGAAAAAACGTCCACCTGTGTGATTGCCCTGTGAAAGGCAGGGGTGGACAAGTGCTCTGTAGAAGCCTCTGGCTGTGTCTGACCATCAGCAATGATCACCCCTAACAGTTAACTTCCAGTGTATAAAATTGAGGACTTCTTGCCTTGCTTTCCAGTGATTTCACATGCAAGAGGGGATAAAGTCAGCACTGGTGGTGTAATGTTGTGTAGCATCATCAAAACAGACCTTAGCCCAGTTGACTTTAACATCTGACAGAGGTGACATAGAAAGCTTTGGCCGGTGCAGACTGGGTTTTGTGCACAGTTAAATGTCCAATTGAAGGCAGCAGTGGAGCCAGGTGCTGCACCACATGTGGAAGCAGCAGTAGAGCAGCCCAAGTGGGCATAACCCAGGACTTGATTTTCCTGTTCAACACCGTAGGCTTGAACAAATTGTTATGGTGAAAAATTGTGTCTTTTAAGAATTGTTATCTCTTTCTTTTGAAAGAAAGCTAATGCATAATTTTCTGTACTAGCACAACCCAAAATGCCCTCCACCTACCTTCTAGTTCTCCCCACCTGATTTAGCAGGGTATGCAACAAGCTACTGTATATAATCTTCTGTCTCATAAATATGTGTAGAATAACCTAATAGATTAACAGCTGTTGAAAAGCATTTAGCAAATGAGTTAGCTGGAAAGCACTTCCAAATCAGATAATGTCACTGTCCGAGATTATGTGGTGAGGTGTATGCACAAGGTTTCCATCTCCCCAAGCCATTCTTGTATAAAACTGTGCATATTCATCTGAACCTGTAAAAATCCATACACAAAATCCAAAAAGGGTGGCAGGCAGACAGGCATGTTTTAGAGTTAGCCCTCCTGATGAGTAGCCCCAGTAGTAGTGTCCAAGTAAGAGAGGGCGCGTTCAGATATTTGTGCAGATAAAAGTTGCACACACACGTGCTCCCTGCAGTGTCTTGATGGCAGGAGGCTTCCTTTGTGTCTGAGTCACCATGCACTGGATTTAGTAACTAAAAGCAAAGGCTTGATAGCAGCTTGACCTTTAAAAGTATTTTGGCTTAATAGGTGCCTCGGTAAAACACCAAGTTCACAGACAGCATCTGCACAGGTCCCTGTAGCTGACTGTCTCACAAGATCCCTGGGACTGAGTGCTCATCCCGTGTCGCTGAGGTTGCTATTGCTGCACATACGTTGGCCGGGCATTTCAGAAAGTTTTGCTCAGCCATGTTGCTTGGTGTTACTGAAGCAGGGATTGTGTTTTGTGAGGGCAGCCAGTCCCTTGCCTCTCCCCAGAACCAGCTGCTCCACAGTCAGAACAAGGGGAGAGACCTCAAGTATGCTGGATCTGGCCAGTGCTGCAGCAGCAGCCAGCATTTTGTCTTTGCACAAATCCAGAGTGGCTAAACTGCACGTGGAGATGTGTCCACAGCCCTAATTAGTCTTTGGTCACCCAGCAGCAAAGCAGTGACAGGAGCTGGGGTCACCAGTGCAGTGTCTTCTGAAGGTGTGCTGCCAGTATCAAAACTGACTGACAGGGAAGGATTTCAAAGGCACAAACGGCCTTTCAGAGCTCAACTCAGTAATGGAGCTAAGTCCTCAGCTCTCTGTGAAAGTCCCATCCCAAATTCTTACCAATTGCCAGATATTTAGTCCAGAAGTTGAAGAAACGTGTGTGTGCACATGATGAAAAAAGTAGGGGTTTGATTTTCATACTCTTAACTAAAATCTGTGTGCAGGTGCCAGGGAACTACATCATAGTCTGCACCATGAAAGGAAGCTATTTTGTTGGATAAGTTCAATCAAACTTAAGGGTAAAATAAATATATTTTAGTGCCATAAATGTCTACACTGATAATACTACATGGAATTGGGAATTTGATAGTTAAATGTTAATCAGGATAAACATCTGCTTAATTGATAAGATTTTGTTTTTTCAGTTCACATATTTTAATAACATTTCTCCCCCCAAAAAATAAAAAATAAGTTTAAAAACCCATCTGTATTGCTGAAGTGTAAAAGCAAACACACACTTGTTAGAATTGTCAAAAAAAATATATATAGTTTATATCTGAGCACTTTCTGACTCCTTTTACTGAATGTGCATGATTTATTATTTTTTTAAGCAGTTTTACCTGCTAGAAAGGCCTTTCATTTAAATGTGAGCTTGCAGTATTGGCTGAAATATTTCTCCCAGATTCAGACACACACAGAAGGACCATTGTCTTCCACCAGTGCCTTGGTATGATGTCATAACCCTGATCTTTCTGAGTAAGAAGCTTTGATTTATAGCTAGGGCTGCTGCCAATGCATGGTTCTCAGAACTTCATATTAAATTAGATGACATAATGACATGAGTTCAGAGTCTAAGAAGGTATCACCAAACCATTGAAAACCAATTTGAAATTAATTTGCTTATCAGACTAATTTAGAACAGTGCCTTCTGTCATATTTTAATATTCAAAATCAAGAACTGTTTAAAACCGTCTGTCAGCTGACCTTGTGCATTGTGAAGTAACAGGCATTAAAAATTTCACTGTACCAAACTTGAATTCTTTTTAACCATTTTAGGGCAAGGGCCAGATCCTTCAGCACTCTGAATAATGTGGCTTCTGAGTCTCATCTTTTGTGTTTACAATTTCACAAATTCTGGCTTCATTGCTGCACTCAATTATAGGCGAATCTCAGTATATCACAAATTCAGTCACAGTTTTTTGTTTTAGCCAGCTGAGAGTCTGCAAGATTGGGTGCTACCTCAGCACCACAGAGCAGTTTTGAGACAGAATAATTGTTGCTGTTGGGTATGGCTCTGCTGGATTTAAGAAGTGACTCTTTCTGCTGAAAGTGTTCACAGGTTCTGAACAGCTGTAGGGCTTTGCAGTTAATTGCCAGCCCAGGCCTGCTGGGTGACTGAATAGGAGTGTCCCTTTTAGCTGGCAGGGTGTTAGCAAGTCATTCAAGATTTAAAATATTTGGGCTAAAAGTTAGGCTAATACTATTTTCTGTTAAATACTAATCCTGAGAAAATTAGCAGTGCTGCCTATATCACATTGCATCTCCCTCTGTGAAATACTCACTTGTGGAAGTTAGTGACGACGGAAGTGGATGTGTGTTATGACAGCTAGCTTACCATGACTCCATGGGGATGTATAAAAGGGTTCAAAACCCCTTTTTCAATCTTGGTTTTGTAAAGACTGGCAGTTCATCAAGCATGAGTACATAGATAAGTGGTAACACAAGCTGGCCTGTGAACAGTGCTGTCTGCTGTGTTGTCTTGTGAAGAGGGTTCCCCCTGTGAGCTGCCTAGGCTTCTTCTGTGCAGAGCCCTGATTTGGACTTGATCCTTGAGGATCCCTTCCAAGCCAGGGTATTCTATGATTTTCTTATCTAGGAGAAAACAGTGAAGGTGGGTACTAAGGTTTGCATCAAGCTCGAAGTCAGGTACAGTTGCCCACCCCAGCTGAGCATTTCAGTCCCCCAGAAGTCAGTGAGACAGTGGGTGAAGATGTGTTAGTTCCTTGTAGCCTCATTACAGTGTTTGAGTACACAATAGACACTGTGATGGTAAGTGGGTAACCAGTGAATACAGTTACAGGCTGTTCCTGCTTTGGTTTGGGGAAGTGTGCCTTGAAATATCCATAGCTCTTGCTTCGGGCCCTCTAAAGTCTCTTGAAAAATGGACAAAAACAGTTGCCCTTTCAAAGAAAAAATGTAAGGTGGTTTACACCAACTTCTGACACAATCAAAACTGATACTTTATTAATATTTACTAATAGTAGTATTTTCAGAATGACCAGATCAGACCCACAGGTAGTTTGAGTTGAGTTTGCAAATACAAAGATTGGCAAAGATTTTTGGCCTTTGTTACTCTGTTTGTTGAAGATACATAGGCTGGGGAGAAGCAGGTAATGGGACAGAGTAGCATAAACAAGCCATTAACTGATGTAATGCAGCAGTTTGTGGTATTGTGTCCTCTCCAAGTCAAATACTACAGTTATTCATGTAAAATACTAAAGCTGAGATCTGGCCGGAAGGGGAATGTTAATGTCTTCCGTTTCTTCTGACGTGCTCAGCTTTACAGGTCTAATTCCAGGTCATCTGGATCATTAGCAATGGTTTCTTCTTGGGAAAAAAAAAATTCTTACAGACCTCCTTTCTCCAAACTGGTACCTCATGAAGACATTTGCTGTTTTTTTAGGGGGTTGAGTGGCTGCCATCCCAGTCTGTATGATGCTCGCACTCACTCTGCACAGGGTTAATGGCTATGCAGCTGGCAAAACACAGAAAAGTCAGATACAAATCCCTTCACCATTTCAGCAGGAATACTTTTTCTGTCTTCTGGTGTGATACTTACTCTAGTGATGAGATTAGCATACAAACAAAATATATGAAAGACAGCAATATCTGACTTTCTTTACTGTGTTGAAAAAACACATTAAAAAAGGTAATGAAAACAGTTCAGTTAAACAAGTTCAGGCAGCTCTAAGCATAAGTAAATCGAGTATTTGTCCATTGAAAGACAATTTGTTTCCCATTACATGAAATAACTGATGCCCATAAGTACTAGTTCAAAGCTAAACAACCCTGACTAGCCCTGACCAGTCTCTGTTTTCCATCCGAATTTGTAGGCACCAGGAGTGTCTTTGGCTGCTGTCACCATCTCCAAGTGAGATTTTGGACTAACAGGAATGGAATAGAGTTCCTGCCACCCATCAGTCCTTCACCTTGTGCAGAGCAGGACTTACTGGTGGTCTTCCATTGGCTGCAGTATGTGTATTTCAGTGTAGCAACAGACACAAAAAAAATTCACAATATTCATGACCATTAACCAGACCTCCAAATGGATCCCATGGCATTGCTTTTTTAAAGAAAAAACTCAGACTGAAGTGACAATAAAGTGCAATGGTGTGCTGCAGAAGAGCTACAATGAAAAGCCATCCTGAGATCAGGAACCTGTCTTCTGTAAAGCCTCCAACCTGCCTGCCACCAGGGCTATAATCCTTCCCTGGGTTATAACAAGTCAGACAACTCCACGGTTTATTGGAGTTGTATTGCCAGTGGTTGAGCATGGAATTATTTAGCACAGGTGTTTCTATAACAGTGATATATTGGGAAAATTCAGTGTTCAACAACCATCATATTTCCAGCTGTGCTGTGGTTAATGCTAGCGCAGTGAACCTAATATAAAACATGTGAGAATATCTGCTAGCTCAGGAACTTGTTAAAGGTATTTTCTTACAATATCTGAGTTGCTGTGTTTATCTAGGTGCATTTCTTCAGTCTTGCATTTTCCTAAAGGGTGTGATAGTGATTTTGTCAAGCTGTCACTGAACATGGGATCTGTTTCTCTCCAGCCAAATGCATTAGTAGCCCTGCTAGCCAGTGTGCATCACCCAAGCTGGTGAAAATAAGATTATGAGAAATCCAATGACAGTCCATTGCACCTAGCCTATTTGTCTTGAGCAGCACCTGTGCATCTGTTACATATATAGACCTGTTTTTACGGGAGTGCTAGAAATCTTGAAACAAGTGTTGCAAGCATCTACATGTAAAAGAACATAAAAGGAACAAAGTTAACAAGGGGCTCGGGGACTGTAAAACAAGGGTAGTGAAGTGCATTCACCACCAACAAAATCTGTGGGTGTTAAAAGAGGTTTTATATGTACAGATGGACATGTGCATTTTAAGGGGCTCAAAAAGACTCCTACACAAACATAATAAATGGCTGAAAAATGTGTGTTTTGTAAAACAAATGCAAATAAAAATACAATCAGAGACACTCGTGCAACACATGTATCTGAGCTGAGTTGTGAAAAGAGTTTCATTATTAACTTTGTGCCACAATGGTTTGGTTATTGGAATATTACGAAAAATATTCTCTAGTGTCACCAAAAATTTTTTAGAAAGAAGATAAATGCCACCATACATCCATACTTGATCGTTTTATGCATTAGAGGTGCATCTGACTAGAAAAAAATACATCTATGGTCTAGCTTGGCTCTATTATTTGTAATTTTCCTGACAGAGAATGTGGGTCAGTTTTGCCTGTATACTGCATCTCTTGTAGGAGAAGCTTCAAAGATGGCTCTCTTTGATTTGTGAGAGAAAGC
This sequence comes from Agelaius tricolor, assembly GCF_023055355.1. Taxonomy (NCBI): domain Eukaryota; kingdom Metazoa; phylum Chordata; class Aves; order Passeriformes; family Icteridae; genus Agelaius; species Agelaius tricolor. The sequence continues at coordinate 1,936,963 of NW_027269262.1, read as the reverse complement.
AAATGTTGAAAAGACACCTCAATTTGACAAAGGATCTTTCCTTGATTGGAGAAAGCAGCTCTGCATTTGTCACCACTGAGTTGATGCTCACTGACAATCATTTCTGTCCACATTCTGGTAGTTTTTAGAGATGTGACTGCTCAATTAAGGCATTGTTTGGGACAGTGGGTAGAGCAAGCAGAGGTCTAAAACAGGAATCAGTGTTTCTTGGTAGCCAGAGATTGACTAACATTTGTTAGGAGTTGGCATTAGCAAAAGTGAAATGCAATTATGTAAAAAAACTAAACAAATCAGATCCTAGTCTTTCAAAAATATCTTCATAATTGAAAAATTCTTGTACATAGCACTTTGTCATGTATCTTTGCAACTTTATTTTTATTGAACTCTAAAAGCCCCATCTCTACCTTATTATGCTCCAGTTTACTGCGTGTACAGACATTTATCAAATGGGCCATCGGTAGCTGTAGAAATGCAGTAGTCTATCCAAGTTAAAATTCTTGCCTTGATTACTACAAATCCATGGAGCCCTTGGGTCCAAAGCTTCCACTGAAGCACAGCTATTTGCAAATAGATTTTTATAGCACATTAGTGCTGGAGGAGAGTCCAAAGAAAATAGTCTTTTTCAATATTAGAACCAGCTGTGACTTTCTTGTGCTGATGACTCATTCATTTTTTTTTATAGGGTGGGAGAACTAGGCAAAAGACACACAGAGTCTTATTCACGACGTTGTTTGTTTTGAAAAGGGTATCCTAGCCACAAGCCAACTTGATCATACCAATACGCAACTCATGTTTATTTAAAACCTTTTTTCTTTTAACAGTTCCAATTATAAAAACAGAACCCACAGATGACTATGAGCCTGCTCAAACCTGTGGACCAATGAACCAAGGCTTAAGCCCTCTCTCTAAACCATACTACAGTCAGCAGATCATGATGCCCCCTGATCCTGGTTCGTGCCTCGTGGCTGGCTTTGCCTCCTGTCAGCAGAGAAACGCCATGATGTCACCTTCTCCCAACGCAAGCCCCAAGCTGCACGACCTTTCATCCTCTCCTTACAAGTGCATCCCCAACCCGGGCCACAGTCACCTCGGACTTCAGCAGCCCGCTGGAGGTGTCCCCACCATACAGGAAGTGCCAAGGTCTATAGTTGTGCACCCAAGCCCCCCTGAGCAATCATCTCACGTCATGCTGCAGCCGCAGGTGAGTCAACATCTGAGCAGTAGCTGTCCCCTTGGTTATCAACAAACACTCTATCCCAACAGTCCCTCTTCTCCAGTTCCATCTGTTACCCAAGAGCCAACCTATTTGCAGTCCTGCAGTCCAACTCACTCATCCATAATGGGTCAACAGCAGCAGCAACTGCCGAAGGTTCACAGAAATGAGTCTCCAACAACCCAACCACTGTCATTGCCAGAGTTGCATGAGGAAAGTAATCATAATTTGGCCCCTATTCCTGTAACGATCAAGCGAGAACCTGAGGAATTGGACCAGATATACCTGGATGATGGTAAGTCCTCCATGGCACAGGTTTGCGTTCACCATGTTGCTCTATCAGTGAGTTCCCTTAAGCCCCCCTTCTTTTGAATCCTGTTGGAAAAGAAGTTCCGTTAATAGCCTGGTGGAAAGGTGCGGACTTTGCTTGGGTTGTCTTTATACAGGAAAGGGCCCTTTCATTTCATTTGCAGTAATGAAACCCCATTATCTTAGCATTAAATGATGTTAGTTAGCATAGAGCTCTATCTGCATGACCAATAGCTATGTTGTAATAATCTTAACTGTATGTTCTTGTCTTGTGCCCATGCCAGTGACCTGTGGAGCTGCAGTGAAAACGTATTTAACATTGTCCCATTCATAATGCAGTGAAACATCTGATGTGCAAATCTGTTCACTGAAACTAAATGTTAAACTGCTCTACTTAGTTGAGAAGGTTCAAATTAAAAATGGAGTCGTATCTTTCAACGTCACTTTTCAGTCTGTTTGCATCTGAGGTTTAGGACTACCTTTTTTTCCCATTTTTATTGTGGCCTTGCTGCTGCTTTTTCTTTTCTTCTTTTTTTTCTTTTTCTGGTTTTGTAAGATTCTGTATGCATATATATTTTACATGCAGCACTGAAAAGTTGAAATGCTGTGATAAACCTGTAAGACCCAAATATTTATTAGTTGAATGTAATAAAAGAGAAAATATGAAATTTGGTTATATGACCTTACTGAACTGCGATTGAGCATTTGCTGCTAAGAATCCCAGTAGTATTCTGGACCCTTACCTTAAAGCAGGATGGGAATTCCCTTCCAATAGCCACGTAACTTTATATAACATACCATGCTTATTGAAGAAAGAAATGCCACTTAAATGGCTGCATTGAAACTACTTGGTGCCAAGAAACATCTGAATGTTATCGTCCTTTAGGGAGAATTTAAGGACAATTCATTGCACTGTTTTGTTTTTTTTTTAAAAAAAAGGACATTTTGTCATTCAATTTTAAACAGCATGCTACTCACTGAATTAGGATTCAAAATTAATGTTCTGGAGCCTGAGTAGCAGCTCTTTGCTTTTTAACTCTAGGAAAATTATTTTTCTTCACAAAAGTTGTTACTGCTTACATGATAGAGAGATCTAGGGAACTTTCCCTAATTAGGAGATAAGGTCACTAGTTTTGCACAACATATCTTTTTGACAAGGTTTTCTTCATACAGTGTGTATTTTTATCACTTACTTATGCTGCAAGGAGCATGATTTCAACCAGGTGTATGAGAAATGTACACAAGCAAAAAAATTTGGGGGTTTGAGAAAAAACAGAATTTATCTATGTAAGGAGGAGAATTTAGATAACTCTAAACCTAAACTCTGCTTTTGAAGAAAAGCACAAGAAAGGGGCAGCCTTCCTGCCTTACCTCTCAAAAATCCAGCTACCTCTTCTCAGACAGAACTATGAAAGCTGCCTTTGCCTTTTCTTCTTGCCCCACTCTCAAGGGCTGGATCCAGCTAGTGGGTGTGGTTCCATGAGCTGACCCAACTGACAAAGTGTAAATGGTTTTGCCTTTAACCTCATCTCTGTTCCATCGCACACCAGTCCTCCAACAGATGATCAGAACTAATTGTAGAAGCTACCATGTACATCTGCACTGATACCTGAGGTTGACTTTGGAAATCTCTTCAGCTAGCCAAATCCAGATAGACTTCCCTTTGGCATCCAGCAGGCTTTCAAAATCCTTCTGTGGCTAACCACAACAGCTATAGAGCAAGAAAGATGTAACAGTCCTGATAACGGTATATAGTAGGAGGAAGCGCAAGCCTTTGTGGTTCAATGAAATAAGTACCACCAGTTCCCACTAAAAGGGTCAATCAGAAATGGCTAAAATGATATTTAGGTTGTCTCAGGGATCACACTGATGGAGCTCAACCCACATGATCTGCCTTTTCCTATCTAAACCTTATCTCACTGCCTGAAGAAAAAGTCATCCACTCTATGTATAGTTGAAGTCTACTACCGTCTGTATTTGTCTCAGTAGATGAACGAGGGGCTAAAGGCAGGAAGTGTTTCTTGTTGGATTTGTGCTGGCCAAGACACCCTGTTCAAACCATGCAGAGCTCTGGCATGCCTCAGACACGCAGCACAGGAACAGGAAGCTGTGAGTCAGGCTGGAACCCTGTTTAGGTATATGCTATATGCATTTCATAGGCAGCGTTTTCACCACCACTGCAGACATAGGTTTCACATTACATTTAATCTGATGGAACAGCAGGCTCCTAAGGAAAGGGTGGCCTCAATCTGTCTTACTCTGTCATGTGTTCTTGCTGCTTCCTTCGAGTCATATCAATTGATTATGGAGCAGCAGAGCAGGCTAATGGAAAATTAGCCTGCCCAAAATAGCTAAATCCACAGTTGGGTCAGCTCACGGAACCATGTCCACTAGCTTAGATCCAGCCCTTGAGAGTGGGGCAAGAAGCCTGGTGCTGTGGGTCGAGGGTGCTGCCAGGTCACTCTGAGTGGCAGAAGCCCACGAATAGGACAGAACAAGTGTGAGTTGAAGCCACTTCTGATGCGATCTTATCCTCCCCAGCAACTATCTAAACACTCATCCTGTTTTGGTTAAAAATCCCCTTCACCTGTCAGTTCCGGAAGGGTGACGTCTGGGCTCCCTCTCCCAGTCTCAAAGGGCATTTTGGCCACTCTGGTGACTGCCTGGGAACCACTAGTGATTGCTTCTGGTGTCCCAGGGGGTGCTGCCCACTGAGATCAGCAGGGAAAAGGCCAAGCATGGATGCAGCAGCCCTGGTATTGTGCCTGGTATTGTTTCATTCACACCTCTGACCATAACAGTGAAACAAGGGACCACCATGAGTTTTGGCGAGTGGCTCGTGCCAAATAGGAGCAACTCGTTTTTCCATGTACCTGACTTTTTTTTTTTTAAATAGCAGCTTTTTGAAGGTATCACCATTTTTAATTACTAGTATTTCCACCTCTAAGTGTTTTTCTTGTTGGAGGAGTGGGTGGAATATCTGTAGCACTTGTGAACAATATGAAAGCCAGAGACAGGTCAGGTGTACTTAACTGCTTCCCTTTCATGCTACTTCGAGTATAACAACTCTTTTTCTCATCCCTGATTAATGAAATATTTTAATGACATTAAAAATTAAATTCTCAAAGCATCACTCATTTTAATATCTTCACAGGATCTTGTAACTATTTAATACATCCACTTTTATCTAAAAGTATTTAAGAAACGTGAGGTATTGACATCTAACATACTTAGGGGACTGCCAGAAAAAAAATAATATCCAATTGATTTTCCCAGATTATAACTGATAAAATTTTGGTTGCTTGTTTGCCACTTTAGGAAGGTTTGATTTATGTATCTAATATACATAGAGCAGTTTGGGAGCAGAATAAGCAGAAATCATTTGGTTTCAGCTTATGGGTTCAAAGTAATATTCATTCCTTTAGTTATGGAATATGTCCAAATATAGACCATTTACACTGCAAAGTATGTATGGAAAAAAACAGTCAATTAATTTATATAAATAGAGATCCTTTATATGACATTTTTCTGCTTTGGTAAGAGGTGGGTATCTGAAGTAATATAAAGAGAGCACATGAAGAGAATTCCATTTTGGCAAGTAAGTTCTGGTCTTGGCAATCTCATTTTAAATCAAAATCTGCAGTAGCCACCTGGGCTACTCATTAAATGTGTTGTCCATTTCAGCATGTGAATATGTGATTCCACATATAGAACGTATTTAAAACTCACGCCGTAAAGTGATACCTGATATATTATGTCTGTGCTCTTGATACTGAAAGGTATCTGGCTTGGATACCAGCACCCGTTTCAAATCATTTTGAGTTCAGCCTCTTAGCAAAGATTATGGCTGACTACCTTTGCTGCTTTTACAGGAAAATTTGATTAAAAGCAGTTGAAATTGTGACATTTATGCCTGGTTTTGGTCCTCTGTGAGAGGCCATGGTCCTTTGCAGGGGGACAGGGAGTGTCTCCTGTCCTCTGCACCAGGAGCTCCTGCAGATACCATCAGGACACTGGGGCATCCTGGTAGGTGAGGCTGGGACTCTCCATGTCCTTTTGCCACTCCTGCCCTAGGCAGTGAAGGTTAAGTGATGTTTGCCTTTTAGATCTAACCTGGGAGGAGTGTGGGTGCTGGGTGCTGAAGCTCATGGAAAGTCATTAGGCAGACAGGCTTGAGGGACCTCTTTAGTAAAAGGCTATGCTGTAATTTCTTTTAAGAAAATACATGTTATTTAGGTATTGATGTGTCTGCTATACTGCCCTTTGAGATGCGAAATGGAATTAGTATTGTCCAAAGAGATGGGTAGTTTGGGGAAGCTACAAGCTGTGATGAGAATTCTTCCTGGTCCCTTGAACCAGATGTGAAAATTTACCTAATTTATATCTTTATATTTTGAATGTGCTTGTCTCTGCCATTATCTAACTAGCACTTGGGTCAAAAGCTATGCTAGTCTGCTCTTGAACTAATCCTTCTTCTTTTGTGTTGACTAGGGCAGCTCAGGCAATTTTTCAAAATTTTAACTGCTTTTCTTAGTGGTAGAAGAAACCCGAAGCCAGAGGCAGGAGAGTGGAAAGTCACACAGCTTTACGGATGTCCAGGCAGCTGGGAACTGGCCAGGCTCACAACAGGAGATGCTGTAGGTGACTTGAAATCACCTTCCTCATCCCCATTTCCCTTTCCTGGACCTAGTGTAGCCTGTGTGAAACACAGAACTGAGCTCCAAGTCTTTCATTTCACCAAGACGGATGATGCCAAGAAATATTTTTCAGGTTGTAACTGGCATTCCCACAATCTGTTAGATATTTTACCTGCAGCAGAATGACACTCATTTGTGAAATTATTTCCTGCTTTTAGAAACATCAAAGAATGTCGTTTTCATTACAGATGAAAATGAAGCTATTTTGAAAAAGAAAGGGGGAAACACATTGATACCAGCAGGAAAAAATGTGTGACTTATATTCTCAGCAGATTTCAAGGTGTATTGTACATTCTGTAATCCCATTTGTTATATTAGTGCACAAAACTTTACAAAAGCAGTTTGTAATTGAAAGCAAAGCAGCATCCTGGAGGATTCTTTAATCAAGGTGCTTGATTACTCAGTGCTTGAGTACTGAAGGCCTGGCTTCTAATCTCAACTTTCGAGATGCAATGGCAGCCTTGTTGAAATCAGGAGAACACTCTAATTGCTGGCCATGAGGCCAGGGTTCCACATGCTGTTGAAAAAAATTTTTCCAGAATGTCCTGAGTCTTGTGTAGGAGCCAAAACTGAAATAGCAGCATCTGAAAGACATCTCCTGTCTGAAGTTTTGTATATTAATTCAGCCTCCTCCTCTCCACATGAATGCTTTCATAAAGGTCTCTATCCTGATCAGATCTATAAATCTTTGCATAGTAAGATGAAAATGCACAGGCCATAAACAAAGGTATCTGATGTTTGGATATGTGGCTAGCAGAAAGTATCAGAACCACATAATCATCTTTTCTAAAACAAGAAGGCTTTTGTTCTTGTGATTGTCTTTGCACAGCTGTGAGTTTTATAGCACCATGCCAATGAATGCACTCATTGCAACTTGTATTTTACTCTGAAAAGGTAAATTGGGAGTATTAAGCCCCCAATAAGTATGTAAAAGTGGCAAAACCACAGGTAAAGTGTTACTGAAAGCTGCAGTCCTGCCAGCCATTTAATTTTGAACATGGCTCTTTTAAATATAACTTTTGCAGTAAAAGCTGTAACTCCTGGATGTAATATGAGCTATTGCTAATGTCATTCCCATGAATTGCTTACAGTGTTGAACCGTTAGATGTCTGACAAGTGCATATATCTCCTATACAGTATATATGAAAGTTTTTTGCGTCTAACCATATGTTCTTTTTTTACTCCTCTATATTCTGGAAATGCACGTGGTTTGGTGATATAGTTTATTTGAACAGGAACCATAGCAGACAGAATTATTCTTTTGCTGAAATGTATCCTTTTTCATACATCTCGGCTTCATGATTAAAGCGATTGGCTCTTAAGGCGTTAAGTTTAGTCTGCTTCTGCCACAATTATGCCTTTGAAAACTCCTGAGTTCACCCAGTGATTTCCAGTAGTCCAAATGTCATTAGAACAATATGCAGGTAATCTGTAAAGTCCAGTAACACTGTCTACACCTTTGGCTTGGGCGAGCTTTTCCCTTCCTCCCTCTTGGCCAAGCCTCGCAGCTCTGGGAGAAAACAAATAGCTTTCCTCATGGAAAGTTTTACTTAACCTGGCGTGGTGCCTGAGCCTAGACCCTCCTCATCTCTAATGATGATTGAAAGTGTACATGCTACTGTGATAAAACATGCTGAGCGTTAACATTTGGGCTTGGGTTGTAGGCGATGAGTAAGGGAGGGCTGAAGTAATGCGTTCGTGTCAGACCTTCGTTGGACTTGCACGTCTGGGTTGGAGGGGGATCCTGTTACATGAAACCACACACCCACGGGAATGCATTTTGCTGTTTCTAGCAAGTTTGATGAATTGGGTCTCCCAGGAGGCCTGCCAGAAGAAAGCCCCCAGAAGCACAGATGACCAGACTAGGTATCTTTCCTGGTTTTCTGCAGTCCCAGGTGTGCAGCTGGCCACAGAGCAGACCTGCCTACCTCTTAGCTGTGGTATGCTGTGAAACATAGTAGGGAACTTTGCTTTCTTTCAATGTCAGCACTTACATTTCCAGGGAGGTCCTTGAGCCTCAGGCTTTCAAGAAAGTGTCCAGTGCCTTCAGAGAAGTCCTTAGTGGCTCCAGCCCCATTCTGTGATGCCACACACTGGTGGAGGGAGCCGGAGGCTGACCAAGGGGCAGGAAAGCTGCAGAAAGCAGTGTTGAAAAAGCAGTCTTTGGCTGATGTGCATTTGCATCTAAGTTAACACTTAGAGTTATTAAGTGTTTGTCTGCAGCTGTGTTGCTCCCCCTTTTTCCAGCTGAGAGCAGCTTGGAAGAAGTCACTTCTCACTCCCATGCCTGATGCATTCTTCCATTTCTGTATCAATGACTGTTGGCATTGCTGCTTCAAATGGTGAAGGTTTTGTTGGTTATTTTCTGTAAGCTCTCCTTGGCAGTCAGGAGCGAAGAAGTTGCCGTATCTGAGCCTTGGTAACAGTTACATCTGCTTTTAAGCCTGGAGCAGTGCCAAGGAAAATACATTGCTTGCAGAAGCACAAGCTTCGTGAGAAAGCTTTGTTCCAATGCAAATTATTTTAGGAATATGTTGTTTGTTTGAATCCTTTCTGCTGAGCTGAGCAATATAAGCTGCTCAGGTGTGGCCTTGTGCCTTGGCCTCCGTGCTCTCATGTCATGAGCCCCTTCTGTCAAAACATTTGTGGGGAAGTTGTGGTGCAAGCCCCTTTTCTCGAGGGAGCAGAATACGGCACAGGCCCCCACAGCGCCTCTGCAGAGCTGGGCTGGCAGCTCAGCCCAGCAAACACATCTGTGTCAGAGGGAGCAGCCTCCCTGACTTCACGTACAGCGCTCTTGGAGAGGCACTGGAAGGCTGCTGGATCCCCAAGCTGTGGAGGGCCTGCCTCTGCTCCCACTTAAGTCAATAACACTGTCCCCTTTGGGTTTGTTGGGAACAGGACCAAGCGTGTGGCTGGTAGTTAAAGCACACATAATAGTTGCATTCATGGAAGCCTGATCCCTGATAGACAGGCAGAGAGGGAGTTTTTCCAAGCAGATTTCTGCACGGCACCACTCATTGTTTCATCTGTGTCTGCCGGACAGCTGGGGGCTGGGGCAGAGACCTGATAGTGGCTTGACCATCGCTGCAGAGAGCAGGCTGCTTGATAACCTGGCTCCGGGTCCTTCCTCCTCTCTGAGGAGCTGATGCGGATTGCAACCAATGGGGGCACAGGCTTCCACAACAGGCTTATCACCAGGCTGGGAGGAAGCTTATGAAAAAAAGCAGACCCTCAAAATGTTTCCCTCCTCCTCTCTCACTGAGGAAGTCTGCAAAGCCTGGGTATTGAAAATACCTGGGAACAATCGCGGAGTAAGAAATACAGTTGGAAACCTGCAGTCCTATTCCTCGCTGGCCAGCCTGGCTGAGTTTGGCAGCAAACCAGGGAGCTGGACCAACCCTCTAGCTCCTCTACAGGCTTCACTTTTAGGTCTTCTACATTTTGCCCACCATGAAACCTACTGCAAGACAAATAGCAGAAAGCTGAGTGAGGTGGGGCTCCAAGTGTGTCAAAACTCTCAAACCATATTGTTCCTGAACAAATAAATTGCAGTATGAGCACTGGAACGTCCTGAAAAAGCAGTGCTGCAGGTTATCCAAATCCATAATTAGTGAGTTAGTTATTTGATCCTTACGTAGTTATAGCTCATTATCTAAGCATCATGTAAACACAAGAATGTTCTTCACTTGCCTTTCTTTGCACAACTAAAACATGATTTCTCTATTTAATTTTGACTCTTCTGCAGCCATACTGCTGCAGAGAATGCAGAAGACAAAATTTTATTCTTCATGTCTGTATGTCCAGATTACTTTTGATGTTAGATTTCTGTGGGAGCTAGGGCTGAAGATCTGTTCCATTTCATAACTCTTGTGATACCTTTGCAGAATAGGTATTGCTGTAGATATTATGAATCCATTTTGATATCCTGGGAGCAGCAGTCAGTTCCTTTTCTAGTGCTTCAGGGAAAATATGTGTTTCAGTGCCACCTCATAAGCAAAGTCTTCTGCAGATTAGTTAAGAAGTAGAAAAAATGCTATTTTGGGTCACAAGAGAAGCCTCCAAAATAGCTAACTGAAGAATATTTATTTTGACCTTTATTTCTATCCTGCATATGCAAATCCATACACAGATAAAGTATCTGAATTACTCTATAAGGCCTTGTGTTCTAATTCTTTTACATCTTTGTAGTTGTGGTGGGTGAGAGTGATCTCTTGTACTCATGAATGACTTCTGAAAATCCTGCAGGTGCCTGTTGAGTAAAACCTTTTAGAAACATGAGGTCAGGTGGAGAAGCCCATCCCTTGGAGGTTCTGTTGTGCACAGTCAGTTCCTGAGCCATTGCCGCTCCATTGTCACTAGTGCTGGCATCTGAGCTTTTGCTATTCAGTTATTCTTTTGGAAAGCTGAAGTGCCTGGCAATCTCTTTGCTGTTAGTTGACATGTTTTTTCCTCTGTGATCACTGTGTTCCACCAAGCTCCAGGCTGCACTTGTACTCCACTATTGGCTTGAGGCCTTTCACCTCTGGCCATCAGCACGAGGCACTAACAGCTTCACCAGGCATCTTCTTCTTACAGTAATGTCTTTGGGTCAGTAGTACTGGGAAGTTCAAATGTTCTTCACAATCTAACATGACTTTATATGAACTTGCCATATAAAAAGAGAAACTGGTTCTGTTGGGTTTTTTTTTTCAATTGCACTCTTTATTTTCTTTGTTCTGAGAAACTTCCCTGACTCATTAGCTGTTCATCACTGCACGACACACCATGGGTCCCAGCAGCCAAAGGCCAGAGCTTCCTGAAACTGCTGGAATTGATGCCATGCAAATTTCAGTTTTCCAGTTTTTCTTGTAATGAGTCCAAGTTTTGCCAACTTGTACCTCAGCCAGACACTGCACAAGATCCCTCTGGAAGGGCCACCAGAAATGGAGATGGCTGTTCTATTCCAGACCCTGAGCTCCTAGGTAACTTTGAAAGAGTTCTCAGGCATTTTTTCCTGTTTTTTTCTTCCCCACAGAGAGTGTGTTAGGATGAGGAAAGACCTCATTACAAAAGAAAAAGATGCAAAGCTGATTTTAGGGTAGCAAGTGCCATCAGCCACAAAGACTGCTTTTTGCATCAGCAGACAAACCCAGGGGCAATGGCTGCTTCAGAAAACTTTTCAGGAATTCTCCCACTGTCTCTGGAAACCTGTGCTGGACCTTTACAGGCCAGAAAAGCACACTACCATCTATTTAAACCACAGACTCATAGTTGGATGAGCTGTCACCACTTGGTAGGAACCCGCAAATCTCCATTGTTACCAGACAAACTGCTGGTTTCTGCCCTATTCAGCACATAGTCAGAGTTGTAGAGATAAAGGTGACCATGGCCTTTGGGTTAGAGGGTTCAGACTTACCTTTTTGCAATCTGATATCCCAGATATTTCATGCCATTTCAATGGCAAACTAAAGTCTTAAAGAGGATCCAGCAATGCTGAAGTCAAGGAAAGGTTTGACAGAAGGACATGCTAATGTGAAAGCAGCTCCTTGGTGCTATTTTAGTAGCTAACTCACAATTCCAGAGATAGCTGCAGCCCTCAGCTTAATTGGTGTGAGCTTGCTGGCAGAGGCAGATCTGTGTTGCAAGACTCCAAGACCCCCAGTCAAAGCTGGGGCTGCAAAGGGTTCAGCACATTGGAAGGGATTGGGCAATGGGGCCCTTTGTGACAAGTACAGGCAAGTGCATATGTGTATACACATCTGCTCCATTTGGGAAACTTAGTAAGGAAACTTAGTAAGGAAAGTAAAATAGCAGCTGTCTCATGAAGCTGTAGCACCGTCAGCAAGCATTTTAAAGTTTCAGACTTCAAGTATGAAACTACCTGATGGCATAATTAGAGTGAAAGAAGGCCTGAGAAAAAGAGAAATGAGAGGAGGGTTAAATATAACATCCCCATTAAAAAAAAAAAAGCATAGATGAATTCTGGAAGAAGAGGAGAAAGGAGGAGTGTGGGTGTGAGAGAGAGGAGTTTGTCTAGAAGTGAAATGGTACAAATGAGTAGTAAGAGCCCAGGATTTGACTGCGTTGGAAAAGTGTGTCTAAAGAATACTTCACTTTGCCCCAAAATAATTTAAGTATAGAGAAAAATGAGAGAAGATGATGAAATGAGCATTGTGCTCCTTAAACTTACATGGATCCAAGGAGAGAGGGTAGAGGAGCCTTTCTGTCTGTGTTGGTCTGCATTGAGATGGCTGCATTGCCTGCAGGTGGAAAGGTTTGGTGGGCAGCTGCCCCTGGGCAGGACATTCAAATAACCCCATGGCTTATTTCCATGTTCTGTAGACAGGTTTTCTAAGGGGCAAGGAAAGGGGTTCAGAGCTGCCACTGGGTGGAGAAAGCTCCCTCAGGGAGACCAAAAAACCCTCAGAAATATGGTAAAAATGAAGAGGGTGGGAAGTAGTCTTTGAATAAATATAGTTCCATCACCTGAACTTAGTGAGAAATTTTCATATCAGTTTTAACACTTAGAGTGTAACAGGGCATTCAGTAAAAATGAGAAAAATAAGAATCTATGATCCATTTATTTTTCCCCAGTTGGAAACTACCCAGAAAAAATACTGCTAGAAGGAGTAGAAGTGATCAGACCTTGACAAGGCAGTTGAGGATTTGTAAAAGCTCACTTTCAGGATATACAACTGAAGAATAGAACAGGAAATCCCCTTACTTTGCAACTTTTGAAAGATGGCATTCAAGTTACATTTAGGATGTCATCCAAGTGCCACAAATTTTTTTTTCCATCATCTTTGATGGGTGTTCTAAAACAGGATGTGTTAAATCAGGGAAAATAATAACAGACTCTCAAGTCAATTAACAGAAGATTCACAACAGATTATGAATCACTATATTAAAGAATCAATTAGAGTCAGCTATTTACATAAATAGTAGTAGCAAAAGAAATTTTGCACTAGAAAAAATTAGAACATCTGCTGAAATTTCCAAAGCTATATTTAATATTATCTTAGGAAAAGCACCTGGACTGAATGGTGTCTCATCACAAATTTTTAAGTGTTTCCAGACCAAAATCACTTGGATACTTCTAAAAAAAAAAATCATCCGCTAAAGTAAAAGACAAAACTCCTCTCTAATCCCTTCCTTTCCACTGAATTTTGTGGGATGGGGAACATCACCATCTTAAACCATAGCACCTTCTGCTTCTGCTGCCATGAACTACTTTGCTGGAACCCAGGCCTGCCCTTGCATAACAGCACCATTAGCTAACTGTTGGGTAGGCTTTATTATTATAAGGAATATTTTGGATTCAAGCACTCAGCACAGAGGAGTCTATGAAAAGTGAGCAGACTTCGATAGAGATGCCAGATTTCCTGCCAAGAAATCTACAAATGGATAGACTTTTTCTTTGTTTGTTAGATGAATATTCAGGGAAAAAAATCTGCTTTTGAAATTTTCAGCAAACCTACTGTCATTTATTTGAGTGAGGAAGGGGGTAAGATACAGGACTGTCTACATCTCATGGTGTGAGCTGTGACCCTAAAAACTTTTGGTCAGCCAGACAGAGGTCAGTCAGATGCATACCTGATGTTTCAATGCTATTTTTATGGTTTCTCTGATAGTAAAATCTAAATTTCTGCAGCAACCAACTTCATTTCTCTGCTATCAGTTAAGAGCCTGCTTCAGGGAGGAGCTGGCAGATGCTTGTGACGCCAGATGAGGCTGTATCATGCTTTCTGTCGTGCATGATCTCCTGAGGGATGTGGCCACCACCTCCCTGTGCCTATTTTTGGAAAAATATCTGTGTTCAGAAAGTTGTCTGAAGACAGATTTACATCTCATATGAAAAACTTTCATTGGGGGGAAGCACCACTGAAGGGGGAAAATCCCACATCTTGTGACACTAAAATAATTGTAAGAATTCTTCGCTGAGATGTGTAGGTGGGAATATTTCTCATAATATGGAAAAGACATCTAGATTTTACATTGCTGCAAAATTAAAATCTTATGAATGGGAGAACTTACCATTGGGTATTTTTGATGCAGCAACTGGAGTAACTCAGCATGGATCCATCTAATTGTAGTGCAGCTGCACTGATTTCTACCTCTTCAGACCCAAAAGCAATTTATTTAAGAATGAATGTACTAGCTGCAGGGACTATTATTCTATCTACGTCCTCACTTGAGATTACCTTGCTTTTAAGTACTAACAGATATTTCTATGTATCTTTCTCTTTTCCTTTGCAAACTTTTATTTCTATTATTTATCTGTGTCTCACATGCCAGTGGAAATCAGAAAGGGAAATTAATTTGTATGAATAGTCTTCATAAACTTCATGATTTACCGGTAATGAAATCCGGGTTTGCAGAATGAGAAATAATAGGGCTTTTCCAAAATATCTTAATCCTTGGCTATGATTAGTGGCATAAAATGAACCATTCTTTCCTACGTGTCTAAAGTCCAAGTTGTGCTCCATGTGATGTTCTTTCCAGTCTCATGTCAGTAAATAATTGCCATGCTGCCCTTCAGACTGTCTCTGACCTTCACTATCCTCACTTTTCTTGAACAAAATTTAGGAATTTTTGCAGATTGATCTCCTACTGTCATCTGATCTAGTCTAGTTTGAAAGGAAAGCTTGTTAATCCTACTCCCAAATTCTTTACCCAGTTTACTATAAATGTACTGCTCTGTAAGCATACATAATGCAGCACAGCCATAACAGTGCTTAAAACAGGATTAGGCAATGCCTCATATTTTCTAACTACTTCTGCTTCTACGGGAATACAAATGCACTCTCTTTGTATTGTCAAGAATAACTTTAAAAAAATGGTTTAGCTAGTTTCAGTTTCATGATTTTTTGCCAGAATATTGTCTAGTCTGTCTAAACTTGGCCAGTTTGTTTAATTATCTGAATATGAACCAGATATTGTTCATATCTTAAGGAGCCTCTTTTGGGGATGCAAAGAACCAAGTACCATAACATGATCTTATTTTAATAACTAAAATTTTGCAGCTGTGCTGTGTACTCAAGTGAAGCAAAGATTTTTAGTTCTAGAGAAATGGTTTAAAATCTAGAAAAGAAAAACTACATGCTGCTACTAAAACCCTGTGCATGGTTTTCCACTATTCCCTAGAAAGTGGGTAGGGCTCTAGGATCACACTGAACCCATATGCATATGCACTAAAATCAACACACTGAAGTAAACACAGAAATGTGCTTGTCCTGTTTGAGTGGTGGAAATCAGAAGTCTGCTGACCTCAGGGAAGTCTTGAGTGCTTCAAAATTCAGGCAAAATAGGAGAACACATCTACCTGCCTCTTTAGCATATCAGCTTTAAAACATTTCAAATGATCTTTTGGGAATAATGAAGAAAATAGAGTTTACAATACAGTGACTGGTACTTTTTTTCCTGCCAAGCCATCAGCCCAGTACATTGCATATTTGTAGACTACCTTTGCAGATGTCTGTGTTTAATAAGAATTTGATGCAAAGCTCGTTGAAGCAAGTAGGAATTCTTCAGTTGTCTCCTGTGCTCTTTGGATCAGGCTCCAATTCACAATCATGATAACCTTCACTTAATAATCTTTAAAAAACTCCTGTGTTGAAAATAAATAATGCATGAAAATCTCTAATATTGTGTGAAAATTTCAGGACCCAAAACTTGATGCAGACACAAGTTTTAGCTCCCAGAGTAACTGTAGAATTGCATTAATAAGTTAAGTTTAATGGCACATACAATAACCTGAAATGCTGCCTATATTTCACTGACTGGCAGTGCTTCAAGCACACTCACTTTGGTTCTTTGGGTGCACTGATATTTAAAGCAATGTTTGTATTGGTTGCAAGGAATCTCAAGGAGATCTCAGCATGTTCTTGCACACTGAATGGTATGTAAGTGTATTTTGTGTGAGTGAGCCATGTCTGTTTCTGTCATCCTTTACGCCAGTTGGACAGAGACATTATTCTAGAGTAGTCCTCATACCAATGTATAAGGTTCCTTTTTGGAAGTCTCTTGAGTGGCTGTACTCATTCATGTGGTCTGTAATGAGACAATAACAACACTGCACCATGTGTTTTCCATGGAAAACAATGTCATTTCAACAATTTTCCATTTTCTCTGATGTTTTTCTCTAAAGAGGGGACCTTCTGTATGTGTACAAAGATTTCTGTTGCAGCTCTCCATAGATAGCCACGCCAAAGAGAAAGCATGAAAACCTCTAAGGCAGGACATTCATCCTGACTTATCTGGCCCTTAGAGGCATTAGCTAATCGAGGCATGATACTCCATACAATAGGACAAGTGCTGTAAAGCTACATCTGTTATCCCAGCAAACATGGAGACTTGTCATTCCCATGGCCATTTTACAGGATTTGTTTGCCTCTGACAACAGCATCCACAGCCTGTGGTGCTATCAGCTCCAACAATTAATCTGATGCTGGCTCTCTGTGTTATCATCTCCCTAATAAGTCTTTTTTTTCTTCTTTTTTTTTTCGTTCCCACCCCATTTGTGAGAACTTCTCCCCTGGAGCTCTTCTCTATCAGGCCCCTGCAGCTGCTGTTATTTTAGATATGGCAGGAAGTAGGTATCGGAAAACAGCAAGAGCTCACAGCGCTCAGAAAAATCTAGAAATTCCTCTGATTTACCCCAGGCTCTGCCTCCAATCAAAGCTGGTTGAAAAAAGAAAATGAAAAGCAAGAGGAGGGGAAGTTGGCGGGGAGAAAGGCCCAAGCAGACAACTGCATCTGGGTTGCGTGTGTACGGAAGGAGAGTTTCAGCCATCACCTCCTGCAGGGTACCGGGGGGATGCTCTACATGGCCATGTGGGATGGGAAGTGCTTGGCTGGGAGCAGCATTCTGTGGCAGAGCTGGGGCTGCCACCCTCTCCAAGAGCCAAGAAAAGCCTTTCTTGCTTCCCCAGGGACATGTGTTTCTCATCCCTTTTTCTTGTTCTCCCCCTTGCGTGTCCGGTGTGTGCCTGAAGCAGATCGGCTTCCCTAGCCCTCCAGCGACTCCTGTAAATGCTTTTAGCAGCACTTACCAAGGGGCACCAGCCAAGGACACTGGTGGAAAGTCACTGGAGCAGGAAACTTACATCACTACTATTAGTATTAGTATTGTGATTATTATTATTACAACCACTTTTATTTTTATTTTAATTTTACAGCTCAGACAGGATACTTCTTAATCTGCTCAGCAAAGACATTTTTATTCACTCTGAGTACCTTTTAAATCAGGCTGACTTTGGAGATGACTTCTGAGAGAAAAGAAAAGAAAAGAAAAGAAAAGAAAAGAAAAGAAAAGAAAAGAAAAGAAAAGAAAAGAAGAAAAAAAAAACTATAAAGAAAAACACCTCCAAATCGTTCATTCAGCAAGCAGTTTAGGGAAGACACCACCACCCCCATACACAAAATGCATGCAGAAAAATTACTACCTTTAGGACTGGTTTTAATAAATAAATTGTCCCCTTTGACACAGCAGATAAGGAGGAAGATGTCCACCCACAGACACCTCACACTATTAGCAATCTAGTTAACATCTGTGAATGTTTTAGGGAAAGAAATTACACTTTGAGTCATTTCTTTTTTAATTACGGGCTCCAGATGAGATTTGTTAGAGCAGGGAAATGTATCCCATAGCGACTGATGTCAATAGCAAGCAGTCCCTAAAGCCAGCCAGGATTGGGAAAGCCATGCTGTTTGCTGCTCTTGGCACTGCTCCCTGCTTTCACAATGTCAAAGTTAGAACCGCCTTTATATGCACTTTCCATTTTTTTTTCCACAGTAGCTGTTGCCAGCAAGCTGTAAACTACCGTATATCACTCAGATTTAAGAACCTAAACTTTAAAACAAATTAAACTCTTGTTGACATTGTAGTAAAAATCAGAATCGAACTGACAGTTCAGTAAAACTGCACTTCAATTATTTTATGGATTTAAGATTGTTTTCTAGGATTCCCAGACTCCCAATACAGCAAAGTTATTTCCTCTTGGCAGATGTCTGGAAAAAAATCATTGAATGGATAAAATCATGTGGCAGACACCAGGTTGAAGCCTAAAGGGAGGAAATGGTGTCTCCCCAGCACCTGTAAATATTTGCTCTGTGTCTTGACCAGGAGAGCTTTTCGTCCATGCTTTGAAAAAAAATTTTCAAGGTTTTTATTTTGTAAGTTTTTAAGGAAATAGAATTTTCATCTGTCAAAACCTAGTTTCAGACTAGGTGTTTGTGTGGGTTTGAACGAGAACAGCAAAGACAGATCTGACCCACCCTTTAGAACCACATCCGATCGCAGGTAAATGCATGCAGCACACCAGTGGTCTGAGTCCCCAGCCTCTGCTTATCTTTCATTTTCCTACTTAGCAGTTAGTGTTGGGTATTCTTTTTATAATTCTTTCTTCTTTTTTTCCTATTCAGTAAAATGGAAACAAGGGTTTCCATCTGATTAATTGCCAGGTTTCCATTCTTTTTAATGTTTCCTCTCAAAACAGTTCGGAATGAAAGTATTTCAGAAATGTGTATAGACGGAAGCTACAGGAGATAATAATTAGTTTCATGGAACTATGTTTTGCAAAAGGTGTGGTGCACCAGAAGGGCTGTTGTGTGGAGCAAACAACAATCCATTTGTGTGGCCTTTCATCAAAACCTTTGTTGCACTTTTTTCTTTTATCTCATCGGTGGAATGTCCTTGATGTTCCCAAATCTCCAGACTAAAAGCGCTTGGTTCATGGGGTCTTCATCTGACCCTTCCTGGGTTGCTCTTGTTGCAAGGATGCTTCTAAAGAGAGAGCCAGATGTTGCACATCTGCATGCCCACAGCTACATCCTGTGGTCTGCATGTCCTGGCTCAGCTCCCCAAGGAGCAGGGACCTGCCTGGCCCTTCAAGCAATGTGTAGTCGTGTGGATTTTCCAAAGCTGCTGTGTTAGCCTCCATGCATTTACCTCCTGCTCTGAATTAGCTGATTTGACCTGACTGAATCTCATGAAAGCAGCCAGTTTTCTTCATTGAAGCATAATTAAATTTTTAAAGCTCCTCTTGAATTACTGTTAAAGTTCTTCCACTCATTTTGTTGCCTGGAGCACCTCTCAAAAGTGCAGGCCAACTCCTGCTGGAGTTTGGATGTGCTGTGAGATCGCAGTCTGGGCCATGGAAGCACCCTGTCATTTCTCAGCTATTGAGAAGCAAGGGTTTTGAAATCCAGCTACTCAAAATGAGGTAGAAAAGAAGACTGTTGCACATTGCAAGTGGCTGTTTGGAAAGTGTAATGCAACCATTTTGAATAAAATTTCATATCCTTAAGTGTGTTTGAGAGATGAGTGTTGTACACCTGCTCTCAAGTGCCTTTTTCCTAGTTCTCTAGTGCTGGCTGCAGGTTTACAGTGCTTTGTTCTTGGGGCAGAATAAATTTCCTCTCTAGTGGGGGGCACTGAGCATCAGCAGGGTTCTTGTGTCAAGCACTGAGCTGAAGGGGGAAGATTTTGTCTTCCCTGGGAGCCCAGCTGTGATTCTTGCTGAATTCTTGCAACTGCATGTGGTGATTTTACTGTTGACATTGCTCTGTCAGTCCAGCCAGAGCTTGAGCCATTCTGCAGCTAGGCACAGCATGTGGGAGAGGAGAAAGGAGGAAAATACATTTTGTCGTGTTTGCAGCTCTGTCACACTGGGACCATGTACAAATAAGAGTATGCTTCCAGTTGCTATAATCTGAGATACTTGCTGGAGGTGGTTTTAGCATCCAAGGAGTACTGGAATCCAGGAACAGTCTCGGTGCAGTTTTCACAGCCACATCTCCACACTAGGGACAGCATCCACTAACACCCTGGGGGTTTCCACATCATGGCCCAAGATGCACTGGTATATCTCCAGTGTAAGTGTGCTTAAATCAGCCTTTGGATCGAAGCTTCCCAGACAAACTGGATGGGGGGTTCATTATGAAAAGGTCTGTCCCTAGTTAGGGTGGTACAAAGCCAAAGCATGAGTGTCATTGAGCACTGCCAGTGCTCTTGTCCAAGGAGCCATGACAAAGACAACATGCACTCCTCTTTGAGGTGCAGTGTTCTCCAGCAACAGATGCTGCCGTGGTTGAAATGAAATCCTGTGGCATTACTTACAGCTCACATTATGGTGGTGGCCAGGTCATCATGCCAAAAGCAAATTTATTGCGTGACAGCTTTTTATTGCATCCATTTTTTTGCCATCTCTTCGCAACCACCAGTTCAGATTGCCAGAGCCAGCCAGGTTCTTGCCCACTGCTGAAGATCAGCAGCTGTGTTCCATTGCCTAAGGATTTCCCCCAGCTAGCTTGACCTTTCCCAGCCTAATCCCCAGCAGGCTCATAGGTGGATTTCTTTTCCCTTATCAAACACACAAAAATTTTATTAGCCCCACCCTACCTTTCTCTTCCATTCAGCAGAATGTGGCCACTCACTGAGTCACTTCATGGTCATCCTTTTATCTGACTGAGCGAACCCCCTGTGGATTAGGGGTTACCAAACAAGGCTCAGCATTCACACGGGCAAGCCACAGATGTGTCCCCGCAGTGGCCACCCGCCATAGGCACATTGGTTATGGCCTGCACGGTAGCATCCTCTTGTTGTCACTGCCCAGGTGCCCTCTTTGCTGGGTGATGTGAATAATGGCATTGATCTTTTATGCTTGGCATGCACTTCTCTGATGGAAAGGGCTATAAAGGAAAGAGGTGGTGGTGATGGTGATGATAGTAGGACAAGCTAGGTCAATTAGAAGAAAAAAAAATTTAAAAAGACAACCAAACACTTCTTGCTCAGAAAAAGATCATATAGACACTGTTTTAACTTATCTCCAGGACACTTCCATTCTTGAGACCATGTTGCTCCTGCTCAAGTCCATCAGATTTTGAGGCTGGTTGAGTGGAAGAAGAGTGAAGTCTCTTGGCCGTTCTCTACCCATGGAAAGAAAAGGGCACTCAGCAAATACTGCTGTGTGACCTAAAGTGTTTCTTTCTTGCCTCCATTTATTGTTTCTTTGCTTTACTTGCTATGCCCAGCTGCACACAAGCTGGTTTTTTATGAACAGCAGTGCAAGGTGGCTCATTTTGGAGGATTCCAGAGGACCACTATGGGCCACACTATTATTACATAAAGTCAATTAAAGAGCATACATGCACATCCAATTGATTTAATTTAAAACTAATGAAAGGTTCAGTAATGTGCAATTACAAGAAACTTAATGACCCCTTTATATTGAATGCAACTTCTGTGGCACCTAATATGCTTTGATGAATTGCTCATTTTGTGCAATGTTAGAAAAGCTTCTAAAAACATTAATAATTGTATAACCGATAGAGAAATTCAGTTTTCTTTTACTTTTTTAAACTCTGAAATCAGTAAACTATAGAGATTATGGACCTTTTCTTGCTCCATTTTTTCCTCCTGTACCCCCAGAATTATTTTTTCTCTAAAGCTAACCTGTCACTTTTCCAGCACGCTGAGAAAAGCCCTTTCTTGTGTTATGTAGAAAGGTCTGGCCTAATGGCCGTGTGAGATCTGAAGGGTTGGTGTCAGCTGCCCACAGAAAAGATGGATGGGATGCACATGCACATGGGATGCACATGGGATGCTCCTTTGGCAGGGCATGAAGTCTCTGAGTTGCAGCCTCCAGCATCAGACTCAGAGCTTTGTGATACCGTCCAGTACCACTCCCCCTCTCCCATTCACAGCTGGTGAACCTTAGAACCTGCCAGCCCTTGGGGCCATCAGGTGGGCTTTAACCTTGCTTTTCTAACCATAGGATACCTTGAGAGCCTCATGTCACAAGTGTTATCAATGCTTCAGTTGCCAGCTAGTTGTGAGGTACAGCAAACCTTGGGAGATGGGATTAGGAAAATGAGAGTAAAAAGACAAAAAAGTGAAGTTTCATTTTGGTGACATTCAGAATTTAGCAATGCCAGAGACACCTGGAGGCTAGAAAAATAGGCAAATACAGAATGGTTTAAAATTTCTTTCTATTTTGAATCTAGTCTTGTCATGCTTCAGGGCATGAATCATGAGTTCTGAATGCCGGGATCTGACAGTCCTGTTTCACTGTTGGGCACTAGATTGAAAAGGAGAACTCTTCACCAAGATCAATTTGCATTACTGCATTGCTTGTGACAGGGGCAAATTCCTGTTGTCTGTGGCAAAGGGATCTGTGGTTTCCTTACTCCTTCCAGACTGGCACCCGCAAAGCTTCCAGCAGTGCTGACCTCAGGTTTTGGCCACCTTAGGTAACATTTGTGTAGTGTATCTGTCACATGGAAATTTTGTGTAAAACGTAAAATATGTCTGTTTTGTTTCCCTTACAGATGCTCTTAGGAACGTAAACACATCATTTTGGTTAAAATGTGGTTTATTTGTTCATTGCCCGGCCTTACCCTCACACGTGTGCATATGTGTGTGTCAGATGAAGCTTGCATCATACTGGGGCAGATCCTGCAGCCTCTGCACAGCCCAAATGCCTGTCTCCCCAGGCAAGGTTGGCCTCAGTGAGGGCTACCTGAAATTCCTCTTGAGTCTTTGATTCTTTGGTAAAAAGGGCAAATCAGATTGAGTGCAGCCATCCTCAGACTAAGAGTAAAAACAGGCTGAAGTTTAGACTCCAGTGTTTTGGAAATCACTGCAGCTCTGCTGATCCTTAAGCTAATTTCCAGCAGCCGGGGAAATCATCCCTAAATGTTTGCAGAGCAAGAGACGCAGGGCGTTTCCAGAGCTGCATATGGGAGGGAAGAAAAAACTGAAACCCAGAAATTTTGGTGGGATAGGATGGGACTCATTTAGTCTGGGCACTTATTCAAGAGCCCCAGTTAAATTGCTGCCGCACAGTGCTGTCATCACACTAGAAGGAACCTTTCCCATTAGCCATCCGCAGCACAGCCACCCTGCAGACTTGGAGTTGTTAAACTAAAGAAGACAGAGGGAAGAGCAGGTAGAAAATGGCTCCGTGGTAATGGCTGTCATGCACAACAATGCCTTCCATCGTGCCAAGCTGATGCTCTTACGGGAGGATCATGTTTTATTCAAACCTGCTACTTGTTCTCACTCACTTGCTCCACTGTCCTATTCTCTGTCTCCAAAATTAGCATGCCCTGTGGTAGTGGCTTACTATGATTAAACAGATAAAAATAAGTTTAAGGTTTAAACACATCCAGGACACCTGAGGTAATACAAGATCTGACTTCTTTGTGGAACGTGTGAAGTTATATTTTCCATTGCTTCACAAGGCTTGTTTTGTTTGGTTTTTAATTCAGTAAGGTTTCATGTGATCTATAGTTTTGGATTACAGTCTGGCACCTCAGGAATTTATATCACTGTTTTCTGATGTTTTGCCTCACTCACAGAACAATGCTTACTAGCTTTGAAAAAATACTTTCTGTAAGAAAAACCATTTTTTTTTTCTGTGATTTGAGTAACAATTATATGTTGTTTGTTGCAGTTTTCATCTGTCAAAAAGTAGTGATGCTTATTACTTGTGAGGAAGTAGGTACCCTGATAAAAACTGGAGAATTTTAGTCATGGGATGGTTTATACTAGGAGCTTAATTTTTTTAGTCACTGTATATGCATCTATATTTAGCCATTTTTCTCTTAAAATAAAATCTCTACATGGAGATAAGAAAAAAACTTTCCTTCTGTATTTTGGCTTCCTCTGCATTCATTTGCAACTTTGAATTCCTCTTCAGTGATTCTAATATGTGTCATTTCATCTAAAAGAAGGGCGTACAAGAGCACAGAAGCCTGATGGAGCAAGATATGGCATCACTCCTGGTGGAAAAAATCTGAGGGCAACTATTATAGGCAGCAAAGTGAATGCCATACTACAAAGCATTACTACAGGTAGCGTGGTGTCAGCATTGAACTCATAGTCACTCCAGAGCTGTATGTCCCCAGCTCTCTTCCTGTGCTGAATAGTGACAGCAGAAATTCAGAGCACTTGTGGGTACATCCACGCTGTGTAATGAGCTGTGTGGAGAGATCCCTGACCTGAGTAATTGTACCCAGTCACTGTAATTGTACCCATGTAAGGCTTCACCTGAGCTAGTGAGTTCTGCCAGGAGAAAAAAACATTGAGCCAAACCAAGGCAGTTTTGCTTTCAGTACTGCTACTTGTTTCTGGTGGTGGCTCAGACCTTCCACAGAGCTTTGGGAGGCTGTGACACAGAAGCTATGCAGTCTGACCAGTATCAAACACCATCCAAATAAGATCTCCAGTCATGGCATCGTACTGCTTGGGCAGCCACACCCATCAGAAAGATGAAGCGTTATTGTCCAGACATGGCAGAATCAGAGTGTGATTTACCACACATTTTCCACACACGTAGCTTGAAAGGAGCAGCTGGTATTACTTGTGTTTTCCATGCCATGTGAACCAGTCAGAGCAGATTGTGTTGGTTCATTTTCATCAAGAGAGCGTTTATGGCATCTCAGCCTCTTGTCTTCAGTTCTGCTCCGTGTTAGCGGCAGTGGTCCCCGGCAGACACAGGTGGACATGAAGTAATGAACAAAAGTTGGCTAGCCAGCTGTGGATAGAAACTTCATGTGACCCTGCATGCCTGGATGTCTTGGGACATGCCATGTGGCACTTTCTATTGATGAGGAAACCAAAAACCATCCTGAAGGAGCTGAGTTGATGCCATTGCTATTTACAGGGCAACAGGGGCATGTGAATCACAAGTTGTCAGCTCAGTGCAAAGCATCTGAGTGTCCTTTTGCCTAAACTCTTACCTCACCTCTCTGTGAATTAAAAAAGAGTGAAGTGAACCTGCCTTTTGAAAGAGAAGAGTGCATCATAAAAGGCCACAACAGTAAATACAACCTTACTCAGTCTCATTCTGCAGGCCTTTCTGGGCCCCTGCTGACATGGATTGAAGTCATGGGAACATTGGTCTTTGGCTTCCCCATGTGTGACAAGACAACAACTTCACCTAGTCAGAAACCCGAGATTTAATGGGAATGGGATATGTTTTCAAGCTGATACCATTCACCCACAAAACTATAGACACAGCTTTTCATAATTGTGAGCTTGACCATGGCTCTCAGCTCACTTCCCATTTTTTCAGACTCTTGGGGGATATTCACCTTTAGGAGTATGAAGTCTTCTTATTTGTATCCCCAAAAAGCTCCCCAGTTGAGGAAACCCTGTGCATGTGCCCTCTCCTAACTCCCTGCACCACTGACCTTGCAGCTTCTTTGCTCTGAGCAGGATCAGTGTCTGAGCTGGAAGGCAGAACTTTGTCCAGAAGAACAGGTGTTTTATTAAAACAGAAGGCCACATTGTTATCCACAATAGTAGTCTGCAAGGAAAGCAGAAATCTGCAGAAATTCAAAGTCTTGCCAGTTGATGGAATCCATGTACAGCCACCAAATGTTAAAAATACTACATTTCCTATGAAGTTCACATCTATATATGGAACCCACATTTGTACAGATATATCTGGTTGTCCTGTTCCATGCAGGAACCCAAACTGGTGCATCAGTAAGACACTGATTTTGCTAATTAGTAAAGCAGAAATTTCCATTGCAAGGGCATTTCAAAGCAAAATTAAATATAAGAGGAAAAAAACTCCTTATTAAACTAAAATGTGGGGTAACAGCTCACCACATCCTGCTACTATGGCATCTGCTGTTTAGCAAAGGAAAGGTTCCTCTTTCAGAGGCCTTGACAGGTAGAGAGGTCACGTGTTACCTGCATTTCTCAGCGTTATTATTTTTTGACTTTTCTGTCAGTGGAAAAGCTGAACATGACAATGGAAAATATCAGTTGAGAGAAGGCATTGTGGGGAACTGTAGGTGTTAGCTATGAAAGCAACAGTGGCCTACCCCCCAAGGCCAGCAGAAAAACAGTGAAAAAAAATCTGATGACAAAGGCACTGTAAATCATAGTACTCAGCTGTTTGGTCTGATAGGGATCAACTTGGTGCTTTAAGGGAAGTGCTATGCTACTCTAGGCATTGAAGGTTAAACATCTTGCATGCTATCCCAGATCTGCTGCTGAGCTGTATGTAGGGCCTGCAACAAGCTGGGTAATCATTTGTGTCTCATCTGTCCTGCTGATAAAATGAGTCTTTGTTAGTACTCAGGTCATGTTGTTTTAAAAATTAGTGTAAAGCCATTGGAACCTTTCTTAGAAGAATGTTGTGCTTATTCAAAACCCAGCTACTCCTGGAATGGTACTGCAGACATGGATGGATGTGTATCCAAGAAGCTGGGGAATCAAAGACCAGCATTTGCTTTAGGACTGAAACTCAAACCTGGGCCAAAATACTGCTTGCACTGAATATTGCTGTTCTGTGGAACATGCACAATCCTCCTGTAATAATAGCAGGTTTGTAGGTCAAAACTTGAGCATTCAAGACTGCAACCAGCTGATTCTCCTTAATTATATAATAAACATATTGTTACAAATGTGAGAACTAAGAGAAAAGTGTCAATTACTTTATCTGCATGATCAGATTTTGCCTCTCTGGGAAGTTCTGCAGTAGCCCTATAGGACCAAGTGGAGCTCTGAGGATACCAAAGGGATAGATGGCAAAGAGATAGTGAACAGGGGAGACTCAGCTCATTTACTTGAAACATGAACTAAATTTACAAGAAACAAATTTAAAACAGGAAAAAAACCCAAACTTTTTCCACCCTCACATATGTACACTGTGGAACCCATTGCTGCAAGAAACTGTGAAGGCCAAAACAGGTTCAGAAGGTTACTAGAAAACTTCATGAAAGAAAGTTCATCAAAGTCCATTAGAAGCAAGGGTGTAGACCTCTGGCTCACTGTGGCAGCAGCTCAGTGGCCACAGAGAGCAGCAGGCACAGACTTTCCCAGGATTTTCCTGGGGAAGGCTGTGAGAAAGCTCAGAGAAAATAATGAGTAATGTGTTATGGAGAGATGTTTACCAAAGGGTGATTTCTTAATTGGACACTGGATGGTGTTTGGATGGATTGACCAATTAGGTCAAAGCAGTATCAGACTGTCTGTAAGGGTTACGAGCTTCTTAATAAATATAGTATAGTATGAGATAAAGAATAAAGCAATGGATCAGCCTTCTGCAATCATGGAGTCAGTGCTAATTATTACCCAGCTGGGGGCCTGCAGCGACAGCTCACGAAGTTCTCCAGCAGAGCAAAGATGAACTAGAGACAGCCCCACCGGAGGTGGTGGTGCTGGTTCTTATGCTCTTTCCCAAAGAACTGACAGTAGTGGTGGTTGTAACACTGGTATGGATGGAAACACAGGATACTTCAGCAGAATCATATTTCAGTAACAGAGGTTTGATTTGCTGTTGGGAAGGACAGACTTGGGTCAGCCTACAACAAGAATATTGATGTTTTCTTGCCAAATGAAAGAAAAATCAGTTTGGGGTCAAGAAAAACATTCCAAGATACTCCATTTGATGCAAAATAAAATATTTCCAAGCATGCAACAGAAACGTTAACATGTTTTGGAGTATTAAAAGGAAGTAAATTTTCCAGAAATCAGAAAAAATGTGGAGAGTCCTTATGGGAGTGCTGGACGATGCAGTTGGGGGTAGTGGGGATCATCCTTCTAGCAAACCTAGCACACTTCACCTGCGCTTGCCTCCTGGTTTTCCCCCATTTCCGCCCACCAGAGGGTTTTCCTTGCAGCCTCAGGTGTCTGGGTGGGCAGTGAGGGAAAGCCCGCTCGAATCACACTTCCCCTTTCATCTCTGCTAGCTGGCTGCTGCTGCAAGGTCAGCTGTGCTGCCACGTATTCCCCCACCTGGGCCTTTTGCATGCACCCTTGTCCCTCTCTGCAGGTTTTTTCCACTGCATTGTTGGGAATATTTTGCATTTTTGACACTGCAGTGGGTCTTTACAAACAGCAAGTGAAACAGCAAGTGAAATAGTGAAATAAAATGAGCTGTATCTGAGCCATGCTGTCCACAGACAACTGTGGAGGAGAGAGATATCGAGTCTCCTCTTGGTGGTCTTGGCCCTCTTTGATTGTGATGTCTGGTGGGAATGGATGCACTTGGGTTGAAGTTCCCAAGTCTGTCTCCCAAGTCTGTGGTGACAGTCTAGTGACTGTTGTTGAACAGCTGCCAGATGTTGTTGCATGAGGACACCAGGCTTACTCATCAAGGTAGCAGAAGTCCATCTCTCTTAAGAAAGTAATATAAAATAAAAACAAGCAATAAACTGTTGTGAGTCAGTAACAGAATATGAGTGATTTCAACTGAGGACAAATTGATTTGGGTGCTGAAAGATGGAGAGAGTGTGACTCAAGGAGCACTGTGGTCTGATGGCCTGAGCCAAGGCAGGTGAGCTCCTAGATAAAAGGAAAAGTTGTGTCATATCTGGAGTAAGACATGTCCTGCAGCACTCAAGTGACAGAGGGTCAGCTGAAGGGACCTGGAGTGACAGGAAGGGGCAGCCTCTTGAGTGCCTACACTGGTTTTGGAGTTGGACCTTCGCTCATGTCATCAAGTTGCTTCCAAAATACCTTTGCTACATGCTTTAATAGGGGAAATCATGAGCTGGCAGGCTGAGGCTGTTGCTTTTGAAAGTTTTACTGAAAGAAGCAAGAGTAACTCAGCAAGTGCTACAGCATTAGTCAGAGATTTGAGATGCCTTGGTGCTAATCCTGATTGAGATGGGGAGGCCCTTCACATTTCCACCTCTCTGTCCCCATGAAATACCAGTGATGTTTATGTTCACATTTTACAGAAGCACTGTGAGTATTCATTATTTAATATTTCTAAGCAGTAAGTAACTGTACAAAGTGAGGATAGCCCTGACTAGTGTCTTAATTTTATTTGATTCAACAGAAGCTTTGAGGGAAAGTTAGCAAAACTATGATGCTGCCTGGCCGGTAGGAGGATTTGTTTTCACTGTCACATAAAACACAAAAGTATTGCTGTGTGGTTTTGCTGCAGACCTGAGAGTGCCATGAGAAGTTTATCACAGAAGCGATCTTTACAAAAGCATCATGGCAGAATTCCACAGAAGTTGAATGCTGTTTGCATTCAAGGCAGAGACTCAGTCCCTAAAGCTCTCTGGAGTATGGCTACATGTAAATGGGGCGGCACTTCTGGCTGGGGTTGGATGCGTGAAGAGCAGTCTTTGCCTCAGTGCAGGGCTTGCCACTTGAATTTGTTTCTGCTCTTTGGTCATATTAAAGATGAACTCCACAGCACTCTCAAGGGGAAGAACTGCTTTGTCTTTTCACAGCTCATTTCCATACTTCTTAGTTTGCTGCTGTAAATAGACAGTTACAAATGCAACTGATATTTCCTCTCTGAAGTATGGCGTGTGTATCTACCATTGGTAGAATTGGTTTTGGTGGCCAGGACCTGTGACACAAATCCTGACTGATTCATGTGCTGCAATTACTAAGTGGGCAATAGGTCTGCAGGAAAAAAAAAAAAAAGAAAACAAGCCATAAAACCCAACACCAATCGTACCCAACTAATTGCTTCAGGAAGCTGGTTTTACACAGGCTTGGTCTTTTCCAGTAAACACATGAAGTTATCTGGATTACTGTGAAGAGCAGCCCACAAGGAAAGGAAAATGCAGGCTTTTCTGTGGTGCTTCCATGACGTGGGCACTTGTTTCCTAGTCCTGGCATGTTAGAGAAGCTCAGAAGCAGTGATAGTCCTGTTGATGGCATTTTGTCTATCTCCATGTAAATCAGGTGGTGGCAGTTGCTGTAGGGAGGTGGAGTGGAAATAAAAGGGATGTTGTGTCAATGACCTTTGCCAGGTTCAGTCATTTCCTGTCCATCTGCCAAAAATCACATGGGCATAATTGGAGTGTGGGAAACTGTATTGCTTGATGATCTTCAGGGGAGGGGGAAAAGAAAGAAAGAAGACTCGTGAATAAAGAAAACAACTCTTTATCAGTGGAGATGCAGTCTGGCTGGCTGATGCTGAGATAGCAGACCTTGTTTATTCTCTCCTCTGACTCTTGCCAGGAGAGTTTTTTTAACTTGTTTGTCCCTCTCATTTGTTTGTGTAGATGGAAGTAAAGAGTGCATGTCCACATGCATTGATCACCACTATGGGAGGGTATATATTTAAATATGTTACCAGGTCTAGGTAATGGGCAAGCATGCAGCAGCTTCCTCTCTTTTTTTTTTTTTTTTTTTTTCCTAATATCAACCCACAGTGGAAAAAATCAGCATGTGAAGTTTTATTCTATCTAGGCATTGCAGCTGCACATATCCAGGTTCAGTGACTGGCAGCTTTCTGCCACCAGTACCTACCATGGCTAACATACTTTCCAAGCAGCTCTTTTTGTGGAAGGAGTAGATTATTCTAGGATCTCCTATGATCCTCCTGGCTTTGCATTTCTGAGGCAGTCCTAGAGGAAATGAAATGTTTTATCTGTAACCAATTTGAAATGTTAAGTATGTTTGATGCAATCAAAGGTCCAGGATGCTGCTGATTTTGTGATGCCTGGTTTTACACATATTTAGCATGTTAATAACCTTGGTTAATCCTGCTGGGTTTGCACTGTGATCAGCCTGTACAAGCTACCTGGTGATGTCACACTTACTGTTCAGAGTTGTACTGGAGCTCTCAAGGAATGAGTGCGAGTTCGGGGGGTTTGTGGACTGAGGACAGCTGCCTGCAGCATCAGGATGCTAATCAATTTCTTTTCTTGTCTTCTTTCTTTGCAGTAAATGAAATTATAAGGAATGACCTTTCCAGTACCAATGTCCACTCATAGCTTTCAGTGTGGGCTGGTATGAAATCCATACTTTTGACTTGGCTGGCACATCACCTTGAGTCGGGAGAAACCGAATGAACTGAAGACGTTGCCTGGTACCACTCTGATCTTCCACCTTAATGAATGTCAGGAACTGAAGATTTACCTCTTGCTTACAGAGAAGTAGCTCCTCAACTTCAACTGATGAAACAGCTTTTTTTAAAGAAAATCATCTCAAAAGAGTAAAGAAGGAGTATGCTCCAAGATGGCGCATTTCATGGGACAAAACTAGGAAACTCAGCAAAATCTGAGCGCTTCTTCCCATTGCTGATCCTTTTGGCATGGCACCGCTGGAATACAGCCCTGGAAGTGCCTTATTTTACCAGGTTGTGGCATCAGGGCATTTTTAATAAGCTTTGAATTTCCTACCATTAAAAGTGTTGGTAGGTGCAGAAACTCTAGAGCTTGAATTCTGGAGAATGATACTGGAAAAAAGCATAGGACTCTGCAGCAGAGTAGGGAGAGCAATCCCAACTCCAGTAAGACACGTTTATGAATTCCAGAATTTCCTCAGCTTTTCCTCTGCTGTAATGTACAGCCTATTGCCTTATTCTCAGTGCATTTCAAAAGCCTCCTGATTCATCATCATCTCAGCTTTCTTAGCTTTCTTTTTGCATATTGCCTTCATTACGTGCTAATGAATCATAGGGTTGGTAGTAGTAGTAGCATGGTAAGATTCTGATTTTGATCCAGCTTCTGTCATAGCACAAGTGAGTTGAATAGCACAAAATAAAAAAGGTTGATGGACAAAAAATTGAAATCTATCTTTTACACGATAGATGAATGTGTATGCATGTACATACATACTAGTATATATGCATATATTTATATATGACAAGTAATATAGATGATTGCCTAGTAAGGGCACTGAATTTAGCAATAATTTCAATTTCTAAGAATGCATTTCAAATCCACAGCAAATATTTCAGCTACTTCTTTTGAGGGTTTGTTGCACCTAAAGCAGGTATGCATTTTCTTTCCTCACACAGTTAAGCAAGCACTTTAGATAGGCAAGAAGGATGCATATAAGATACATGTTATTTACCAAATGTCCGAATATGAGTAATAGTAACTGTAAATACCATTATGGAAGAGTGTAAAATATTTGTTGTTATAATATTATTATTCCGCAGAAGCCTTATAACTCTGTGCTACGTGTATGGAAAAGGATGTTACCAAAACCCCACCTTGGTTTCACATGCGGCGCTGT
The DNA here is from genome assembly GCF_023055355.1 of Agelaius tricolor. Classification (NCBI taxonomy): domain Eukaryota; kingdom Metazoa; phylum Chordata; class Aves; order Passeriformes; family Icteridae; genus Agelaius; species Agelaius tricolor. Next base: position 1,904,805 of record NW_027269262.1, on the reverse strand, counting down.
ATAGTGTGTTTTCAGATTAGCTAACGTTCCTGGACTTACAGGTAGGCATGTAGTGTAGCCTTCAACATTGTATTTTTTACAATCAACAGCTTATTATATAAGTAGCAACGACCTATTACTTCACATAACCAAAAAAATTAAAAAATAAAAACAAAAATAAAATAAAATAGCATGATTAAATTAAAAATGTTTAACATTAATATTGTGCCTTAGGAATCTGTGCCCCCTCCTGGAAACACACCCGAACTACACCCCCGAACTGGGGTGGCTCCCTAACCCCGATGCAATGAACAGGTTTCACAAAAAGGTGAAATCCAACTAAGTGTTTTAAAACATTCTTGTGTATAATTATGTCTTACTTTCTTAAGGAAAAAAAAATGAAAGCCATATATGTCACATTTGCACATTACTGTGAAGACATGAGAATATAATATGGCTCTATGTACATAATATGCTGTTACTGGTCCTTAAACAGTCTGTTATTCCTCACCTGTTTAATCCCAATTATTTACCCTGTATTTAGTCTTGTAGACATTGCATGAAACTTTTCTTATAGACTGCCATATGAAAAGTTAAAAAGCTCAACAGATGTCAGCTTGACTTGTAGCTAGAAAATAGAACTAATAAAGCAAAATGTTTTGATGGAAGCTAGTCTTAGAGTGGTTCATTTTATGTTATCTTGAAAAATATTCATTTCTCATATAAAATAGCATTTTTAAATTATATACGTATATCTCTTCATCTCTTCTATATGAAGCTGCTTGCATCCTGCTAATATAACCATCTTATTATGGAAGCAAAGTCTCTTGTCAACAGACTCCTCTTCATTTCCCCACTGCATTTAAAGACATTGCTCCCAAGAAGAGGAAATGATATATTGTATAGTCCTCAGATTTTATTCTCTCATAATTTCAGAAATGTCAATAAACTGTGCATGGAGGAATCTCTGATTATGCCAAAGCATTTTTTTTATTCATATACTAAATATCTTGGGTGAGGCTTTAATCGTGCAGGACAATGCACACATACACACAGAGGCACTTTTCAGCAGTAAATTTAGCAAAGTTTTGGAATGTATGGTTTGGCTATGTTGAAGTTCCTTCATTCTGATTTTTATTTTCCTCTTTAAGCTATTTTGGGAAAAAAAAAAACACCCCGACCTGTTACTTTTAAGCCTGGATAATGGAAGATTATGCATCTGTTGTATATGTATTCATAAAATAAAAGTGAAAGCAGAAATATTTCCTGTATGAGACTGCTATCTTGTTTCTGTACATGTGTTACGGTTGTTGCTGTCAGTTTAGGAAAATTATTTTCACCAAACTTTTTGAAAACAAAGCAAAACCAAGAAGCCACAACACTTGGCTGAACTTGGAGCGTAGGTATGTTCAAAAATAGGTACGTTCAAAAATGCCTTTGCCAGGGATTATTCTGACTATTCAAAAGAGCCCTTTGGCTGAGTTTGAAGTGGTGAAACAAGCTACCTTACTGATCACACAACAAAGTACGTGGCATCTTGGACAACAGTTTCTTTTGCCCTCCCTGGAACCATTTCTGAAACGCCTGGGTTGCTAAGGGTAGGCTTAGGATCTGTGGCATTCAGTGCAGTAGATAGAAGAGACATTTTTGTTAGGCTGAGGGCTTTGGTAGCCCTGAGAGAGAAGGGCTGGCCATGGGCTGGCAGGAGGGGATCTCTGGCCACCAGCTGCCTATGGTGTGATCAAGGGATCTGCTCTGTATGATGTGTCCTAGCCCTGAACCTCCTCACTGCTCTGCCCCAGAGGTGAAGGGGCAACAGGAGGTTGTCAGCTTAGTCAAAGACGGGCTGAACACAGGTCTGGGCTTCTTTCAGCTCATCAGGTGGCACCTCTGTATGTACCAACATCCGACACCTGACCGGCCATGAAATGCTGAGAAAACCTCAGCTGCTTCAATTCTTCAGGACCAAAGGCAAGTTGGAAATTATACATGATGCCTACCACAGTAGTCTGGGTCTACATAAGCACTTAAAAACTATTCAAAAATTCCTCGAGGAGAAGGAGACACAAATATGCATTGAAGTCTTTGTTGAAAGATCTTTCTCTGCCTTGAGTTTCTCTTCCTGTAAGTATGAAGTGTCAGTCCCTGCTTCGTCCATCACACCCAGCTTCCGTGGGGCTGGTACCCAAGCCCTGGCCATTTAAAGAGAGGCAGATGCTCCAAGCTCATCAAAACTCAGATAGGGCCCAGCTCTTCAGAGATTAGTCAAAGAACTCTTTCTCTGCTTCCCAGTCTGGAGGGTGGAAACTGATATTTATGCCTCACGGACAGCATGAGCTGTATTGTTGGTAAGGTTCCTGGAAAAAGGAAAATACTGAAAATTCAGTCACAAATTCTGGAGACCGTGAAATTTTGTATCCCAGCAAAATGTCACAAACTGAATTCACTCAAGCAATGTACTTCAGTCATTGTGTTACCTGGCTTCCTGTGAGCTTCCTTTCCCTCCCATTTCCACACATCCTTCACTCAAAGCAAAACAGACCCAAGCACAGGTACATTAACCTTATCTTGACCAGACTGCTCCAGGGAAAAATAGTCTTCAGCAAACTCCTAACTGACTACTTTCATTCATAACCAAAGCAGAAGGTAAATCCCACACATCCATCTGGTACTGTTTGACTAAATAGCCTTGCTGGAGTCATGCCTTTGAGATTTTCCTTTCCAGCTGAAAATGGCAAATTTCAAGGAGTTAAGTTTCTTGGACAGAGTTGTACTGCCTTGAAGCTAAGCTTTCCTTCAGCATGTGTATGATTTTATTGCATTCATCACTGTAAATCAATTGAATTTGTCTCAGTAAAAATAAAACAAAATCCCCCTCATCAAGTACATTACAGAGGAGTGTTAAGGTCAATGGCATAAAAATCATGTTAGTTTCTGTAGCTCTTTTTCAAACATAGAGTCTAATTTTATGTCATAAGCACCGATTTGATTGTTCATCAAACTAAATTGAGTCCTCTGTTCTCCACCTTTGCACACACTTGCCCAATATGGAGGTCAAACTCTTGCCTATTTTAGTTTGCCCATACAATTTCCTCTTTCTCAACAAGTTAAAATTTTTCTTCTTTGCACTTCTTTCTAAAAAAAATAAAAATATTTGGATTCTCTTCAAGTAGCCATATAATTTGTTCTGAACAGATCAATTACAGATTCTCAAACTGTTGGCTTTAATTTCAGGTCATCCTTGAATCCAAAAGTAGCTTTTTTTTGGCCTAAGAGACCGTCTTTTTGTACTGTGCAAACTTGTAGAGCTTTAACAATTCAAGCGGTTGTGTTTTCAGGATTTACGACAACTGGTAGTGTACCTGGAATTTGCCATCACCCATGGGCACATTAGCAGCTGTCATTTAAACTGAAAAGTTGCTGACTGTAGTGCTTCCTTAGCTATTTTCAGGGACAGATAACCCACAAGCCACTCTTTGCAGATGCAGCAAATTCAATTTCAGTCATTTTAGGAAATCCCTCTTTTTTCAGCTTGGTGAAAGAGTTTCCAAAGATGCCATCAGCATCAGTTTCCATCACCTCTTCTGAATTAGTTTCACACTCAGTTCCTGTACCCATCCTGTTTCCAGTGCTGCTGATGGAGATCTTTTGGGTCCAGAGTAACAAAGGAAGCACTGGCTGTGGGTGCTGCTGTCAGAGGTGCAAAACCTCCAAGAACACACATGCTGTGGGGTCCCAAAACTCGGTGTGATGGTGTTCCCATCCAGGCAAGGGACATTCCAATAACACCAGCTTCATGGTAGTCGGGGGGAGGAGGGACCTCTGGGCCTTGCCAGAATATATTTCAGCACATGTCACAATCTTTTAACTGTAAAATCTGGGAGTTTTCTGGTCTGGTTTGTTTTGGTTTTTAATAGGAAAAATTACATTTCCTCCAACATGAAATCATTTGCTCTACTTACTTTTTTGGGGTCTTTTTCCTTTAATTTTCTACTTAGAAAATACAAACCACATATTATTTTGGATCAGGTTGATCCAGACTGCACCTTCTTTCCCACTCTCTCCCCTCCAAATCTCTGGGATGGGCTGCTTTCCCAGACAACGGCTCCCCTTCCACCCAAGCAGAGCCACACAGGTGTCACATGTACACTGCCTCTGCCCAATTTCTTGAACAGTTTCTCTGCAGGAAACTCCTCATGGATCTTTCCTGCCTCCCTGAACCCTTTCCAGGGCTCCTGCCTGGGCCAAGCTGATCCAGCTCTCATCCTCATGGCAATCTCTTTCTTTATTTTTTTTTTTTTACCACAGGTTTCTCATACATTTTATTTTACAAAACAAATCAGCCCTGGTCAGATACGACACTAAATTAAGCCCACACATTTTGGTGGATATAATGATGTAATGAGTTGCTCTTATGCTTTTCCCCCACCCCACACACACAGAGCCACTCTGGTGATGAACCCCCGTGCCCTGCCAAGCACATGGTGATGGCTCTAGCAGCAAGCTTCTGGAGAAGGCAGCAGGAGCCACAGCCTTTCCCACCCAGTGCCGTCAGCCAGGCAGGGAGGGGAGACCCACCACAGCACAGCCATGGGGCTCAGCGTGGGCTGACAGCAGCCACAACTCTGTACACCTGGAGAAACAAACCCGGTGCCAGTGAGCCCCTGGGACGTGCCCCAGGGAGACCGAGCTGGTCAGAGCAATTAAAGTGGGTTTATGGTGGCTTCCCCGCCCAGTGGCAGAGGGGGGAGATGGGAGAAGGGGCTCCAGGGCCAAGGCTGAGTAGCAGAGGCGATGCGTGGGAAGGAGGGAGAACAAACTCTGCCTAACTTGCAGGATGAGTCTGCAGTGGTGGGTGTATGAAAACTCATCTATTTTCTTTAACTTTCCAACCGAGCAGTGTGGTCTGGGCAGAGGAAGTGTGGATGAGGGGAACCCCAGCACTCTTTCCCTGTCCCTCCTTGCCTTCAAGAGCAAAGTTCTTTCATCAGGTAAGTGCCCCTGGGAGAAAGAGGCACTGGGTTTTTTCAGGTGTGCTCTGGTGCAACCCCTCCCATGACTGGTGACCCCAGCCACACAAATGACAACTAAGCATCTACACAAACACTCAGACCCATGTAGGAGTTTCTGGTTGGGTTTTCCCTGCAGTACACGTTGCCACTGACACTTTAGAAAGCCAGTTTCAACAGAGGCAAGTGAGATGAGAAAACTCTCATTCACCAATTAGAAAGTCAGTAATTTCAGTGTTAAATCCATATATTATGAGGGGGTGTGGTGGAGGGATGAGACAACACTTTGAGGGCTACTCCCCTCGAGCACTACATGCCCTCTGAAGCACAGCAGCAAAGCACTTGTCTCATTCCAGGGCCACCCTCAAGGCAGGTGATTGCTTGAACGTCCCTGTTATTATGAGGAATTTCTTTGCTGTGAGCCTGGTGAGGCACTGGCACAGGTTGCCCAGAGAAGCTGTAGATGCCCCATCCAGGGAAGTGTTCAAGGCCAGGCTGGATGGGGCCCTGAGCAACCTGGTCTAGTGGAGTTTGTGACTAGATGAGCTTTAAGGTCCCTTTCAAGCCAAACCATTCTATGATTCTATGATTCAATAGCAGCACTCCTCTTTCTTCAATGTAAGCTGGCACGCACCAGAGACCTTTGGCAAAGTTTGTGGGCACAGGGTGCCAGGGCATCTCTAGCAGCTTGCAGAGGGGGATGCTGCCTTTAGCAGACCAACTCCTTGGTATTGCTGCCAGTGACCAAGAGGGCCAGGACCATTGCATTAGCAGGATGTGTCTGTGAAGCAGGTTGTCCTGCAGTAAAGATCGTCATGAAGGCTTAGATCCAGCAAAAAATGTTTAGTCTACCCCACCCTTTCTAAAATATGTGTGTGTACCAAACAGTAATTAAAGAAATAAAACTTGGTGCTAAAAATAATTATGGGAAATTATTGTTATATTTGTGGTTCCGTTGCACATGACCTGTATGAGCTTTACAGGTCTAAGGAGTTATTGATTGACAAATAATGTTAAATAATTTCTTATATAACATACTGTTTAAGGAGCTGCTGAGCTGCTTAAAACATTTTTGTGGCTGAAGGATGTGCATTTTTGGTGACTCAAGTGCACAGTCTGAGCTCTAAAGCAGTGGTCAAGCCCAGGAACAGCACATCACTCATCGCTGCTACCTACTGGTCCAGTGGTTGACCCAAAACCCCCCATTTCCTTTCCTCACAGCTGGATTGTGAAGTGTGGGATAACAGCGCGTGGCTGCTGATGCATTTTACTCCCCATGCAGATTACAGCATGGTTCTGTAGAGTGTCACTTCCACCAGCCGGCCAGCCATGCTGGCTGAGGGAAAACACAGGCCATTTCTTTCGAGGCAGATATGTATCAGTTTAATGTGTCTGAACTGCTCAAATTGAAAGGAAAGACACTGAGGCAGCCTGGCCCTGGGGTTTGTGCTTTACATAAAGCTGGTGCTTTATCCAGACTCTTGCATCTGCTTCAGTCGGCCCTCCCCAGTCTGAGGGCAGTTTTCCGAAGAGAAGAAGGTACCTGTGCTTGCATCCCAGTGCTGGGGACCTCTTCTGCCACTGGCTCCCTCAAACACAGCTGATGCTGCTGAGCTCTTTCAGAACTGGTGTGGACCCAGCAGCTGGCATGAGACTTGGTCAAAGTCCTTTGGGATCTTTTGATTCAAGAAATCAAGATTTTAGCCTTCCTGGGCTTTTTCCATGCTCAAGAGGGCTGACTGCACATAAAAAACTCTCATTTGCTAAACCCAGTGAGTCACACAATGCAGCACCATGCTATGTGAAGGCTCTGAATACCTTTGTTTCTTGCATTTTTTATGCTTCACAGCCATGTTTCATGACCATGATGAGGAATGAGTTTAAGACTCTGTGGTCACACATGCAGTTAATCTGGACCGATTGTCAGCTGGAAGATAAACCAGTCAGTGCCTGGGGTTCCTCTCTCCTCCCATCTTCTCCCAGCACAGCTGCCTGGAGCTTGGCAGGCGGACACCCTTTGGCAAGGCACCACGTCCAAGCTTTCCCCGGCTCACTGGCTGTGCTGTCAGCACGTGGCATGCTGTGCCTGCATCCCAGTGAGCTCCTGAGCACCCAGCTGCCCCTGGATGCAGGGCAGCCTCGGAGAGCACAGGGGGTTTGAACCCCAGGGGTTCTCAGGTGCTGCTGGCATTGAAACCAGGCCTGCAGGGATGGCAGTCACAGCATGTAGGAGTGTCAGGGGGCAGGACGGTCAGGATGGACGGAGATGAGAGATCTCTGAAGCCAGGTAGTGGAACCTGGGGTTTATTGCAAAGGACCTGGCTGCAGGGCCCTGCTGGGAGCTGCCAGCCACAGCTCAGAGCAGGCCCAAGAGAAGCAAAGAGAGTGGTACAGGGAGAGGCAAGAGCATGGTAAAGAGGATGAGAGAGTAAAAGAGAGGATAAGAGGGCGAGGTTGCCGTTACAATGCAATAAATCTTTTTCTGTGTTGAATATTCTAATTCTCACTAATCAATCTAGTACAAGATACAAATCCTATAGCATTTACATACAGCCTATAAGAATCATTACATTACCATACTGTGTTACGTTTTAAACCCTAAAAACTACTCTTTGGACCCCTTCTGCCAAGCTAGTAGGGTCTGCTCTGACCCTTGGACCTGTCTGCAGGCAGAGGGTATTGTTTCATCAAAAGGGGATTAACTTCATCTGGCCACACCATTGTTTTCCAGTTGCTCAGTAACTAAGGTATCTCAAAGCTTGGTTTCATGTCAATCTCGCTTATAGTTTCCATATTCTCAAAATCTTTTGCCAGGCAATCATATTTATAAGGCTTTCCTGTTTCATCTTCCCCAACAACAGCAGGACACTCACTGATCCCTAGAGAGCTTTTTTAGTTCCTGGTTGCTCTGTAGTTGACAGGCATGGTAAGGTCAGTAAGGCTTTCTTACTCAAGTTTTGCCTGCTGGATGCTCTTCCTCAGCACTGACCTTACACAGGAAGATGGGAAAAGAGCAGTGTTTTCTCATCTCTGTTTTCTGAATATCCACTTGATTTTGGCCAATGGGTTCAGTCAGTGCTCTAAGTCAAACCACACATCCCAGCAGTGCCATATTCTGTCTTATAATACAAATTGCCACTGGAGACAATATCAGGAATACTTTCAGATGATGGGAATTTTCCAATTTTTGTTTTCTTCTATAAAATTTTGCATTATATAAAGAGCTAGCCAAAAAAAAATTTGAACTTAGAAGAGGAAAACACAGTATCCTTCTTCAGCTGGCTCTATTGTTCACACCTTTGATTATTTTCTTCTTTCTGTGGACCAGTAATTTTGCCCTTGTGGACTGATTTTGATCTTCTACAAGTATGACTGTAGTTATTCTTGAATTATGCCAGAATAAGTGAGGTCACAGTTGGGCTCAAAATCCTACTTCTCCAGAGCTTTATGATCAAAGTTATGTTGTGCAAAAAACAGAGAAAAGGTGAAGGGAATAGAAGACAATTAGCTTTATTGCAGTCCAAAAAAGGGCCAGTGCATCAGCTGTGCTACACACTTTGCCCTTTGGCTGCCTTGTAGAAGGGAAAATTCATGTGCCTCAGCCCTATCCTGGCTCTTTAAAGGAGATTTTCGTCCCAGCTGATTTCAGAGAAGGTGAAGTTGCATCACTTTCATCCCAACTGATTTCCAGGCTCTGTCTGGCCGCATTCTTGGACCCAGAGGTGCTGATTATCAGCAGTGCAAGCCCCATCAGCCACCTGTCCTGACTGGGGACATCTGGCTGAACTTGTGCCTCTGGGGTCATGCCTGTTCCTGCCAGCCTCCAATCTGTTTCTCTTTCTTCAGCAGGTCAGTGATTTAGATGCATGGCACATGGAGCAATCCCATAATATCCTGTTTCTGCCTTCTGCTGATTGCAATCCTAGACAGGCAAGTTTGGAGAGAGGAAAATGCTGTCTGCACACCAGGTCTTGGAGGGGGTCTCATTTTGGATGGTGCAAAGCACAGAGGGATGTGTGCAAGGGGGTAAACCAGAAGCATCTGGTGAAAGGCTTTAACACAGGCTACCAGGGAGGCAAGAGATGAGTGACCAGTGAGTCACTCAGCAGGCAGTGAGTCAGGGACACCTCACTGTACAGGCTCCTACTCAGCTGAAGAAGACTCTCTGCTGCCCATATGCACCAAACTGGTGAGGCCAAATCCTGTCCTTCTCTCATTGCAATGTCCCAGGCTGCAACCTGGAGAGGACAGAACAGACAGATCAGCGCAGGAGCGATGATCATGTTTGGAAAAATTTGAGGCAAAGTGTTAGTAAAAATGCTGCTGTTTCTAGTCTTACAGTATTTCAAGTTCCTAGACCAGTATTGATGTTCCTAGACCCAAAGCAGGTGTCCCTGCCACAGATGGTTGCACCTCCTTGAGGGATGCATCTCCTGCCAGAAGGAATTGGCCATTACCTGCTGCTGCCATCTCTGGGCCGTTGTGACAGAAGCCCAGGTCAGTCAGATCCTGTGGCCTTTGATAGTTTTATTCCTACTCTGCTAATGTGGGCAGCTTATGTCTCACGGAGCTGGGATGCTTCAGAACCTAGCAACAATATGTATTTACACAGCCTCAAAGATTCCCAAAGAAATCTGTGTTGGGGTTTTACTCACAGATAGAGTAATGATAAAAAAATGAAAAAAAAATAGAACCCCCCAAAATAACTTGTTTTGTTTATACTTGAAGTTGGGTTTGCTCCTTATTTTAGAAAGACATTTTTTGTTGAGTTTAATATGTATAACTTTTCAGTTATACTGTGTAAAAATAGAAGTCAG